>NW_004955453.1:3187984-3328996 GCF_000276665.1 Chinchilla lanigera | reverse complement strand
TTTGTTTTTGTTTTTTGAGACAGGATCTTGCTATGTTGTCCAGGCTAGCCTTGAACTCATGGCAATCCTCCTGACTCAGCCTCCCAAGTGCTGGGATTACAGGAGTGTGCTGCCACACCTGGCTGCTGTTTATATCTGTTTTCTTAAACTGACCTTTCATAAATGTCTTTTTTCATATCAGTTCACCTGAGGAATTTAGTACTTTTGAAGTGTTTTGTTGATGAACTGTCTATATAAAAATGATGGTGGTAGTCTTGTCTCAAAAACGATGCAAAGACAGGAATTACAAGGTCAGGGTGGCCGAAAGGCAACATAGTGATGGTAGTGATGAGATAGTGTTTTAATTAATTTCATTTCTTCTTTTGTTCCTTTGTTGAATTTGTGAAACAACTTTTCTAAATTATAATATTTTTGACATCATACCAATTTATTTGTTCTCATGACTGTGCATTTTAATTCTCTATATGTCTGTTCTCTTTTGCTGACGTTTGTATAGAAGATGACCCTAGATAGTGATAACTGGCCTGGAGGATGTTTTTGGGTGGAAAGATGACTACTTTTCTCTGAACTTCTAAAGGATCTTTGATTTGTGTCATTTTCAAAAGCTGACTTTATTTGCAGCTCTCTGTTAGCCCCTGCTGATTAAACTTTCCGTACTTTCTTTTTTGTTCTGTAGCGGGACCAGTCTCATTAGCTTGAATCTACAGCCTATGTTGGTGTTAATCAAGGTATTTTAGAGGCAAGTTTTAAATGTCCATTTTCCTTCAATGGTTTGAATAGCCCTTAACATTCGTCAGTCAGTGTTGTAAAAGTTTGAGGAACCTCCTTTTTTTTTCCTCCTCTGGTTGACCTTCTCTCATATTTTATGGTAATAAAGACCTAGGGTTTCTATTCATTTTTTTCCTCTTTTTTTTTTTTTTTTTTTTTCTGGTCTTTTGTTGTCTTTTTGAGACAGGGTCTCACTATGCAATTCAGGCTGGCCTTGAGCTCACTTTATAGCCCAGGCTGGTCTTGAACTCAAAAGGATCCTCCTGCCTCAGCCTCCCGAGTGCAGGGATTACAGGCGTGCACCAGCACTCCCAGCGTCTCCATTCATTTTTTTAATGCCCTGAGGAATTGTATGTTTAAAAATATAAGGAAAATTTAATTTCATAATTAAGCTTACCTTATTGTGATCTTTTCTTTTGTAGTACTTGTAACCGCTAATTATATAGGAATGTAAACAATACTGTTGTATTGCCCATAACTTGGTGTGATGTTGGGAGAGATTTGAAAAACAGAAGTATTTAAGTGACCAAACTTCTACTTTTTTTTTTTTAACTTTTTTTTCTTATCTAGGGATTGAACTAGGACCTTCATACTGAGCTATATCCCCAGCCCTTTTTATTTGTTTGTTTGTTTGTTTTTTTTAAATTTTGAGACAGTCTTACTAAATCACTTAAGTTGCCTAGGCTGGGCTTGAACCTATCATCCTCCTGTCCAGTGGTGGTGAACCTGCTGCAGTAGGTCATTTATATCATTGAAAGCTCTGAAGGATTGTCGTCACTGCTCCTGCCTCTGCCTCCAGTATTGCTGGGATTATTGGTGTGTGCTACAACAGCCAGTTTGACTTTAATTAGATAAGAATATTTTCAAAGTAGGGGCTGGGGGTTTAGCTCAGCAGCAAAAGCGCCTGCCTGGCAAGCGCAAGGTCGTGAGTTCGGTTCCCGGTACCGGAGAAAAACCGAAAAAAAAAAAAAAAAAGTATTGCATATTTCCCTACTTTGTCAACTATAGGGCATCATTAACTTGAACTTAATCATGCTTATAACAAGAGATACGCTGGAACTTGTTCTGTTTAGTTAGCCCCATAGAGTTTGTCTTATGATTTAGCCCACTCCTCTTTTCCTTTTACCTTAAAAAAAAAAGTGGAGTACAAGAGTTGCAGTAGGATGAATTTTTGGACATCATAACATAGCTTCTTTCTTTCCTTTTCATTATGTTTTGTTTTTTTGAGACTGTCTCACTGTGTAATTCAGGCTCATCTGAAACTTGCTAATGTAGCCCAGGATGGCCTTGAATTTGAGATCCTCCTACTGCAGCCTCTCAAATGCCGGGATTACAGGTGTGCACCACCATGCCTGGCAAAGTCTCTTTTTTGCAAAATTAAATGAGAAGTGGAAGTGGCTTCCCCAAGTTGATTTCTTACTGTTAATAGCATTGACAATTTTAATTTTTGATTAATTTTTGATAGCATTTAAAGCTATCATTTGATTTTAGCTAAGAAACCAGTTGAAGCTATGGTACTTCAGTCTATTCCTTGTCACTTGAAAATCACCATCTTGTGTGTCTTTAAGGTTCTGTCAACACAGCATCAAAGGTGGCTATTTTCCAGCTGAAAGCACACCTAGAGCTTTGATCCTTGGACATTCTAACATTGGTCAGATTTCTGGGAGTTCAGTGATTATTTGCATAGGATGCATATTGCTGTGATGCCACTGTTATTTTTCTATTGGATACCAAAGAATATCTTTAAAAGATAATACCAAAACCCAGAGTTTTCCCTCTAGCATTTTGGATTAAACTCAGAGCCTTGAACATGCTAGGCAGACACCTGCTATTGAACTACATCTCATCCCTTTTAATATTTGAGACAAAGTCTTACTAAATTGCCAAGGCTGGCCTCGCTTCTAGTCTTGTCTCATCTTCCAGCATAGCTTAGATTATAGCTGTGTGCCACCTTGCGCAGCTAGACTGTGGTTTTCGTTGTTTGTTTTTTGAGACATGGTTTCACAGTAGTTCAGACTGGCCTTGAATTCACTGTGTAGTCCAGGCTGGCCTCAAACTTAATGGTGGTCTTCCTGCCTCAACCTCTGAAGTTCTGGGATCACAGGGCATACATCACCATGCTTGGCTATAATATGGTTTTGAATGAAAACTCTTATTGCCCAGAAGCCTTGTTATATTGTTCATTTGTCAGAATCATTTAGGACTTTCATTAAAAATACGTATTTTAGTAGCACGAAATACTCTTAATATGAGGGAATCTAGTTCATGAACATAACAGCCAGCCATGGTGGTACAGCCATACCTTCAATCTTTGTACTCTGGGAGACTGAGGCAGAGGGATTGATGGTTGGGAGCCAAGCCTGGGCAAGTTAGTAATTTATTGAGAGACCATGTCTCAAAATAAAAAAAGGACTGGGGATGTATGTCTGTGAAGACCCTAAGATTTAGACTGTAGAACTGTCAAAAAAACCCCCACAAGGTAGCACATAGCAGGCGATTCAGTATTTTAACTAGGTTTGGAAGGCCTTTCCTGTAAAATATATTCCTGATGAAAATTGTTTTAAAAAGTTTTAAAGAGATTGCTGAATGATTTACATTAATATTTTTATTATTTACAGTGTTAAAAGGACCTAAACAAATTCTGCTCAAATCTCCTGCTGTGAACCAGCAGAACTTTTGAACAGGTAAGTTGGAAAGAAAGCATGAAGTTGAGGGGTTATGCAAATAAGTCATTTCTTTTGATTTTTTGTAGCAAGGCTGGAGATAGAACCCAGGGCCTTGTGCATGCTAAGCAAGTGCTTTGTCACTGAATTACATTCCCAGCTCCCAAGGTGATTTGGTTTTAGGTCTTAGTTGTTTTTTGTATTTGTCTTGCAATTATGTTTTGTTTTTTTTTTGTTGTTGTTTTTTTCCGGTACCGGGAATCGAACTCATAACGTCGCGCTTGCCAGGTAGGCACTGTGCCGCTGAGCTAAATCCCCAGACCCTGTCCTGCAATTATGGATAGTGAATAGAAAATTCTTTTCTGGTGCTTTGAGCAATGCTTTGGGGGCAGGTGTGCTGAGGGCTGAAGACGTTGTAAAAGAACTCACAAGTGTTTGCCAAGAACTAAAAATTGAGACGCCTACAGGAGCCAGCACAGTCTAGGTGGCACTTTCTTCCTGGTTGTCATGAGTAACCTCTGCAAGTTTTTGTCCTGCCTTAGTTATCTTTCTTCAGTCTGACCTTTTCTAGTTAACAAACGTGGAAAAAATGGCTCCTTCATTCTTGGAAATGTGAACTTGAGCTCTAGTGCTACTAGCCAACTGATTTACTAGCTCAGTGTCCAAATTGCACTTTTCTGGGGAGGAAAATTCAAATGATTGTACTTGGTTCCGTTTTCCATCATTGGTGCAGTGAGTTTGGATGTAGGGTCTGAGTCTAGAAATGCAAACATAATGAGGTGAAAGGGTAGTGGCTGTTCTAGGCAGACTCCCATAGAAGCTTCTACGTATTTTCTAGCATTTTAGGAAAAAAGTCCTGCAAATAGCTGTGCAGTTTTAATTTTTGTGTCCCAAACAGCTAGTTAACATATATGACTGGTGATATAGCTCAGTGGCACAGTGCCTGCCTGGCAAACTCGAGGTCCTGAGTTTGATGCCCAGTACTGAAAAAAACTTTTTTTTATTTTTGGATGAATGAAGCCTAATAGAGCTTACCATTGTTGGAATTTTCCAGTTCAGTTTTGTTTTGTCGTTTCATTTTGTTGTTTGAGATAGGGTCTTGCTGTGTAGCACAGGCTAGTCTTGAATTCATGGCAGTCCTCCTGCCTCAGCCCCCGGAAGTGCTGAGATTATAGTATCGGGGGGTGCTGAGATTATAGGCATGTGCCACCATCCCCAGCAATTTTTTTTTTAGTCTTTTTGAGGCAGAATATTACTATGCAGATCATGCTGGCCTTGAACTCAACTTTATAGCACAGGCTGGCCCAAACTTGCAGTGATCCTCCTGGCTGAGCCTCCCAAGTGCTGGGATTATGGGTGAGCACCATCATGCCATGCCCCTCAACTATTTTTTTATGGAACATTTTGAAGTCTTTTTTGGGCATTACTAGTAAATATATAGAATGATACATCTCACAGGCTGCAGATGTGATTTCCTGTAATACTTTATTTTAGCTAAGGATGTTTTAAAATTTATTTTTGAAGGTAGTAGAGGGTCCCCCCCCAATTGTATATTTTCTTTATCTTGGAAATTAAAGTAAGACATAATTTAGGGATTTGTGAGGTTTAAATTGAGTTCCACATAATCTGTGTAAAACTTGCACAGGCTCTGGGATCCCTCCCTGCAAATAGTTCCTTGTGATGAGATTATCAAGTGACAGCAATATTTACAGCATTATAATTTTTGTAGGATAGTTTACTTTTGCTGATATTATTATCCTTTAACCAAAAGTGGGGAAAAAGAGCTTACATACTATTCAGAAGCAGTGGGAGAAAATGATAGTAACAGTAATACTTTCTTTCTTTTTAAAGTGTTTTTTTGTTGCCATTGTGTTCTTTGGAGACAGTTTCTTTTTTTGGTTTTGGTTTTTCTCTGGGACCGGAACTGAACTCACGACCTTGTCCTTGCCAGGCAGGTGCTTTGCCGCTGAGCTAAATCCCCAGCCCCTTTTTTCATTATTTTGTTTTTTGGTTTTGTGGAGACAGTTTCTTTTATTTAAGTTGTCTTGGAGGAAGTGTTAGAATTTTAGTCTTTTTAGTACTGGTCTTTTGGTTGTAGAGAGTGACAAGGAATTGATGGAAGTGCTGTCTTCGTACTTTGTAATTGGTGAATCATGGCATAGACTTGGTAGGATGGCACTGTCCAAAAGCTGTCATGGTCAGTTCTGGGAAATGACAGTACTGCCCACCTGTCATTTGTGTATAACTAGATGCGAAGCAATTATGGGAGACCAGTGGGTCAAAGAGCCTTGATTTGTGTTCTGGAATCTGACACTTTTCAGGCTTTCATACTGCTTGTTACGAAGTTTCTAATAGAAAAACATATCTTCTGTAAGAAGGTTTTCTGCATTGCCCGAGAAATGGAAAGGAGTGGGAGTTTGGGTACAGTGAAACAGAGTGGATGATTGGGAAAAGGAAAAAAACAAGTTTCCACAAAATGGGATTCCTGTGAAAATTGAAAGGAAATGGCAAGGAAGGAAATCAGCTACTGCTGAGCACTGCATCAATGTATGTATGTAATGAAAAGCTGGTGGACTTCTGAGCAGAGGTAGGGGTTTAATTTTCTGTCACTTACGTAACTTTAGACAGGTTAGTTTCTTAGAGGCTGACTTTCTTACCGGCAGAGTTTACTCCCATGGTTGTAGGAATTAGAAATCCAAAATGTCCAATGTAATATAGTACCTGAAATACAATAAATAGGCTGTCAGTGAATGATATCTTTTATGACTTACTACTGTGCAATTGGTAACTTTTTTTGATTTTTGAGTACTGAGGTTGGACTCAGGGCCTTTGCACTGAGCCATACCTCCAGCCCTGTTTTGTTTTTTATTTTGGGTCAGGGTTTAGCTAAGTGACCAAATTGCCCAGCCTGGGCTCAGACTTTCGATCCTCCTGCCTCAGCCTCTCAGAGTGCTGGAATTACAGGCATATGCTACCACACTGAGCTTAAATAGGTAAAGTTTGGTTGTAAAATTTCATGTTTATAAGATTTGAATAGGCCAAAAAGATTTTTTTTTTTGAATAGGCATGTCATTGGGTTCTGTTTGCAAGTCTTTATAGACGTTTTTAAAATAGAAATAGGCCAGGCATATTGGTGAACTGTAATTCCAGCACTCAGGAGGCTGAGACAGGAGCATCCCTGTGAGTTCAAGAACAGCCTGGGCTGCACAGTGTGTTCAGGGTTAGCCAGAACTACCTGGCAAGACCTGTCTGCAAAAAAAAAAAAAAAAGAAAAAAAAAGAAAAATCTAACAAATAGTTAAACTTTGGCTATGTGCCAGGTGCTGGGCTAGTCTTAATGGTGAGCAAACCACACATATTCCTGTCTTCATGAAGCTTGTATCCTAGTGGGAAAGGTAGAAAGGACAGTCAAACAGTCCCTTGATTGAGCAGATTCTAAAATGTGAAAAGTATTTCTGTCCTTGCAAGACATTTTGTTTTGTTTTGTGTTTTTTGGCAGCTTCACATGCCCATTTATTATCTCACGCTTTGTGTGTCCAGGGGTCTGAGAGGGCTGAATGGGGTCCTCTGCCCAGAGTCTCCCAGGCTGCAGTCACAGTGCAGGGTCCACTTCTAAGCTCGCACAGCTGTGGGCAGAAGTCATTTCTCCAGAGCTATGGGTGAAACTCGAGGCTATTTGCTTCTTCAGCAGCTAGAGAAGCTTCTCTGTTAAGAAGTCACAGTTTTATGCCCTATGTACTTTTGAGGAAGAGATTTTGGGTTTTTAAATTACTTTATTCACGTCCTCCTGCTCTCTCTCCCTCCCTTTACTTATTTTTTGTGGTACAAGGATTGAACCCGGGACTGCATATATTAGGCTAGCGCTGTACCACTGAGCTATAGCCTTAACCCTTTTTTACTTGGAGAGATGCCCTCAGTAAATTGGCCAAACTGCCCTTGACCTTGTGACCCCATTCTTGCTTCAGTCTCCCAAATAGCTGGGATCGCTAATGTGTACCATTCTTGGCTACATTTTGGATTTTGGTGTTTTTGTCAGTGGACATTGTATTCCCTTAATGTGCTTTTCATAATATCTGTCTGTCTGTCTGTCTATGTTTGTTTCTTTTGTCGTTTTTTCCTTTTTCCTGAGGTAGATGTTACTGTGGGTGTTTTGGGGGGTTGTTCTGAGAAATCAGTCTCAGGGACTCACATATGCAAGAACTTTACTGCTGATCTATATCCTCAGCTGTGACATTTTGATCTTAGAACCTGTCTTAGTCCATTTACTGCTGCTATAGCAGAGTATCTGAGACTGAGTAATTTATAATGAACAATGAATTTATTTGGCCTGTGATTCTGGAGTCTGGGAAGCCCAAGAACATGGTGCTGGCATCTGGTGTAGGCCCATGGGGCACATTATCCCATAGCTCAGTGGAGTGGGTGAGACTCGCCTGTGTTGAGGATTTTAATACCTACAAGACAGCAGAGTCCTCAGTACCTGATCACGTGTAATCAGGCCCCATCTCCCAACACCGTTATACTAGAGATTAATTTTCTTTTCTTTGTTTTTATCTTTTTGAGACAAGGTTTCACTATGTAGTTCAGACTGGCCTTGAACTCACTTTGAAACTCAGGCTGGCCTCAAACCCACAGTGATCCTCCTGCCTCAGCCTCCTGAGTGCTGGGGTTACAAGTGCGTGCCACTATGCCCGGCTAGAGATTAATTTTCTAGCACATGATCTTTAGGGTTGTGTGCAAACCATTGTAGGACTGCTGTACCGTCTTACCTGAAAGGTGTGGAAGATCCCAGAGAGCTTTTGTTTTTTAGTTATAGCCATCTATATCATATCAAGAAATTTTAAAGATAATTCACTTAAAAATAACAAACTCATTGCATGTTAACATAAATGTATTTTTAATGGAAAATACCAATTTTTCTAAAGCATTTGTAAAAATTGGGTGGGAAGAATCATTTCACTTTTTTTTGCAAATTGCTTTTATGTCTGACTGTATAGAAGACAGCTATTTGCCTGTTGCTTCTACGTCAACCTCTTGCTGTTTATTTAGTTGCTGTTTATTTAGTTCTGTTAATCCTCACAAATTATGTAGGGCGTTGGGAAGGTGAGGACTAAGTTTTTTTCTCACGTATGGTAGTCATTCTTTGATACTATGCTAAAATTCAACAAGTAGTAGCTGCTTTTTTTCTTTTTTGGTGTTGAGTATTTAACCCAGGGCCTATGCAACATACTACATTTCTAGCCTTTGTTTAGTTATTTTGATAGTGTCACATTAAGTTGCTTAGTTGTTTAGGCTTGGCTTGAACTTGTGACCCTCCTGCTTGAGCCACCCAGCTCAGTATGGAAGCCCTGGGTTCAGTCCCCACTGCTTCCGAAAAAGAAGACACAAACAGGCTCCCAAAAATTTACATAGCCAGGTGTGGTGGTGCATGTCTGTGATCCTAAGTATAAGGAAGGCTAAGGCAGGGTGATAGTTAATTTTTGTGTATGTGTGGTGTATGTCCTTATGACACTCCCAGTCTCTGCACTTCCATCACATGTCTGGATGATTATAAATTTGAGGCCAGCCTGGGTTGCATAGCAAGACCGTCTCAAAAAACAAAACAAGACCCAACAATTTAGATTACTACTGTACACTGTTAGAGTTAATAAATGAAGTCTTTATTGCCTTTTGAGCCAGGCTCTTGCTATGTATTCCATGAACTCGAGGTGATCTGATTCTGTTGCCTCAGCCTCTTGAATACTGGGATTCAGGTGTATGCTACCATATCTGGCAGTAAATCGGTATTGACGCATTGTTATTAAATTCTACAGGCCGTCATTCATTCACATGTCTCTAGTTTGACCTTTTGCGTTTAAGAATTACATCTAGTATACTATTTTGCATTTAGACATGCATGGTTAGGCTCTTTTTTACTGTGAGCTTCTAGGGGCTGGGGATTTAGCTCAGCGGCACAGCGCCTGCCTGGCAAGCGCAAGGTCATGAGTTCGATTCCTGGTACCAGAAAAAAAAAAAAAAAAAAAAAAGGTTACTATGAGCTTCTCTGACTTTCCTTGTTTCCTGATGACCTTGGCAAGCTTAAGGAATACTGGTCAAGTATCTTATAGAGTATGTCTGTTTTGCCTGATATTTTCTTTATGGTTAGACTGCTGTGTGGGGTTTGGGACAAGATCACAGTGGAAATAAAGAATAGCACCACATACCAAGGGCGCGTAATGCCCATATGATTATCACCATTGATGCTGGCCTGATGCCTTGTCAGAGTTGTCCTCTGTAAAGTTACTGTGCCTTTCCCCCTTGAGGAACTGAGTTTTAAATTTTTTTTGAGGGGGGAGTCAATTTTATTTCTATTACTTTTTTTAATTTTAGTTTTAGTGTGCTTAGTTTTTTTAAAAAATTTAACCTTTTTGAAGTTTAATTTATATACAATAAAAGCCCTCTCTTTTCAGCATACATTTTGATGAGTATTATACACACTCGTGTAGCCTTTACCATAATCAAGATAGATAACCGGGGGCCAGAGATACAGCTCAGCAGGACAGCACCTGCCTGGCAAATGCAAGGTTGTGAGTTTGATTCCTGGTACCAAAAAAAAAATTCTTTATCCCTAAAGTTTACTCCAGCTTTTTTGCATGTTCCTGCTGATCCATTTTTTGTGACTGTAGATTTAATGTTGCCTCTTCCCAGAATGTCTGTGTGTGTGTGTATGTGTGTGTGTGTGTGTGTGTGTGTGTGTGTGTGTCTTTTTGAGACAGGGACTCACTATGCAGTTCAGGCTGGCCTTGGCCTCATTTTGTAGCCCAGGCTAATCTCACACTCTCAGTGATCCTCCTGCCTTAGCCTCCCGAGGGCTGGGATTACAGGCATGTGCCACCATGCCCGGCTAGGATGTATTTTTTTAAAGTGATAAGAACAGATACTACACTTGTTCTTAGCCAGAAGGCCGAGAAGCGATAGCATGTATTTTTAAAGTACAAAACTGTGTTTTGTTCGTAGATATAGACTACAAATATCTGCAGTAAGCCCTTGAAGCACTTCTATTGTTGATACTGATATTTCAGTATTAAATGTATACAAATGTTTCTATTGAAACCAAGGAACATGTGTCTTTGTCTGGCTTCTTTTATGTAGTGCAATGTCTAATTCGTCTGTTGTTCATGTATGTTAGTAGTTTGACTTTTTTTTTTTTTTTTTTTTTTTTTTTTAGTAGTTTGACTTTTAATGCCAAGGATAATCCAAGGTGTCAGTGTTACAGTATTATTTATTCATTCATCTATGGGTGAATGTTTAGATTGTTCTTGGTTTTGGGCTATTAGGAATAAAGCTGACTTTAGTTTCATGGGACAGGTATCAGAATTGTACTGAGCTGCAACTTGTGCTGTTTATCACAACAGTATAAATTAGATTTGAATTCCTTGTAGAATGAGAAGATTGAGCAGAACATCAATAATTTTTAAAAAGATATCCCATAAGAACAGTAATTTCATTTATAATGTGTGGATCTAGTATATATAGACAGTTCTCTTGAACTGTTGACTTTTTTTGGGAAAAACTTGTGTTATTTCTTTAGGCTAAACGTTTAGTAATAAAGTGAGTAATTTTAGTAATCAAGTGAATAAGCCTGATTTTGCTTCATGAATTTTTGTTATAAATCAGTGTTTTTACAGATTGTATTTTATTTTATTTTTTGGTTTTCTTTGAGGCAGGGTCTCCTGTGTAGCCCAGACTGACCTGAAACTCACTATGTAGCCCAAGCTAGCCTTGAACTCACTGTGATCCTCTTGCCTCAGCCTCCTCTGAGTGCTGAGATTATAGCATACACCACCATATCCAGCTGCAGATCATATTTTAAAAGCTACTCAAGGGCTGGGGATTTAGCTCAGCGGCAAAAGCGCCTGCCTGGCAAGCGCAAGGTCGTGAGTTCGGTTCCCGGTACCGGAGAAAAACCAAAAAAAAAAAAAAATAAAAGCTACTCAAAAATATTTGCATGTTTAGTAAGGTAATTTATTATAGCGAGATATAGTGAAATGGAGGAAGAAATTTTCTGAGTACAGAACGATGTCCCCTTATTTTTGTATTTTAAAATACTTTATTTTTATTTATTTATTTTTTGAAAGAGAGTCTCACTATGTAGTCCAGGCTGACCTTGAACTGACTGTGTAGCCCAGGCTGGTCTTGAATTTATGGTGATCCTCCTGCCTCACCCTCCAGAGTGCTGGGATCACAGGCATGTGCCACTATGCCTGGCCTGTTCTTTGTTTTTCTGAGAGAGTTCTCATTGTGTTTTTGTTTTTCTTCCGGTACCAGGAATCGAACTCATGACCTTGTGCTTGCCAGGCAGGCGCTGTGCCACTGAGCTAAATCCCCAGCCCCACATTGTGTAGTTGAGGCTGCCCTTGAATTGTAATTCTTCTGCCTTAGCCCTCCTGAATGCTAGGATTATAAGCACATACCACCACATCTGGCTAAAATTCCTTTTAATTTAAATTTAAAATTTAAATTTAAATTTAAAATTCCTTTTAAAAATTCCTTTTAAAAACCTTTTAAAATTCCTTTTAATATTGAAAAGAATTTTAATTTTCTGTAACATAAATGTTGGAGTTATAGAAGTACTCCATGCAGGTCAGGGCTACCTCTCTTTGTGGTGATTAAAGTAATTTAAGAATATTGCAAATTAAGAAATAGAGGGGCTGGGGATTTAGCTCAGCGGCAAAGCGCCTGCCTGGCGAGCGCAAGGTCGTGAGTTCGGTTTCCGGTACCGGAAAAAAAACCAAAAAAAAAAAAAAAAAATTAAGAAATAGAGGATAGGTTATTACTCTCACTAATGTTCATCTTTTTTTTAGCTCATCTTGTGTCTCTGTCTAAAAGTAGGACAACATAGCAATAGGGGGATTCACCGAATTACAGACAAAATGGTAGGACATTATCCATGGTTGTTATTTTACCTATTGGTATCTTCAAGATAGTTTCTCAGGAAAATAAATAGACAAATAATAGTGAGTTACAGACAAAAATGGCAGGAAATTATCAGTGGTTGTTATGCTATAGCTTGGATTCTCCTAAGTGGTCTCTAGGGAAAACAAATAGAGTTATACATGAGTGATCAATCAAATAATCGTTGACTATTCTCAGTGGTTGTTGTTGAAAACATAGTAACAAACATACATCCATTTACAAAATAGCATAGGAACAATACAAACATTGCATAGTTATGGACAGATTGGTAGGAAATCATCAATGGCTGCTGCAATGCTTGTTGGCATCCTCAAAGTGGCTTCTCAGGAAAACAAAGATATGCAAGAAAGATCCAACAAGTAGTTACAGCTCAAGGGTTGTGGAAAAATAGCGGATTACCTCCTTATCAGTGACTCCCCTCACTGAGGTGTGACGGCTGGAAGGAAGGCCAGGACTGAAAAGAAGGACCGAGAGACCAGCACCAGTGTCCAGCAACGGGCCGTCCACTTTTTCCTCTATAGTCATGATTTCGTGGGGCTCCTCCTTGGAGACAATGGTCCGGCCAGAGGGAGAAGGCAGAATATACCCTGGGCCCCTTCATTCCTGCTGGACCAGTTGGTAGGAGGGGTCTGAGCCCCGGGCCCCGCTCCAGAGGGCAGCCCGACCTCCAGTGGCCACCCCCACAGTCAAGGCATGGCCTACGGGGCCTCCCAGGGCAATCCCACCCGAGGTGGCCCCGCCCCTGACAGCGGCAGCAGATGAATGCAGTCGAGCCCCAACTTGTCCCCAGGCCCCCGAGAACCAGACCCAGGGTCTGCCTCTCCCAGTGCTGCATCAAAGGCACCGTCCCCTCTCGGTCTCTCTGCCTTTTCTTTTTGGCCTCCCCCTCGCCACGGCCACAAAACACTGAAGAGGCAACTCCCACCAGCATCTCAAGCAAACCATCTGAGGCAAAAGCCATCCTGTGCAGCCCCCTTCTACTATCTGGGGCTGACTGAGCAACAAACCCATCCTCAAAAATAGTTTATACCCTCTACTGAGCTGGGATCCAGGGAAGTATGCTTTATCAATGCCGCTTGTCTAAGAAAGCAGGGAGGTGTTCTCTGCGGCCTCCCAGCGCATTGGGACCCCGCAACCACTTAGTGTCCTCTTTCCAACCATCAACACAGGCAGCAGGTGTCTTTTTTGGGGATGTATAAAACTACACTGATACTCAAACATTACTGCACTTGATTTTTTATTTTAAAGAGTAAAAGAAGGACAACATAGCAGTAGAGGGATTCACCGAATTACAAAGTGATAGAACATTATCAGTGGTTGTTATTTTACCTGTTTACACTTGATTTTGTTGAGTGAATGTTCTACATTTTATTTTTTTTTTTTTGAGACAGGGTCTTTGCTATGTAGTTCAGGCTAGCTTTGAACTCCCTATGTAGCCCAAGCTGGCCTTGAACTTGTGGTAATCTTCCTGCCTTAGCCTTGGGAGTACAGGTGTGCATACCACACTGGGTTTATTCTTTTTTTTTTTTTTTTTTTTAAACTCTTTTACTATTATAAACGATGTGGGATTCCCCTTCACATTGAGACTTTTCGTCATTTTAATTTGGAAGAAAAATTCATTTTGGGTCCTGCCTTTTTAGTCTTGTGAATAAATATTGCTTCATGTGAATGTATGCCTATGTACAGGTTTAAAGAGCTGACAGATTTGTAGATTATCAGGGTGACAGATTAACTAGGTTATCAAGGTAGTGGTATAGATTTTTTTGTAGCAAAAAAGTAAGGAAGGAATGAATTTAGTATGTGTTGTCAGAAAACTTGAATTTAAAGTAGTTTCATGCCCACTGAAATATTTTTAACTATACTAATTTTTTCTAGCTAAATCATTTATGGTGTAATTTAACCTTTTTAAAAATTGAGATGTAGGGGCTGGGGATTTAGCTCAGCGGCACAGTGCCTGCCTGGCAAGCGCGAGGCCATGAGTTCGATTCCCGGTACCGGGGGGTGGGGGGATTGAGATGTAAAGCCACATGCAGTACCATGCCCTGCTGTCAGATGTATTTTGTTTGTTTGTTTGTTTGTTTGTTTTTGTTTTGGTCTTTTTTTGAGACAGGGTCTTGCTATGCAGTTCAGGCTGGCCTTGAGCTCACTTTGTAACCCAGGCTGGTCTCGAACTCGCAACGATCCTTCTGCCTCAGCCTCCCGAGTGCTGGGATTACATGTCAGATGGTTTTTATAAGAAAGATTCAAGGGTTTTTCAAAAGAGTGTACGCCTTGGTTTGTTACTGAAATAACGGGGGTAGCTAATGTGCCCACAGACACTTTGGGATTCACTCTTAGGGAACCTGTTCAAAGCTGCACTATCAAACATTGTGTGAGTTTGATTTTCCATCTTCTTTGGCTTCTGGCTGTGTTTGTCAAGATGGCACTTAGTGTGTAGATCTGCAGTTTTGTTTTCTTTCCCCTCCCTGTCCTTCCTTCCTTCTTTCCTTTCCTTCCTTCCTTCGTTCCTTATTTTGGTTTTTTGAAACAGTCTTACTATGTAGTTCAGGTTGGCCTTCAGCTCACTTTGTAGCCCAGGCTGGCGTCAAACTTCTTGCAGCCTTCTAAGTGCTGGGATTATAGGGTTGCACCACCACAGGCTTGCTTCATGTTACAGTGATTGCTTGAGCCCAGAAGTCACTGGCTTCTCTGTTGTGCCATGGCATACTTAAGAGTGAGGGGAAGAGTTGATGAGTCCATCTTTTTCTTCATTGTTAAGCCGAGCAATAGGAGCCAGGTTGATTGTTTTCTCTCCTTTGAAAATGTACTCTCTCTTTCCCTCTCTCTCCCTCCCCCACCCTCCCTCTCTTTCTTTCACTCTCTCTCCTCCCCTCTCCTCCCTCTTTTCCTGCCTCCCTCTCCTCCCCCCCCCACACACTGATAGATGAGTTGCCAGGTAGAAGCTGAATAGTTAAAAATGAAGAAGCCAGGAAGACTGTAGAAAAATACATAAATAAAAATTAATCAGAATAGTCAGAAATAAAATAACAGTGAGGGCTAAATTTGGCTCATCTTTTAAAGGCTGACAAAAGGACTAGATTCTCTAACATTCAATTTCAAGTACACGAATGCATTTTATTAAAGACAGATTTCCTGGTATTAATTGCATAAGGAATATATTACTTGAATTTAATTAGAAGGAATTTTGAGTAATGGACATGCCCCAACGTAGAGATGATATGGAAATACTTTCTCACCTGTTTTTTTTCCTAGTGTTGATTGAATCCAGTCCTGCACTGAGCTATATTCCCAAGAAAGGGCAAAGAAAAAAAAAAAACGATCAGCAAAGAAAGAGAAAATGGAAACAAAGCTTTTGCACTCTTTGTTGTAGTCCCATCCTCACTTTTTTCTCTTGACCCCATCTCTTCTTCCTTCTTTTTTTTAAGACTTTCATACTGATTTTATGATTTTGTACTGATTTTGTCCATTGTGTTAACTGTTGATGTTTTGTGGCTGCCTTAGGTAATGCAAGCCCATCTTTAGTAATTTCCCTTTCACTTTTGCCCTCTGAGGTTATATTCTCCTAAACTGTGGTGTGTGTGGCTGGGAGCAGAATCAGGATCTTAGCCTTTTCCATTCATAGACCTGTTTTCCTTTCTTTCTTTCTTTCTTTTTTTTTCGGTACCGGGAATCGAAGTCACGACCTTGTGCTTGCCAGGCAGGTGCTTTTGCCACTGAGCTAACTCTCCAGCCCCCCTGTTTTCCTTTCTTAGGGGGCCACTAGGGCTGTTCGGTTCCTGTTATCTCTGTGTAGTTATTGATATCCTTTCAAACACTTCCTGGTTTATTTTTGAGACAGGGTCTTACTACGTATCCTAGGTGGGCCTCAGACTCACAGTGATTTCCCCCCGCCTCACCCTCCTGAGTGCTCGGATTACAGATGTGCCGCATCACGCCTGGCTGCTTTCCTGTCTTAGAGGATAGATTATGTACATTCATTCTTGCTATTCTGTCTCTGCAAAACCTTTTTCCTCTGAAATTCATGCTGTCTTGACTCATTATTAGACACAGACCCTGAAGGCTTGTCCTTTGACCTATTGTCTTTTGTGCTGTCCTCTGTTATCCTGAGGAAGCTCCAGAGTCCACTTAGATGACCCATTGAATTCTCCCAGGCTCATGGTTCCTTGACTTTTATCTCTATCTCTATTTTAGTGTTTTAGTGTTTCAGTTTTGTTCTTATTATACCTTCCCCCCCTTTTTTTTATTCTATTGAGTCATAAAATAATCTCCTAAGTTCTCAAAGAAATACAAAAACGTTGCGCTGCACATTTAAAATTTAGTTTTATGATGTTTTCAGTTTGAGACTCTGTTAATTCTCTTTCACTTGTGTGTCAAGTTGAGAACTGTAACTGCGATGTCGGGTAAGACTCCTGGGCATTGAACGCTTTGTTCTGAAGACCATGCACCTTACCAGTTTTCCTGGGAAGGTTCAGATCAAGAAGTTAGCATCTCCCTTTTCATAATACTCCTCAAAACACTCTTTCTCTGAAGGTTGGAGTCTGAAAAAAATGAAGCAGAAATCCTCTCCAGGCCAAGAGTTGTGTCGTAAGTCCTGTGTGATCAATAAGTACATTGTGGTTTCACCTCCTTTTTGACATTACCAAAATCTCAGATTTATGAGCACTCTGATTTCACTTCTTTCCCCATAGTGCCTAATTCACATTTTTCCAGGCTCCTCTACTTTGCCCTCTTTCTTTTCCTAGTCACTGTACTGACAAAACTAATTCTGGTTTAGAAACTTATTAGGAAAGAAAAATTATTAGGAAGCTAATAGGAAACCAAAAGAAAAAGAAACTCAGAAAAGAATTACCCACAATTCTCTTTCAATTGTATCTTTCAGAACTAATTTTTAAAATTTATTTATTTATTTATTGGTCTTAAAAAAGACAGGGTGTTGCTATGTAGTTCAGACTGGGCTGGAGCTTACTTTGTACCCCAGGCTGATCTCAAACTCACAACGATCCTCCTACCTCAGCCTCCCAAGTGCTGGGATTACAGGCATGCACCACCATGCCTGGCCTCAGAAGTAATTATTAATATTTGGGACATATGTATATACACAGTATATTTTACATTGTGTTGTATGTAATCATTTCTGTATTGTAGAACTTGTCTTTTCTTTTTTTGCAGTTTTGTAACTATTTGAAAGTTAGTTCTCATCCCCATTCACTGGAGATCCCCCCCCAACCCCCAACTGGAGAGTTTTGAACGTGGTAACAGGCATGTAGGTTACCAAAGTGTATAGCTTGTTTGGTGAATCTTCATCCTTATTATGTTTCCTGGACAACCATGTACAGGTACAATATGGGACATTCCTTATTGCTTTGGCCCAAAGGCTTAATTCTTTTGGCTTTATTCCTTCGGCATTGTTAAGCCTGACGTCAGTGCACGCATCTGGGGTCCCCATTTCCTTCACAGCAAATTTCTGGATCTTGTTAAGTGCATGAGGGATGTGCTTCTTGAAGCCCACTCTTTGGATGTGCTTGTGAATGTTGATGCTGCATTCTTGGGTCACCACCTTGCTGATGGCAGAATGGCCTTTCTTGTTACCCTTCTTTGTGGGAGCCATTCTGCTGGGCTCAAGTTGGAAAGGAGTGTGATGGATTGTGGGAGGGAAAGCCACAGCAAGTACAACGTAGAACTTACCTTTTTTGAGACATGGCCTCACTATGTAGATCAACAGACTCACTATGTAGTCAAGACTGGCCTCAAACTCTGGTGATGCTCCTACCTCAGCCTCCCAAGTGCTGGGATTACAAGTGTATGCCACCATGCTTATTTAAAAAAATTTTTTTTTTCTAGAATTTGTTTTAAGTACTTGTTGATACCTTTTTATGTCAGTCACTTTCTCTTTCCTACTGGTGCAGATGTTCAGTTTATGGTGGGATTATGTTCTGATAAACCTATCCTTAGTTCAAAATATTATAGGTTCAAAATGCATTTAACACACCTACTGAACATCACAGCTTAGTGACACACTACACTTTATCCTTTTTTTTTTTTTTTTTTTTTTTTGAGACAAGGTCTTGGTATATAGTTCAGGCTGGCTTTGAGCTCACTGTGTAGCCCAGCCTGGCGTTGAACTCACAGCAGTCCTTGTGCCGCAGCCTCCTAAGTATTGGGATTACTGGTGTGCACCACCATGCCTGGCCACACTACAGTTTGGAGTATCATTTTCTCTCCTGGTTGTGTGGCTGCCTGGGAGATGTGGTTCATTGCAGCTGCTCAGGGTTTCTAGAGAGATGTGTATAGCTAATCTAGAAAAAGGGTAAAACCTGAAATTTGAAGTATAGTTTCTATTGAATGCATATCACTTGAATACTATTGTGAAATTGAAAAACTGTAAGTTGCACCATTAAGGTGTGGACCAACTGGACTCCCTCACTCATTCCCTCCCTCCCTTTCTATCTGCCTCCCTCTGTTCCCCCTCCCCTCTTCTTCCCTCTTTTCTTTTGAGTTGCTCCTGCTTTAGCCTCCCCAAGTGCTGGGATTACATATGTGTGCCACTTGTGTGGCGTGGACTGTCTTATTGGGACATAGTGTCCATGATACTTGATAGATTTGTTTTGTTCTCTTTTTCTCTCCCTTTCCCTCTTTCTCCCTCCATTCTCTTTCTTTCTCTCTTTTTTATCCTTCTTCCCCCCAGGGGGCGGGGCAGGTGGCAAATTGCCCAGGCTGGCCTCACATTTGGTAGCCTCCTGCCTTAGGCTCCTGAGTGCTGGGGTTTCAGACACGCACAGACTTGTTCAGGGTTCTGCTTTCTACAAACATACCACCTCCACTTAGCCCTTGGTAATTTTTTCTTTTCTTTTCTTTTTTTTTAAGATAGGGTCTTGCTATATAGTGCAGGCTGGCCTTGAACTTGGAGTGATCTTTCTGCCTTAGCCTCCCGATTGCTGGGATTACAGGCATGGGCTATTATGTCTGGCTGTTTTTGGTTTTTTGAGACAGTCTCATTGTGTAATGCAGGCTGACATCAGACTCATGGTGATCCTCTTGCCTCAGGCTTTCGAGTGCTGGGGTTACGGTTATGGGCTACCATGCCAGACCTTGATTCTAATTTTGTAAAAGTGAGTATTTAATTCCCCTTCCCTGCCACATATATGTGAATGGATATTTATCTAAACATGAAAAGACATATGGAGGAACACTTTCAAGGCTAACATGTTCATGTCCAGATTTGGGGATGGAGGTGAGGTGAGAGTGGTCATTGACTTATTGAAGGTTAACTGAATTCTGCTGTCACACTGAACAAGGTGACAGTAGTACTCCCAAGGGAGAACCGAGAGTCAACTTGACTCTCGGTTCTCCCTTGGGAGTACTACTGTTTGGGCAAAAGGTATGGCTGGAGATATCTTAAGTAGATGGTCTTAGTCTTTCTTCCTATACTCCTATATGGTATCTGCTGAGGTTTTATTTTTAAGCTATTGTAGTTTCTATCTAGATGTCTCCCCAAAGTCTTGTGCACTATAGGTGGAGCTTTGAGGAGGTAATTGGATCATGGGGGTGTGGCATTCACCTGTGAATTCATTGACTGATGAATTTATAGCCAAATGTGATGTTGGGAGGTAGAGCCTGGTAGAAGAGATAGTCATTGGGGTGTGTCCTAGAAGAGTCTTATCTCACTCCTTCCTTCCCTGATCCATCTGTGCTTCCTGACTGCCACACTTCCCTTCCATATCCCTCTGCCATGCTTTGGAGCTCTCTGGATTATGGATTGAAACTTCAAACTATGAGCCAAGGGTCAGGTGTGGGCCTGTAATCTCAGCACTCGGGAGGCTGAGGCAGGAGGGTCGTTGGGAATTTGAGGCCAGCCTGGGCTACAGAGTGAGCTCAGGGCCAGCCTGAACTGTATAGCAAGATCCTGTCTCAAAAATAAACAAACTATGAGCCAAAATAAACTTCTTCTTTAAGTTGTGGGTGTTGGATAGTGTGTCTCAGCAATGAGAAAGTAACTTAAGACATTTGCCTTGTGCTTGTTCCTTCTTGATTTGTTATGGATATCCTCATTCACTTATTGGTTGTAACTATCTGGATTTGCTTCCAAATCTTTCTCCACCTTACCTCTGCTCCAGTGTGCAAGGTCTTCTGGACATCATTTCAGGCACCTTACTGTATTCATTTTCTCCAAAACCGTACTCAGTGTCCTTCCTCCCAAATTAGTTACTATTTTCTGCCCTTCATTGTTAGTAGGGATTGAACCCAGGAAGTTGTATAAGGCACTCTACTGCTGAGCTATGTCTCCAGCCATTTTTTTCTGGATCATTTTGATTTTCCTTTTTAGAGGGTGTAATATTTTTTCTATTTTGGGAAATATTTTATGAAGTAGGTGGTTTGAATGGTCTTTAGTTTTGTACTAAAGGAAGATAGTCTGCTTTGGGGGGTGGGAAAGGCATGCACAGAACCAAAAACAAAGTTAAATACAGTGAATGGTACAAATTTGTTTGGTTTTGAGTTGGCAGGCATGAGTTCTCAAATTGATGGGAATCTGAAATACTAGGAGTTTTCACCATACATAGTGTTTTTAAAAAAGAGCGTAGGCTGTAACCAGCATGGTGCTTCAGGGAAATCGAGGTTGAGTCAGGAGAGCAAATTTGAAATTGTGTTTTTTTTTTTTTTTCCTGTCTTTTTGAGACAGGGTCTTGCTATGCAGTTCAGGCTGGCCTTGAGCTCACTTTGTAGCCCAGGCTGGCCTCGAACTCTGAAGGATCCTCCTGCCTCAGCCTCCCGAGTGCTGGAATTACAGGTGTGTGCCACCATGTCCTGCTCGAAATTGTGTTCTAATAATCCAGACACGAGTTAAGAATTTGGACTACATGAAAGAAGAATGCAAAAAATCTTACAGATTTGAGGGAACAGGCTGAATGTGAGGAATGGAGGAGAGGGACTCGGGACTGTGGTGTTTTGAGCCTGACTGACCAGTAAACTCTGAAAATAGTGGTAGTACCTTCATAGTTGGTGATCAGGTAGAAAAATATTCAAATTTGTCATTTAGGGCTGGGGTGGGATTCTTGCCTTCAGTGGGCCATTCAGAAGTCTGTGGGAGAAATTTTCATTGCTCTTGTAGTGAATGTCCCATTCTGTGCATGGCCCTCTTGCCTCTGTAATTTAGTGGGCAAGATTTGTAGAGAGCAGCACCACTTTAGATCAGAAAAGTTCGAGACAGTGTCAGCAGAGAGCTTAAGGCCAAATAAATCATGAGAAAATTCGTTGAAAACTTTTTTTTTGAGATAGGGTCTTGCTGTGTACTTCAGGCTGGCCTTGATTTCACTTTGCAGCCCAGGCTGGCCTTGAACTTGCTAGTGATCCTCATGCCTTGGCCTCTTGAGTGCTGGGCTTATAGGCATGTGCCACCACACCAGCTCTTGAAAAGTTTTTAGGGGCTGGGGATTTAGCTCAGCGGCACAGCGCCTGCCTGGCAAGCGCAAGGTCGTGGGTTTGATTCCCGGTACTGGGAAAAAACCAAAAAAAAAAAAAAAAAAGTTCTTTTAAAAATTAATTAATTAATTTATTATTGAAAAATTTTGAAGAAAGAAAAAAAGGTGAAATTTTGGGAATTCTAGCTAGATAAAAATAAAGATAGAATAAAAATATCAGGATTGTGCTAGTCATGGAAGAGCAGGAGACATTCCAAGGGAAGGTAGAGATGGAAGAGCATGGAGGAGCCGAGTTCAGAGTCTGGCTCATACTCGGAACTGTTTTATAAATTCAGAGTTGCTTTCTTTATAAAGGCCACAAGGCTTTTAAGGATATATATATATTTTTTTTAATTTTTAAATTATTTTTTATTTTTTTTGGTCTTTTTGAGACAGGGTCTCTCTATGCAGTCCAGGCTGGCCTTCAGCTCACTTTGAGCCCAGGCTGGTTTTGAACTTGCAACGATCTTCCTGCCTCAGTCTCCCTGAGTGCTGGGATTACATGTGTGCACCACCACTTTCACCTGGCTTTTAAGGATTTCAAGTGAAAAACATTTCACCAAGAGATTTAAAATGGAGGTTCTTATTCTTATTTCAATACCTCATTATATCCTTAGAAAAACTATTTGAATAAGGCACTGTTTCTAGTTAAACTAATTATAATTTAGAGGCCTTTTAAAGGCTATCCTTTTCATACATAAAAATCCATTAAACTTAGACTCATTTAAATTGATTGGGAAGGAACTCAGAATTAAGAGAGTACTATACAGTAATTAGTGTTTACATTAGATTTCATTTTTCTTCTTTTGGTGCAGTGAGGGTGATTGAACTCAGGGTTTCACATCTTCTTTGTGAGTGCTGCCCACCGCCCTTTCTGGTTTTTTTTTTTTTTTTTTGAGTTGCCCATGCTAAGTTGCTAAGTTGCCAAGACTGCCCTTGAATTTGCCTCACTTTCTCCTGAGTAGCTGGGATTATTAATGTGTGCTACGAGGCCCAGGTTAAGTTAGGATTCTTCACCAGCTGTACCTCTTAGATTTCCTGCTTTATTTTATAAAGGAGAATGAACAGAATGATGTTGGTCTCTTGATAATTAAATCACTTGGATTATTACTTAGGTTTTCTGGGTTTTTTTTTAAACAAGGTCTCAGACTGGGTGTAGTGGTGCATGCCTGTAATCTCAGCACCCTGCAGGCCAAGGCAGGAGGATCAATGGGAGTTAAGGCCAGCTTGAACACTACAGAGCGAGATCCTGTCTCAAAAAACTTAAAAAGAAAAAAAAAAATTGCTATGTATTCCAGGCCATCGTTGAACTTACATAGCTTAGGCTGGCCTTGAACTTAGGGCCATCCTCTTGCTTTGACCCTAGTGCTGAGATCACAGGCATGCACCTCCATGCCTGAGTATTTCTTAGATTCTTTGAAGTATTTGCCCTAGGAAATACTGCAATTTTCTTATGGAAATTGTCTTATAAATAGTAGTTTGGTTTCCAGTTTAAGACTTTAAAAAAAAAAAAAAAACAACAGCCTATTGAGTGCTTTTGTTTTTGGCAGTACTGGGGACTTTTAAATTTTTTTTAGACATGAATCTCAATAAATTCCCCAGGTTTGGACTTCTGATTCTCATGCTTTAGGCTCTGAAGTAGCTGCAGTTACAGGCATGCCCTCCTGTGCCTGGCTCTGAGCATTTCTCTCTCTCTTTTTTTTTTTTTTGAGATTCGGTCTTGCAGTCTTGCTATGCAGTTCAGGCTGGCCTTGAGCTCATTTTGTAGCCCAGGCTGGTCTTGAACTCAAAGTGATTCTGCCTCAGCCATTCGAGTGCTGGGATTATAGGCATTTACCACCACACCTGGCTTTCATTTCTAACTCTTGAGCACTTAAAATTTGTGCATTGGGGTAGTTTTGCAGTACCTAAAGGTTTATAGGTGGGATTATAAAGTGGACTGGGACAAGATTTCCTTGTTCATTATTCCCTGGATGTTGCCTGAATCCAGGGGTTTTCTTATAATTCCAGACTGTGGCTACATTTCAGCAGGCTTTGTACTATGTAACTCCAGGGACCCTATTTGTATCATTTGTGTTAATAGCACCCCTGGAGTTTTGTTCTTCCACAAACCTATGTGGCCATATGTGATGGCCTTGTAAGTTAAAGAGGAAAAAAATTGTCACTAAGTTATTTTTAACATTTTCACAAATACTAAGTCATTTGATTTTTAGTTGGCATCTTGCTTTTTTAAAAATTCAGTCTGGTTCAAATCCTGACTTTCTTTATGAATTTGGAGCCTTTCCAATAGTCAAATGTTTCCTAAGGATTTCAGTTTAAAGCATTTGTCTAGGTGAGATTTAAAAAGTTGGTCAAAAAGGTTCTTTTAGGTTTTTTTTTAGTTCTTTTGGTTTTTTTCTGTCTTTTTGAGACAGGATCTCACTATGCAGTTCAGACTGGTCTTGAACTCACATTGTAGCCCAGGCTGGCCTCAAACTCACAACAATCCTCCTGCCTCAGCCTCTCACGTGCTGGGATTACAGGTGTGCACCACCAAACCCGGCTCTTAAATTCTTTTTTTTTGAGATAGGGTATCTTTTATGTTGTTCAGGCTGACCTTGAAGTTCCTGTGTGGCCTTAAACTTGTGGTACTCCTTCCTCAGCCTCCCTAGTGCCGGGACTACAGGCATGTGCCACCATGCCTGGCAATATGGTTTGTATTACTAATAAAATCTTACTTTGTTAAGGTAGTATCTGTGGCTCTGTTTGATAGTCAGGTAGGTCCACATACTTCTAAAAAAACACACTGAACTAATTTATGGTCGATCAAGGAGTAAGCCTGGTTGGTAAGGTGGATACTTATCTTAACAGTGGGCACTTTGCAGAGTCGTTTCAGTTGGGATGTGCTGTAATTGTAATAGAATCTCATGGGTCAGTTGTAAGGCTCTCTATTTTATGCATTACTTACAATTGATAGTGGCAACTAAACTGGCTCAGGATTTCCTTATTATTTAAAAGTTTTTATTTTACATTTTTATTTTTTTCTGTCTTTATGAGACAGGGTCTTGCACCACAGTTCAGGCTGGCCTTGAGCTCACTTTGTAGCCCAGGCTGGTCTTGAACTTGCAATGATCCCTCTGCCTCAGCCTCCCAAGGGCTGGGATTACAGGCATGCGCCACCACCCCTGGCTCCTATTTTATATTTTTAAAAAGGGCTCTTTTAAACTTATTTAGCAAACTAGTAGGTTTTTATTATATAGAATGTCATTTTTGTATATGATTTATTTATTGGTTTGTTTTATGTTTTTGGTTTTTTTGGTATCAGGAATCAAACTCAGGACCTTGCACTTGCAGGCAGGCGCTTGTGCCAATGAGCTATATCCCTGGCCCATATTTTTGGTTTTTTGAGACAGGGTCTTGCTCAGTAGTCCAGGCAGGGAGCCAGTCTGAGCCGGCTGCCAAGGCTTCTCAGGACCCTTCAGAAGAGAAGGGCTCTTCCCACCAACTGTGTTACTGCCACTGCTGGGCACCAGGGGTGATTTCAGGGTCACACACCAGAGACCACAGCAGGGTCCAGGCAGCAGCATCTCCCACAGTGGAAACCCTTTTTTCTTTGGCTTTTTTTTTTTTTTTTTGAGACAGGTCTGGATGTATAGTTCAGGCTGGCCTTAACTCACTAAGTATCCCAGGCTGGCCTCAGACTTGCAAAGATCCTCGTGCCTCAGCCTCCTGAGTGCTAGGATTACGGGCGTGTGCCACTGTGTCTGGCACCACTATTTTTTTTATCAGTTTAAAATTTTGTCATTTGTTGCTTGTGAAGATCTTAAAAGTATTTAACTCTTTATTTTATTCTTTCTTTTTTTGTTTTGTTTTGTTTTTTGAGACTTGCTATGTAGCCCAGACTGGCCTCGATCTCACAGTGAGACCTGCCTCTGCTTCCCACATGCTGGGATTATAGCTCTGCACCACTACATCCAGCACTTCCTGAGTTTGTTTCAGTGTAGAATCATGGGGCTGGGGATTTAGCTCAGCAGCAAAGCACCTGCCCGGCAAGTGCAAGGTCGTGAGTTCGGTTCCTGGTACCGGAGAAAAACCAAAAATCAGTGCAGAATCATAGTGTAATCATTTTGCGCAGCATCTGCTTATGTGCAATGAACAGTTACCACCCAGCCAGTGGCATTTATAACATGGCATCTATTTAAGGTGCATTCTAATTTCAGAGAAGTTAAACTGTAGATGTCTTACTTTTTTTTTTTTTAATCATCAGTTGTTTTAAGTTGAGGACGCTAAGTTTATCTCCTCTTGAGTCTGAGGTATACCCCTTGTCTGGCTGGGGGCTACATGGTCATGTAGGAGCGTAGGAGTCTCCTGGAGTCTACTTGGTTGACATGTGACCAGAAATACCTTCCAGAAGGAGGGCAGATAAATGAATGGCTGATTATGGAGGTTAACACACTTTCATTTTGCCATTTCTAAGTTGTAGACAAGTTCTTATTTTATTACGTTTTTCAGTCATTTAAACAGAGGCAGCAATCAGAATAATGTGGTATGTCTTAGAGCTATTTTATAATATATTTATAATTTTTACAGTAGTTTTATTTTTTCTGAGTTCTAATTTTTTTTTTTTTCAATTGGGGTCTGTGTTTGTCCAGGTTGATCCTGCACTTTGAATCCTTCTGTCTCAGCCTCCCAAGAAGCTGGGATCATAGGCATGTGTCATTGTACCTGGCTTACAGTTGTCTTTGAAATGTCCTTTATGAAATTCATTTAGTTTATAATTTTAACTTGATGATCTATGATAATTTTTATCTATGTTTTATTTATTTGTGGTACCGGAGGTTGAACCCAAGGACTTCTCACTGAGCTACATCTCTAGCCTTTTTAAAATTTGGTTACAGGGTCTGGTTAAGTTGCCCAGGAGGGACTGGAACTTGATCTTCCTGCCTTAATTTCCTAAGTGCTAAAATTTTGATGTTTGAGACAGGGTCTCGCTATGTAGCCCTGGCTGGCATCCATTACGAAGTGCTGAGATTAAAGGCATATACCACCATGCCTGCCTTCCAAAATAATTTTTTAAGGCCTTGCTAAAGTGTGAAGTGCTAAGCTGAAATCAGGAAGAGGTGTGACAGAAGCCAGTGAGATAGGTGAAGGAGGATTTTTTTATTTTAAGGATTTTTGTTGTCCTTCCCAGTGATTAGGAAGCCATTACAAAAGAGTAATAGAAAAGAAAATGTGAATGTATTACCTTTTATTCACTTCCCACTGCTCTAAGTGTGAAGGAGAAGATACTTAATTTCATCCTAGTGGCCTGTATAGTCCGCTGCTACCTGTCTCACTAGTTTCATGTTATGCCCTGCTTCCTTTACTTAGATAAACATAAGAAGCACATGAGTTGGAAGAGAATGATGGGTTTATTCATTTTGTCTTGCCTGCTATATTGTTCTAAATAAGAATTTAAAATCATACTTTTGACTCTAGGTGACAGAAACATAAGTATAGCACAAAAGCACACTCTATAGTTAGGCCTTCTGGCCCAGAATACTGTACTTAATCTTGACTAATTGTATGGGGATATTTTTCTCTTAACAGGTTTCTCCACATACAAAAAAATCTTTGTGAAAATACAGAGAAGAATGGCAGCAGAAACACAGACACTGAACTTTGGGCCTGAATGGTGAGTTTTCAGTCTCATCTTCTTGATGTTGGATAACCAATACAGTAGTAGGGTCTTTGTACAGGTGCTAGGTGATCTAAAAATGTGTGGGTAATCCAGTAATAAATGTTATTTGGTAAATAACTGCATTCTATAATTCCTTGTACTTTTTTTCTTGGTCTGATGGTGTTACGATAATAGAATTTAAAACCTCATAGTCTCATCAGTTTAGAAAATTGTTTTGTTTGAGTTCTTTAGGTACCTACACAAGTTTGTATAAATGTAATTGTAACATTTTAATGTCTATGTTTTCTCTTACAATGTTGTTTTGTGATCACTATTCATAGACTCATTTGAAAAGTAGCTCTTATGGAAGTGTTAAGTTTTATTATATTGATGGGCTAGGCAGGTGGTCCAGAGTTATACAGGCTGTTAGCAATAAATAGCCCATGTTAGGGTTGAGTTAGCATTTGCCATAATAACAATTAATTGACCTTTGAGTCTCTTACAGATGTGTTTGGACCCCGAATATGGAATTCTCATGGAATTTTGAGATCCATCACATTGTAGTGTGACTTTCCCCCCCTCTTCTTCCTTTTCCCCAAAAGTTGGTGATTGAAGATCCTCTCTTCAGTGGCGTGAATAATGATAGTTACTTTTTCCATTCATTCCTCGAACAACCCCTTTGGTAATAATGTCAGAGGCAGTACCTAAACTAGATAAACTGAATTAGTGTCTTAAACATTCTTGATTGTTCATTTGATAGTGGTTTGATAAGACTTCTTGTAATAAATTCCTATTTGAGGATTCTTACTAGCTTACCCTATTATATACCTACCTTTTTATATATAATTCCTAAATGTTCTTAACCTTTATTGCTAATTTTGGGACACTGAGGAGAAATACTTTGCAGATCTGAGAACTGATGCAACTCCTATATAAGAGTTTGTTTTGAAAATGTTCACCTAAATAATGCAACACTTGTTGTAGTTATTTATATTTAAAATTTTTTTCTTACTTACTACCAGTTCAATATATGATTATATGAAATTGACTAATTTGGAAGGAAATATAATTGCCATTATTTTAGCAACCACTGTAACAATCTTGGTGTACCTTTCCAAGTGGTTTTATGTATCTTATTTGTGTATATGTACATGTATTTTAACAAAAATGGGAACATACTGTACATTTAATTTTGTAACCTTTAAAAAAACCTAAATCAGAAACATCTTTTTATCAATAAATATTTACTATCCTACTAATAGTTGCATTGTATGGATGTACCATCATTTGTTTAACTAGTCCTCTAGATGTAGCAATTTCATTATTGCGTTTTTCTTTATAAAAATATTTTTAGTGAAATTCTTATAGCTAAATCTTTATTCATACCTATTTCCTTTACCAAGTGGATTTAAATTCATATAATTTACTTTGTAAACCTTTTCATGTGCAGCTTTTTTGCCATGTTCTAGAATTTGTAACTGCTTCCCTTTTGTATATATCGTCATGTCTTTTTCTTTGTGAAAACATGACTAAAATTGTTTGGTAATTAATGAATTTTTTTTTCTTAAAAGCACTCTGTTTTTAATAGGGATTGAAAAAAAATATCAGAAATTTAGCTGAAGCAAAAGAAGGAAAAGCTGTTTTTCTAGAGTTTACATTTTGCTTGATGCCCTACATTACATGTTTATAAATCTGTGGCTTGTGGTATTATAAAGTTTTATTGTACCTATTGGTTTTGATAGCATCTGCTTATTTTTTTTGGTGGTATTGGGGATTGAACTCAGGACTTTCACACTGAAGCTACATCCCAGTCCTTTTTACATTTTTTTTTAACTTTGAGACAGGGTCTCACTAAATTGTCCAGGCTAGGTTTCAACTTACAATCGTCCAGCCTCAGCCTGGTATACAGCACCATGCCCGGCGCTGTCTTACTGCTTTTATGCTACTCTGGCAGGATTTAGTAGTTACATCAGAGGCTGTCTGGCTTACAGAGCTTAAATATTTTTTCCATGGCCCTTTTCAGAAATGTTTGCTGGCCTGTTGCCTACACCATTCATTTTCAAACAGTCATCTCAGTCTGTCAGTAGTGTCTTGCACATCCTCCTTTTGATTGGTACTCTGAAATTTTGTTCGGTGATATTTTGTGAGATTGGCCTAGTATTTTAAGCAGAATTTGAATTGAGATAGCTTTAGCAGAGAGAGTAGTCACCAGTCTTCTTTTTTTTTTTTTTTCTCCTGGTACTGGGAATCGAACTCACGACCTTGTGCGTGCTGGGCAGGCGCTGTGCCACTGAGCTAAATCCCCAGCCCCTGTGACCAGTCTTATCCTTAAACAATAGCTGTATGTAATTGTTAACTCTGTTACTCTGCAAATATTATAGCCTAGGTGCATTCCTGAGTCACCTGAAATGCTGATAAGTGGAGTACTGAAGGTCTGAGTAGGCAGGCACTCCCTTATTTGTATCATGTGTCAAAATCCCTTTTGGCAAAGAAAGTATATGAGGCCCTTAACCCAAGTAACCCATAGCTTGAAAGCTGCAGTATGAATAGGTTGGTGTCCTATTTTTCTGCATGTAATATGATTGTTATGAAACTTGAGGTAAGGAGATGTGTCCAGAGCACTTGAGAATCAAGAATTTTGAGGTTGATTACATTGAATCAGTGTGTAACTTTGAACCGTATAGAAACATTTAGTAGTGTTCTCTTTTTTTTTTTTTTTTTTTTTTTTTTTTTGAGACAGGGTCTCGCTATGCAGTTCAGGCTGGCCTTGAGCTCACTTTGTAGCCGAGGCTGGTCTTGAACTCACAATGATCCTCCTGCCTCAGCCTCCCGAGTGCTGGGATTACAGGCGTGTGCCCCCACGCCCGGAAATAGTAGTGTTCTCCTTGTGAAGATCATCATTTTTGTAAAAATAATGTAAAATGTACTGTATAATGAGATTTATAAAATGAAGAGATTTATTGGTATTTGGGGGGGCAGTTGTGAAGATGGGAGAGCATTGGAAATTGTGAGGTTGGATTGTAATGTAGGCTTGGACTTTGAAAAGTCCACAGAATCTTTAGGTCTTAGATTATGTTTAGAGTAGGTACATACATTCCTAAATCACAGAACAGTTTTAAAAGATACATTAAATTTAATGAAGAAAATGATTTCTGGGTATAAAACAATAGTCACCTTTTAAAAGCTTTTCCTTAAATGCTACCTCAGACTTCCTGACCGTCTATACAGCTTGCCCCTGCCTACCCATCCCACTTCCTGCCCATCTCCCTAACTCTTTCATGATCAAAATAAAAATGTAACATGCCAAACATTTTATTTCCTTATTTATATCCAGTCCTCCAACTTGCACTAGACTGTGAGCTCCACTGAGGGCAAGAACTTGGTCTGGAGTTTTGTATAGCTGCTTATTGTTGTATCTCAAATGCTTGGCACGTAGTTAGGCTCTCAATAAATGTATGTTAAATCAATGAGTAAATTGTTGGAAAGTAAAGTTGTTTTCTATGTTTTACTTTTGTAAATGAATGACATATATATTTCCTTGAATGGTTTGTTGTTGGTCATTTCCTCTGAATTATTTCCTTAGAACTAGAATTATTAAAACCTTCACTTTTAAGGTTTTGGGATGATATGTGGATGGATTGACCACTAGAAAGGATTACAAAAATTTAATTGTTATCCCCAGTGTGTTTATTTCACTTTTGACAAAACACTCAACTACAATCTTGGTGCAAAGTTTTTGGTGCTAAATCCTTTTGATTTAGGTTTTATAGTTTTTCTTTGGTCCTAGTAACAAAACAAACATTCTAGAGAATCTCGAGAAAGCAGTAGTACAGAAGGAAAAAAAAGCTTTAAATTACCCTTAATACTACCACTGAAGGAGTCTTTGCTAACATTGGTTTGTATCCTGTTCTTTGTTTCTTTACAAATTTGTACTTCAAGGCATTTTAAAAACAAATTGGGGTTTTTTTGGGTACTTAATTTTTTGAGGCTGAATAAGTCTAGATGAGGATTTTTTTTTAATAAGGAGAATAATTGGAGACAGTTACTTACCTGACTGTGAGGAAGAAACAAAGGAAGCTTCTTTCAAATTTTCTGTTTCCATGGGCTTAAGGAAGACTTCTAGCCTGGGTATGGAGTGCATGCCTGTAATCCCTGCAGTCTGGAAGGCTAAGGCAGGAGGATTACAAATTTATGCCTAGCTTGGGCAACTTAATAATTTGGTAAGACCTTGTGTCAAAATAAAAAAAGGGCTAGAATATAACTCAGTGTGAGTTAACTCACACTTGGATTCGACTTCCGGTCTGTCCATCCCCCACAAGTCTTCTAAGGTCTTTCCATACAAAAAAGAGGTATTTCGCTTTCCCCAGAGCACTTCGTTTATATTTATGTTAAAATAGTTACCATTTTGTGGTTTCTACCATGTGTTAGCCATAGGAATAAACTAGCTCATTAAGAAAGACACTATTTCTTAATTTTTGTAAGGCCATTATCTCGTGCACTGGAGATAGACAGTGCACTTTTGTTTTTTGAGACGGGGTGTGTAGTTCAGGCTGGTTTTGATCACGGTATGTAGCTTAGGCTGGCCTCAGACTCACAGTGATCCATCTGTCTCAGCCTCCCAAATACTGGAATTAGAGATGAGTGCAACCATGCCTGGCCCAAGTGTGTATTTTAGAAAAGAATATTAAGATGTTTAGAAAACATTTTATCAAATGCCTGTTATATTCTGTGTCTATGTCTAGATCTCAGTTTCTCTTCCACTTACAACTCCTTCCAACTTATTTTGCTTTTCTCCCCTGTCCTTCCCACTTAACCTTTCTTCTCCGTAGCAGCCTTGCCCGCCGCTCCCCAGTGGTGAAAAATGTTCACAGAAATATTCCTGATAGCAGAAAAGGGACAGTTAAAGACAAGGAGGCAAGAAATTGCTGATTTAAGAGGGAAGCCCCTAAGATGTTTGCCTTAACTGTAACATGAAGTGTTGGGGAGATGAACTTGGAACAGTTGTTTTACATGAAGAAGCTTTGGATTTATTCACTAATTATGTGCCAGTGAACTTTTGGAGAGAGTTTTGTTCAGATTTGCATTGGAACTAAATAGTAATGTGGAGTATAGAATAATAACGTGGAGCGTGGAGTGATACTGTGAGTATGGAATCAGACTACTTACATAAATTAGGGTGTTGTCACAGAAGTAAACGTGTGTGAACAGAATTAAGGGTTAGGATTGAGAGATTCAGGGTTTATTAAAAAATTAAGTGGGTGTAGAGGGTGGTAGGATGGAGTAGAGGATGAATGCCTGACTCTTGGTTGAATGGCTTATTAGATGGTAGTTGTCTTTAGCTCTAGAAATGGAGTCCACACACAGGTTTGGGACAGATGAGCTGGTGAATAAGGTGTGGAACTTGTGGAACCTAATAGGTTGTATGCGGTTATATGTGAAAACCTGGCTCTGTGGGAGAGGGCAGAGCTAGATTTCAATTACGAGCTTTTTTTTTTTTTTTTTTTTTTTTTTGGTCTTTTTGAGACAGGGTCTCTCTATGCAGTTCAGGCTAGCCTTGAGATCACTTTGTAGCCCAGGCTGGCCTCAAATTCACAATGATCCTCCTGCCTCAGCCTCAAAATTATGAGCTTTTAAAGAAATACTATTTTGATTCCCGAACCTTCACAGTGTTTTGTTTTTTTTTCTGGTACTGGGAATCGAACTCATGACCTCACGCTTGCCATGCAGAGCTGTGCCACTGAGCTGTATCCCTGGCCCCCTTCAGTTTTATATTGAAATTCCAGTTGCTTTTGGGGCTGAAGTTTAGAGTCTTTTTTTTTTTTTTTTTTTTTTTTTTGAGACACAGTCTTGCTAAGTAGTCCAGGTTGGCCTTGAACTCGAGATTATCCTCCTGCCTCAACCTCCTTAGGGCTGGGACTACAGATGTGCACCACTACACCCTGCGTGGTCTAGATTTTGAATAGGACTTAGCAAGTGAAGAAATGGGAGTTCTCGAATTTTAGGAGTACTGCTGCTCGTTCCTCTCACTTATTGCCTATGGTAGGACTGGTCTTCTGTGTTAAACAGACCTCACAGTAGGCCGGGGAGATGAAGGCCATGAGGGTAGAAAACTTCCCTTGGCTTGGACAGTGTTGAAGTTACTGATGCACTTTTCAGAGCAGTGGCGTGGTGAGGAAGCGGGTTGCACTGAGTCTTGCAGTGACTGCGCGAGGAGGAAGGATGTTCAGTGCGCACTACAGGTGGGTGCTGCATTCATCTGGCTTCTTAGGTACAGTTTAGAGAGTAAGGGGGAAGCAGTTGTATTTCTAGAAGACAAGGTTGTCCGGAGGAGATAAAGGTCACTGGCAGGCTTTTAGCGAGGGACATTACCTAAATATGTCTCAGTGTTTCCAAGTACCTGTAGGTAGAGGACGTAGAAGAGAATTTGTTGACTATTGAGTCAGAATGCAATCATTATTCCAGTGCAGGCCACTATCTTTTTCTTCATTTGAGTCACTGTTAGCACTCCTCACTTTCTTCACAACAATTAGAAGCTTTTTTTTGGTCTTTTTGAGACAAAGTCACGCCATGTAGTTCAGGCTGGCCTTGAGCTCACTTTGTATCGCAGGCTGGCCTCAAACTCACAGTAATCCTTCTGCCGCAGCCCCCTAAGTGCTGGAGATACAGGTGTGTGCCATCACGCCTGGCCAGAATTTTTTTTTTTTAGGAATCTCTGATTCCTCTTCGTAGTGTATGTCTGTAAGAAGTGGGCTTCATTGGAAGTAACTGGCTTGCAAAAGCATCTGAACGTGTGTGGAGCATTTGATGAGATTAGGGATGTGAGGCTACAAGGAGTTATGCCTGGGCAGATGTGGCTGCTGACCCTGGAACGAGGAGCGCTTGGAGGAGTGTTCAGTTGTGCCCTCTAGTGGTAGAGACTATTGGGAAGCATATTGGCTCCATAGAGCTATTTAAAAATAATTTGTAATAAAAATACGTGTATTTTTCCTTCTTTTCTTGTATAAAATACACCACTGGGCTACTATACCAAATAGTATAAGTGGGAAGTTGCTCTTTGCACAAGTAGTCCAGCAGTAGACTAAAGACTGGCTGTTTTAAGTATACTTTGAGCCCTTATTGTTGGAAAGATCATGGTCTTTTTAGTTCTAAAAACTTAGATTGGAGTATTTGTTCTGCTACCGTGGTCAAGATGTTTAAACTCTCAGCTTCATTTTTATAAATTACTGTTACCATTTTTTAGACATGTTCTTGCTTTACGGTTCAAGTTGGCCTCAAAGTCACAGAAATCCTCCTGCCTCAGCCTCCCAAGTGCTGGGATTACAGGTGTGCACCATCATGCAAAGCTAAAATATTATATTGAAGTTGTCATCACGCTTACATGAGAGTAAAGGAGCTAATTTGTGTATAAAATTCCCAGCTTCTCTTCTCAGGGGTATTAATTCCACTTTTTCAAGAAGGAACCCAGCTTTGCAGGCCTCTGCTGGGAGGTGGTGTCCTGGAAGGTCCTACAGCATTGTTTGGATCACTCTGTTGTTTTCCTTCTGGGTTGTTTAACCTGTCTTATGGTAGTTGAATTAAATAACCTGTAAGCCCAAGACTAATAGTAAAGGAAATAAAAAAAACCACCTAATAGTAATGAACACTTCTTCTAGCACCTTGATTATGACCTTTTTATGTATTAGAATCAAGGCTAGACCTGGGGATATAACTAAGTGGCATAGCGCTTGCCTGGCAAGCACAAGGTCCTGAGTTCAATTTCTGGCACTGAAAAAAAAAATCAGGGCTACTTGGAGAAGTGGTTGAGTCCACATCTGAGGCAAGAAATAATACAAGAAGAACCTGGAACATTTTGACATAACAAATAGAAAAGAAGCTGTTAAATCGCTGCTAGGCTATATCAGAGGATCCAGGAGCCAATCTGAAGAGTCACACTGGTCAAAGATGAGACAGTGAACATTGTTAAAAGTAATTACACTGAAGTAAATTGGTAAAAATGTTCGTTACTTTTAGAGGATATTAGTTTTTTGTTGTTGTTTTTTTTGTTTTTTGGGGTTTTTTTTGGTTTTTTTCCGGTACCGGGAATCAAACTCTCAATGTTGCGCTTGCCAGGCAAGCGCTGTGCCACTGAGCTAAATCCCCAGCCCCTTTTAGAGGATATTAGTGAACCAAGCTGTTACTTTGAAAACCAGTCCAAAAAATTATTAAGATGTTTCCTTCCTTTTTTGTATAAACTATACCACTGGTAACTACACCAATATAGTTTCTTTTTGCATAAGTAGTTTAGCAAGTAAAAAAGGATCACTGGAATGGAATCACTGTTCAGGAACTTTAGTGAACCTAAGTCACTGTCATCACCAACCAGGCACCGTTCACCCCCTTTTGGAATAATACACCACCACATACAAAGCATCACCAAGAGTAGAACTCACGTAGCATTGAATCTCTGCACCCACTTGCCATCATGTCTTCACCCAGTTTACATGAAATGAAGAGGACAGAAATATTTTAAGACATGTTGTGGATAAAATCAGCAAATCTGGATGTCTAAAAATTGAGACTTCATTGTCGGGAAGATCATGATTATTTTTAGTCATAAAAACTTACATTGGAATCCTCATTCTGTTGGCTATGACCATGGGCAAACCAAACATTTCCCTGAAAATAGGATCAGAGGAGGTTTAGATGGGTGGTGGAAAGGACTTGTTTAGCCATGGATTGCTGGTTTTGGGCCTGAGTGACTTGTGCAAGAGTACTCGTTATATGCTTTTTGATGCTTTTCCATAGGTTCAGAATTGTCCATGATAAAATGGTTTTTAAAAATGTAGGATGAGAAGATAGAAATATTGGAAGTGAATCCTCATCTGTATCCTCACTTAATGCATATTTTTTTTCAAGTGTTACTTTATACATGTAAGCATACTTTTATATTTATTAGCCATGTGCCATTTTTAATAATAGATATTTACTGTGCTTTACCTGACCTTCATGTTATCTCCAAGTATATCATTTAGTAGATTTTTACCCCTTTTTTGCTTTCATAAATCTTAGCAACTTGGCGATGCATTTTAATGCTTTTGTTGAATTTTCATTTAGTCTAAACCACTGATTTAAAGTGACTTAGTCCCTTTCATCCTGGGTGTCTCTTACCTTATAGAACTTCAGGCAGCCCCAGGTTATTGGCTACTCCTAATACTAGTTCTCCCTCTTGCTTTTTGACACAGTTCTGCAGAAGGATCTTTTCCCACTTTTGGCAGAGGGTTTATTCTTTTTTTTTTTTTTTTTTGTGGTACTGGGGATTGATTCCAGGACCTTCACATTGAGGTGCATCCCCACCCACTCTCCCCTCAACCTGTTTTTCTTAATTTCCAGAGAGGCTTTCACTAAATCATTATATTGCCCTGTCATGACTCAGACTTGCAGTCCTCTGCCCCTAAGAGTTCTGCAATTTTTTTCTTTTTATAAAGATACGTTATTTTAAAGTTAAAGTAATCCCTTTCTCCCAGTTCCATTTGTTAGAGGCAGCATGTGTTACTAGCTTAGAGTATATTTTAAATTTTCTTTTTAACAGTAAATACAGATTTTCTTACTTCTTATACTTCACTATATTCTAAAATTCTTTACACTAATTGTTAATTGCCTTTATTACAATATATCATGAAATAATATAAAAGCAAGTTACACTAAACACTGCTATACTCATCCAAGCAGAAAAAATAGAATATTCAGGTACAGTTAATACTGGCTTTAACTCTATTTCCCTTTGCTGGTTTAACCTTATTCTGACTGTTGTCCTTCTCAATTCCGTGTTCTTTTATGCTTTTACCGTGTGCGTGTGCGTGTGTGTATGATAACATCAATGTTACCTTTGTGGTAAGCTTCTGTATTTTGCTTTTCCTTTATGTTACAGTACTTTTAAATATCTGCACTGTTGCCAAATAGACAAGAAATAACTATTATTAAATCATTTTTTGAAGTGGTTCCAGTTTATAGTAGTTTTTATGAATCTGATGAGTGTAAGGTGGTATCTCGCTTTCGTGTAATTTCATAAAAAGTGTCCCCAACTGCCAACCTTCTCAGGGACATACTGTGAGGCTTTTAAGTTAGGGAATTGCCACTACTCAGTGAATGCCTTTCGTAGTGAACTCCTTGCTCTTGCTTAGTGTGACAGCGGTTTGTATTAAAGGTAAAATCTTTGATACCTTGAAATAATGTGGTTTCTTTCAGCTTTTCTCATGAAAAAAACTAAAATTTCCAGTGTATTACATAAAAAGTCTACAGTACCAGAGTAGTTGCCACTTCATTTTATATAGTCTTTTTTTTCTGTTGTAGGCTTCGAGCTTTGTCCAGTGGTGGGAGTATTACGTCCCCTCCTCTTTCTCCAGCTTTGCCGAAGTATAAATTAGCCGATTATCGCTATGGCCGAGAAGAGATGTTAGCACTTTTCCTTAAAGACAACAAGGTAACAAAGTAGGACAAGAGTTCAGAATTGTGAGTGAGACTTTGGGGTGTGTACAGTGATGCATTGATCTTTGAAAAAAATAAGTTTTATCAATATATTTATTTTGTCTTCCTTATCTTTATCCAGCACTGAAACCAACAATAGTTAACAGCAGCTCTGTGTAACCCAACACCCCTCCCCCACTGTTTAAAAAATGGGCTCACTGTGTAATCTAGGCTGGCCTCCAATTTACTGTGTGACCCCAGTTGGCCTTGAACTTGCAGTCCTCCCGGGTGCTGGGATTACAAGTGTGCATTAGTACATGTGGGACTCAAGTTCCCTAAAGAAGACTTAGGGCGTCATGAGAGGAGCAGTCAGTGCTTCCTGCTTCTCCTCACTAATTACCCCTTGTCCTCCATTTCTGTCCAGATTTGATGGCTGAGAAGTGAATTTCTCTCTTCTTATTGCATCTCTTAGCCTACTTTTTACTTAGAAGAAAGGAACAGGAGAAACAGCTTTTCCTATCCTTTCAATATAGGAATTCAGTATAAAGTTTTTAGTGGAGAAAAAGCTTAAAATGCAGTACCACATTTGTGACATTTAAGAATGATCAGACTGAAGTAGTATAAAATAGATTTTTATTATCTAATAAATAATAATTTTTATTTTTGTCAATATAGTTTCCACTTTATTAATGATTAGAGAATCCCCAGTTTTTTTTTGTCTTTGAGACAGGGTTTCTCTGTGCAGTTCAGGTTGGCCTTGAGCTCACTTTGTAGCCCAGGCTGGTCTCGAACTCGCAGTGATTCTCCAGCTTCAGCCTCCCGAATGCTGGGATTACAGTCTTGTACCACCACGCCTGGCTCGAGAATCCCCAGTTTTAATGATTTTTGCTAAGGGCAGATACAGTTGCTTAAGAAACTCTTTACCATCTACTTGGAGTTAAATGTGGAGATCTGCTGTTCCACTGTGTACTCTGTAATACCAGAATTAATGCCAAATCCAGATGTGGTGGTCTCAGGAGGAGAGAAGATGACTAGGGTTTTTAATATTTGACCATCTCAAAATGTGTAAGTACCGTATAATTAATTAAAGTTAATTGTGGCTGGATAAGCTTAATCTGTATTTATAAGAATTAGCAAGAAATAGATAAATGGGAGTGGTTTTTTTCTTAGTTTTTTCTCCCTACATTTGGAGGAGTAGCATTGCTCTCATGGTCACTTTTTGTCCCCCAGATACCCTCAGACCTTCTGGATAAGGAATTTTTGCCTATTCTACAGGAGGAACCCCTGCCACCATTGGCTCTCGTACCCTTCACAGAAGAAGAACAGGTTTGTGCCTAACTCTGCCCCTGAGGTTAAACTCCTATTCCTTCTCACTAAGGTATAAAAATAGCAAGGGACTACTTATACCTTAAGGATTATCCCAAGTCTTCACAGGTCTGTTTCCTTCTTACTGTGTTTTGATAGACTCCTTTTTGTTGTCAAGATTTTGCTTTAATATCTAAAGCTGGTTAATATTATATAGAAATAAGGAAGTGCTTTTAGATCTTTAAGGATGGTGGGAACTACCCTTGTAACTTATTCAAGTAGAAAAGAAGTGTTATTTTGTAGGGCGAGCACCATCTTTTCAGATGAACATAGTTTTTTAGAAGTAATTGCCAACCTGAATTCTCATCGTTGGTTTCATTTTACCAGTAGAAGAAAATGTAGATATCTAGCTCAAAACCTGCTTAGAACTCTGCTGTGGGAAATCTTTTTTCCCTATTCACAACGCACTTTGCACTTTGTACAGATAGATAAAATGAGCCTAGCATGATTGCAATACATTGAGAAATGAATTTTGATGGCATGTTAAGAGTACTACTTTAAATGACAAATCATAACTTATTCTTTTTAAATAGCCTTATTGAGATATAATTCGCGTGATACTCTTCACCCTTTTACAGTATATAATTGAGTGGTTTTTAGTGTATTTACTGAGTTGTGCAACTGTCCTATCTTAATTACAGCATTCTGATAACTACGTGTTTTCTGTATATTTTTGGCATGTTCTGCGTGGGGAATCCAGTCTGTTAAGAAAGAGAGCCTTCATACATCAATTTTTCTATTAGAACTGTATTAAGTAAGAAAGGTACAATATTACTTGGTGATTTTTTACCAATTTTTTTTTTTTTTTTTTTTTGTCTTTTTGAGTCAGGGTCTTGCTGTGTAGTTCAGGCTGGCCTTGAGCTCACTTTATAGCCCAAGCTGTCCTTAGAATAATCCTCCTGCCTCAGCCTCCCAAGTGCTGGGATTATAGGCGTGCGGCACCAAGTCCAGCACATATTTCACATAGACAAGTTAGAGAATATTCTTATAAACACCAGGTTGTTTACCATTTAACATACAAGCTTTAAACAGTATGACATACCTTTGTTTGTTTTTAAGAAATAACATTTCTCACACATTGAAAACTGCCTGGAGAATACCTTCACTTTTTAGAGATTACCATGATTTGGTTTTTCTTTTCTTTTTTTTTTCTTTTTACTTTCCTTTTTTCTTTCTTTCTTTCGTTTTTTTTTTTTTTTTTTAAAAGATAAGGTCTCACTATATAGTTCAGGCTGGTTTTGACCTCACTGTGTAGCCCAGGATGGCCTTGAACTTACGGTGATGCTCCTGCCTCAGCCTCTCAAGTGTGCCACCATGCCTGGCTCGGTTGCCTCTTCGCCTCTCTCTCTCCTTCTCTCCCCTTCCTCCCTCCCTTCCTTCCTTCCTTCCTTTCGGCAGGGTCTCACTATGTAGTTTATGCCAGCCTGGAACTCATACTAATCCTCTTGCCTCAGCCTCCAAAGTGCTAGGGTTACAGGTTGTTCCACCATGCACACTATTTATTTTTGAGATAGGATCTTTCCATGTAGTTCAGATCAGGCTTGAACTCGCTATGTAGCCCAGGCTGATCTCAAACTGTAGGCAATCCTCCTGCCTCAGCCTCCCATGTTGTGGGATTATAGGTATATGCCACCACATCTGGCCACCTTTGAAACTTTTTGATTTGTAGAAATGAGTATATGGGTGCACCTATTTTCTCAAGGGTTAAATAGTCACTTCTGAACCACAGGAAACAATTGAACAATTAATTTTTACTATTATTCTTGGCTCAGTATTGCTTTATGTATTTAATTTTTATCTTATAAGTCTGGCTACTAAGCTCCTTTACTGCCTACTTTATATGTCTTTTTATCCTCCAGAGTGTTTACTGCGGAGGGAGACAGAAGTGGCTCCATTAATGCTAGTTTGCTAGTCAAGGATATTTGGCATTTTCAGTGACTTTTTTACAGTTACACAGGTTCATGCTTCTGTGACATCTTATTAGTAGTATTTTAGTTTCATTTGTATGTTGCAGTGACCTGCAGAAGTTTCTTCATTAATGAACCAAAATTACACACTGAAAACAACAGCTTCCAGCAATATCAATTGTGTGGTCAGTGTAACCTTGAAGAGTGTATGGAGGCTGCTGAGATCCCAGGAAAGGACATATGAGAGAATAGAGGAATAGATGCTCTACTGATTTGCTAAAGATCGTATCTGAATTGCACCTACTGTGCAGTCCTGATTATTGATGAGCACTTTCTGTATCATTGCTGTATTGTAAGATATTTTCTGAATAATTTTCATCCTTCTCTTTTCTTTTTTTTTTTTTCTTTTTTTTTTTTTGGTACTGGAATTGAACTCACAACCTTGTGCTTGCTAGGTAGGCGCAGTGCTGCTGAGCTATATCCCTGGCTATCCCTGCCTTTTCTGACATGTGAGGGATCAAGGTTGCCTGCTGAAGTGATGATGGCTGCTGTTTCTTATTTTAAGGGTTATTGGACAGCTGTGTTCTTAAGAAAAACAAGTAATTTTCATTGAACTATTTTGATAATATGTCTAACACAGTATTGGAAGGACAGTTAGGTGACGAAAAGAGAAAAGACATCTATATTGGAGGGAAGAATTAAACTATGTTTGTAGATAACATGTAGATGACCCTGTATGTAGACATTCTGACATGAAACTGGCACAGTTGTAAGTTACGTGATCACACAGAAATGAGATCCGTTTCTATACACTAATGATGAATGATCTACAAAGGGAATTAAGAAAACAGTTCCATTTATAATAGTATGAAAAGAATATTTAGGGGTAAATTTAACCAAGGAGGTGTGAAACTTTTACTCTGAAAACTCCATGACAGCCTTGAAAGAATTTAACCAATTAGCAACGAAAAAGACTCTCATGCTCGTGGATTGGAAGACTTGATATTGTAAAGATCAAGTGTGATGTCCTGTCAGTGCTTTCTCTCAAAGCCTCGGTTACTGTTTTTGCTAGATACTGACAAGCTGATCCTAAAGTTCATGTTGGAGTTTCAGGGGACCCACGGAGTCAAAATAATTTTCTTAAAAAAAGATGAGAGAGTCATTTCCCAATTACAGACTTACTACAAAGCTGCAGTAACCAAAGCAGCTTGTTACAAGATAGACCCAGAGATCAGTGGGATATAGGTGAAAGCCCAGAAGGAAACCCAGTTGTTTCGGATTGCTAGGTTGCTTTCAAGAAAACGGGGAGAAGGATATCTTCTTCATTTCAGTGCTAGAATAACTAGTATTTTACTATTAATTTAAAAGTCAAAAATTTTAAAATGATATCTAATGGAAAATCTTCCTTGCATCTCCTCCCCAGCCACCTCTCTCTCCTTCCCAAAGGCAACCAGTGTTAGCTGGTTTTTGAATGTCTGTGTATGTATTTTTTTCTTTGAGATAGAGTCTCACTGTGTTGCCCACGTTGTTCTTAAGCCCAAGTGATCTTCCTGTCTCAGTTTCCTGAGCAGTGTGACCTCAAGTACATAGCACTATGCCCAACTCTGTGTATTTGTACAAGTAATATGTGAATGTATTTTCCTTCTTTTTTTTATAGAAGTGGTAGTATATGCAAAAGAGTGCTCTGCTGCTCTAACATCAAGTATTTTTATTGGAAGGATTCTACGCATATTTGGAAAAATTCATCTATTTTAGCTTGCATTTCTTTGCCCATAGCAGTGAAGTTTTTTACATATTCATGCATCATTTATATTTTTTCTTGCATGGCAATTTTTCTTTTGTGATATTAATCTTTTTCTTGTTTAGAATATTTATTTGAGCTCCTTATATCTCAAGGTGTTTTGGTATAGTTGTACCTGTACAGTTTTCTAAATTTTTAAATTACAGTTATGATTTTAAATACAGAAGCTAATTATTATTTTTTATTTACAGTGCTGGGGATCAAACTCAGGGCTTTCTACAGGCTAGGCTAGTGTTCTACTAAGCTATATCCTCAGCCTCAGAAGCTAATTTTTATATATGAATATTCCACCTATTTTTAGCCGTTTATACATACTTAAAATTTTTTCTTTTTCCTTAAATGATTTTCTAGATTGCTTAGAGACTGCATGGGCCAGAAAAGCTGTGTAACATGTTAAGAAGGATGACTTGCTACTAGTTGCCAAAACATGGTATACTTTTTTTCCCAGTACTGGGAATCAAACTCAGGACCTTGTGCTTGCCAGGCAGGCGCTGTGCCGCTGAGCTATATTCCCAGCGTGGTGTACTTTTAATCAGTGGAATGAGTAACTAAATCATTCAGGAACATTCCATAACATTTCTAAGAAATTAGTATTTACTAAGTGGGTACATAGATCATCAGGAAAAATCAAAGATAGTTCACAAATTTTGCTTGGAAACTGTTGGTTACACCAGCTAACCAGCAACAATTGGTTAGTAATTTGGACAAAAATAAAACTATAGCCTACCAAAATTAGTCCAACAATGACTAATGGAACAGATCTTATTTTTTTTCTTTATAATCGAAATGTTTATCTTAAGGTTTACATGGGGCTTAACACAAGGCTGGGGAAGTTTTCATGATAGCCACAAAAGATCATTGGGATCTATTTTTGGACCCATCACACCATTTATGCTAAAGATTGCAATTTTATGAACGTTTGCATAAAATTCTTATATGATACCTAGAAAAATTCAAGGAACAAGAATTTGAAGAGAAAAAAATCTATGATGTTCTCTTGTTATGGGTGTTCCAAAAATGGAACACTAGTCATAAAGGGATTAAATGGCATCATTGAGAATTTTGTGATACTTGGCTAGACTTTGATACTTACAAGACATAGTGGAATAAAATAGTGCTTTAGCTGGCCGAAAAATCATTACAATTTTAATGCTTGTACTTGGGATAATCACGTTACTTGTTCAGAGATTATGTAGATCATTTTAGAGTTCTGTGTACTTTTTCTTCCAGTACCTGTGGAAGGTAGAGGTAAATACATCTAATCTAAAGCAGCTTCTTTGCTGTGTGTCTTAAATTCACTAGTTACCTGACACAGATATTTAATGTTTTTCTCTTTGCCCCTTCCTTTTCTCTGTATCTGTCTAAATATGTTTTTGTAGGGTAAGATTATTGTTCAGAGATCTTCTGGTTCTTTTGATTTGATACTCTTCTTCACTATTCATCTCACTTGGAGGGTGTCATGCATGCTAGACCAGTGTTCTACCACTGAACTGTGTTCTCAGCCTGCATGTTTCTGTTTATTACCCCTATAATGTAGGTAGCTGCTGTGAGATTGCTGTATTTTATTTGATATTGCAGAACATTATTTCATTTATGCATTCTTGAATAGATACACATATAAATACACATAAAAAAACACATATAATGAAAGCAAATCTTTGACTCAACTAAACTTGGCTGCTTGTTACTCTTCCTCAGGAGTAACTGTTTATGTTTTCTTGTGCTCCCTCCAGGGGTGTTTAAGCCATCTTTCACCATCTATGTATTCTTTTAACTACTCTTCCACCGTAAATGGTAGCATCCTGTCCTGGGAGTTCCACTCTTTACTTATTTTCTCCTAAGTATCTATCAGGGATTAATAGCAAATACTTAGCCTTCTGTCTGTCCCTAGCTTTTTGTGTGTCAGATACTGTTTTAAGAACTTGACACTTAATATGAGTGCTTGTAAAAACTCATAAATAAAAATATTACCCCTATCTACATTATATAGATAAGGAAAGTGAGGTACACAAGACTTGAGTTAAGGAGCCAGCACGCAGTCCAAGGCAGTCTGGCCTCTTTTTTTTTCTTTTTTTGGTTTTTCTCCGGTACCGGGAACCGAACTCACGACCTTGCGCATGCCAGGCAGGTGCTTTTGCCACTGAGCTAAATCCCCAGCCCCCAGTCTGGCCTCTTTATGCTCCTAACTGCAACCATGCTCTGTATCCCTGTGGTTTAGGTTGACCATAAGAAATCTCAGTGTTTCTGGCTCAGAAATGGTTGACTATTAAGTATTTCATGTGATTCAACTAGGAAGTTTCTTTTTCTTTTTTTAAATAGCTGTACAGAATTCTAAACTCACAATTTTTAAATTAGCCTCTATTGGTTAATTTTTTTTCTTTCTTTCTTTCTTTCTTTTTTTTTTTTATCTTTTTGAGACAGGGTCTTGCTGGCCTTAAACTCACTTTGTAGCCCAGGTTGCTCTTGAACTTGCAACAGTCCTCCTGCTTCAGCCTCTCAAGTGCTGGGATTACAAATGTGAACCACCACATCCAGCTCTGGTCAATTTTTTTTGCACTGTATACATTTTCCCTTTTATTTTGCTTTTTTAGGTAGCTTTTTTAGCTTTATAAACTGGAAGGAAAGAAAAATGAAGTCCAGTGGTTATAAATTACTCATTTTTTATTTTTTAAAGCAGCCATTCTTTGTAGAGATGAGACAGCATGAGACAGGATCACCCGATTTTTTTTGTATGTAGTTTTTAGTATATAGTTCAGGCTAGCTTTGAACTCACTATGTAGCCCAGGCTGTCCTCGAGCTCACAGTGATATTCCTGCCTCAGTCTCCCAAGTGCTGTGATTATTGGCATATGCCACCATATCTAGCTTCTATTGCCTAGGAGATGAAAATTTCGTGTCATAGACCATGGATGTTTAAATATACTTTTGAGAAATTGCTCAATTCTAAAGAAATTATACCAGTTAGCACTTGAAACAGTAATGTGTGAGAGTGTATGAATGTATGTAGGTTTCAGCTGGGCATGGTGGTACACACTTGTAATTCCAGCCCTTGGGAGGCTGAAGCAGGAGGATTGCCATGAGTTTGACGTCAGCCTAGGCTACATAGTGAGTTCGAGCCCAGTCTGAATTACATAGTGAGACCATGTCTCTCAAAAAAAGTGTGTGTGTGTGTGTGTGTGTGTGTGTGTGTGTGTGTGTGTGTGTGTGAGAGAGAGAGAGAGAGAGAGAGAGAGAGAGAGAGTTTTTCCACACTTACGGATGTACATTGGGTTTTACCTGTAATAATTCTGTAGCTAGGTGTTCAACTATATAAGCTCCTATCATATAGTTAGCTGTGACTTCTGTTGTTTTCAGTAGTACAGTAGTACAGTATATATTACAGTATATATTAATCTAGAGTTGGGGATATCATAGTATTAATTACAGTAATGCCTAGCAGCATTATTCAGTATTGTACTGCTCTCTGCCAAAGGTAAGTGAATGTGTATACTTCAACCAGTTTACTTTTTAAGTTAGGTGTTTTCTCTAATTTTCAGTTATCAGTTACATCTTATGATTAAAAAAAAAAGATTTTTAGTTTTGAAATTGCTTGATGGTGGAGCTGGGGATTTAGCTCAGCAGCACCACGCCGGCCTGGCAAGCGCAAGGTCGTGAATTTGATTCCCAGTACCAGAAAAAAAATGAAAAAAAAAAAAGAAATTACTTGATGGTATGATTATATAGAACTCAGAATTATTTTATTTACCTTGATAGTTTCTAAAATTTACATGAACAAATTGTATTAAATAAAATCATTAAAATAAGCAGTGAGACGGGACTGGGGATTTAGCTCAGCGGCACAGCGCCTGCCTGACAAGTGCAAGGTCATGAGTTCGATTCCCGGTACCGGAAAAAACCAAAAATAAATAAATAAATAAAACCAAACAAACAAATAAAATAAGCAAGGAGAAGATGACCTACATAAAAAAATCAATGAAAATAAAAGTTTTAAATCAATTACATGTTCTTCAAAAGAGAAGGCATAGATACATAATTTACTTGATTTGAAATCAAAGCAGAAAATCAGTGGAAACCGCATAAGACTGAAACATGAGTTGAAATAAGGGATTCTTACTCCAACTCCCTTCTTCCTCCCCGGAGAGAAGGACCTTGGCTCCAGCAGAACTCAAGGTTCATCTTCCTCATTATACCACACTTGTGTACTTCTAGCACTTGACTGCTGGTTCCAAAAGTAGAGAGATTCAAGTAAGGATCTGTTACAATATTTTCTTAATACTCTCTTACAAAATTAAAACCCTCTTTCATAATTTTCTATCAAATGCCCAGGATTTTTACTTTTTATTGATATTTCTGTGACTTTTATACTTCTTGCTTTATCTTTTCCTGAGCTCGGTTTATTCCATTTATCTAGAAGTGTCATTAGGCATGTTTTTACATCCTGGCCTCCCTTATTCATGTGTGGATGCCCACCCACGACTCTTTCATTGTGCCAGGTGTAAGTTAGTGACTGAATGTTTGGTATTAAAAAAAAAAAAAAAACAACTCCTTTCTTACTCATTTATCCTTCAGGCGGTTGATTTTTTTTTTGTTGTTGTTGTTGTTTTTTTTGTTGTACTGGGAATACAACTCAGGAGCTCGAGCTTGCCAGGCGGGAGCTAATCATTTCTTTTTCTTTCTTTTCTTTTTTTTTTTTGGTACTGGGAATCGAACTCAGGATCTTGCACTTGCCAGGCAAGCGCTTGTGCTGCTAGCTATATCGCCAGCCTGGGCAGGAGCTAAAGCCCCAGCACTCGATGGTTGATCTTACGTAGATTTTCATTTGCCCTTTCCTCTTTCACCCCTGATTTCTGTCATTGTGTCAGATAGGACATGGAGATGGTAATTCACATTGCTGAAGAAAATGAGTCAAAATTTTTTTTATTGTGTTACTCTTAGAACAGACCATGATTCTCTTGCATTTTTATCTTTAGAAAGGTTGCTCTGTTGCCTCTTCACCTTGTCTGCTTTTATGTACATATAGCATTTAGTTTATTTGCTTATGTACTATTTCCTAGTGACCTAGCATTGTGTAATGCACTGGTTATCAGTTTTGTTGATCTGAAATGTTAATTTGAAATTGTTATGTGAAGCCAGGGTTAAGATTATCTCTCTGTGCCATTTAGTTACAGTTTCCCATTGCCCGTAGTGTAGTGATTAGATGCCATTTTATGGCTTCAGTGGGAGATGGGGAGAAGTAACTTGCAGTTTTATGTTTTATCCATTTTTTCTTTGTTTTCTTTTTTTATTTTTTGGCAGAGAAACTTTTCCATGTCTGTAAATAGTGCTGCTGTCCTGCGATTGACAGGACGAGGAGGAGGAGGAACAGTGGTGGGGGCTCCTAGAGGTCGAAGTTCTTCAAGAGGGCGAGGTGAGCTTCCATGGGAAAAGAGGAATGACAGGCGGAGAAGGAAATCACTTGTTACGTATTTTAATGTCTGATTTTAAAAGAAACTGCTCTTTGATGTTAATTGCATACTAAATGTCCTATATTTATTTTCTGCATCATTTGTCAAGGTATCTGTTGCTCAACTCCTGCTTTGGAGCAGAGGAGTCAAATTCTAGCTGTATCCATTTGAGCATGAGGGAGTCTAGACATTTCTGGTTAACTTCTGTAAGTTCTTGCTACACCTGTTCTTCATCCACAGGGAGCCTTCTACTTTGGGAGCCAGGTGTCCTGACAGGTCTTGACTGTTGGAGTAGCACCGATGTCCCTGTGGGTCTCCACAATAGAGTTTCTGTACAAGGCTCTCATCGGTATGGAGTGCAAGGAGTTACTTCAACCATAGAGGGACTTCAGCAAAAACTGTTTTATCAATCCTAGGAACTTGTGGGGGATTTTAACAAAGTATGATTAGGTACCATTCATATACATATGCCTAAGCAGATTTCTCTCTTACTTGCCCCCCCAAAGCACTGGGCATATATATTATTATTTATAGTTTTATAGATTTATGTCTAAGAAAAATAATTCTCTGCTCTTACTTGGTTCTTTGATATGTGCTCCCTATTTGGGATTCATTGATTTTTCTGCTAACTAAGGACATTCTTGATGTTTACTGTATAAATATTTCCTTGAGCATTTAACCTTGGTTAAATCACAGTAGTAGCTCAAACATACCTTGTAATTTTTCCGAGAGATGTTCTACAAGTGAAAGAATCGGGGTCAGCAGTGGCAAAGGCCATTGTCTTCACATCTCATGTCACCAGATTGGCACAATAAGAGTGTTGGGTGTCTAAAATTCCTTTTTCAGTGTTACGATTATGCCTTTGATACAGTCTTTATAGAAAACATGTTCAAATAGATCTCTGGCAATAGTGGGAATCCAGCTGTGAATAATGAGAGTGGGGCTCACACTTTACTTTTCTAGGTGCTGTTACTTACCATAGCTGTTTTTTCTTCTGCATTTATTTATCCATCCCATAGAACAGTGGTTTTAATCTGAGGTGTTGGCGGACTCATCTGTAAAACTTACTAGAAGTGCTGCTTACCACAGAATTGGCTTGTCTGTGAGTTAAAAGCCCCACAGGCAGGTCAAATTTCCATACCAGGTTAGATTGTGGTGGTGCAGAATTTTGTCCAAGATGTGTGCATCTTGGTGGTGAGATAGTGTTTTGGAGATGGGACTAGCCACTTTTGGCTCTGGTTTCTACATGGTCATTTCCCGTGTTTCCCTCTGTGGGATGGCAGTGAGGAGAGTTGCACTCACATAAGTGCCCCCAGTGCTGCTTTAGGGCAAGTCAGAGAAATCTGCTTAGGCTGCAAGTGTGGAGCACAATGACTGTGTGCTGCAGATACCAGCCAGTCTGCAGGCCCTCGAAGCCCTCACATGTGTAACAGCAAGTGACTGTGATGAGTGCTCCTGCTTTCTCCTTCCACACAAGAGTAGATTCAGAGCTTTGACGGGGCATGTATAAAACACAGTGTGACACATGAGAAGTAGTGACTTAATTAGGATGCTAATGTGAATGAAAGGCCCGAAACTAGTCAAATGAACGCACTTGATTTGGGAAAAATACTTGTAACACAATTGTCAGAACCACCTGTGGTTCTTTTTAATGGTCACTGTAGCTCAAAACAAGGTTACAGTTACAATCTGGTTTTATGTTTTTTATTTATTAATTTTAACTTGGGTAAGTAACAGTTATTACGGCTTTTCTTTGAATGGGCAGAGCTAACATGAGGTAATTACCCTGTTCCCAACTTGAGGACACTTTAAAAAGATTTTTTGTGGTACCAGGTACTGGCCTCAAAAAGCGCTGAGCTATATCCTTATCCTTTTTAAATTTTTTATTTTGAGACAGGGTCATATTAAGTTGCTCAGGCTCGCCTTGAACTTGGAATTCTCCTGCCTCAGCCTCTGAAATGGCTGGGATTACAGGCGTGTGTCACCATGCCTCATTTCGACTTGAGGAAATTTTGATGTGAAAATTGATTGACTTCAAGGCTTCTAAATATCATGAACTAGTAAAATTTAAACAAACAGTATAGTAGAATATAAACATTGGTATCTTTGTATTTTATGTGTTTTTAAAATAATATTTCAGCAAGTGAAGGTACACACAAGGAATAGAAATTTTTAAAAGCCTAGGGTTTGAAATAACTTGTGGTTTAGAGTGTTGAAGAATTAAGGTATTAAAGGCATTTCTTAGCAGCCGTTGAAAAAATAAAGCCAATCCACACAACCATCAATCACAACTGTCTTCAGCATTATTAAAAGAAAGTATATTTTAATCCCTAAAAGAATAGGGTAAAATCTCAGACAGTAGGACAGTCCTTTAAATTTTACTTTATGAATAGTATTTGCTTATTCTTATATAGAAATAGGTGATTGAAATTTGACAAATGGGAATGCTGTAGAATCTGATGCGTTTCATGTGCCCTATTAATAAAGGCTTCAGACTCATAAATGGGACCAGTGTTAGGACTGGTCAAAACTAGCAGAAAATAGTTTGTGTTTTCCTTGTTTTTCTGGTAATCTAAAGGCTATTTTTTGTATCCATGTGTTTCTAGAATAAATGTTTCTCAAGGTAATATGTTCGTGCAATGGCTTTCCTGAAAAAATAGCGCTTTAAAGGAAGAGGAAACTGTTTCCACATCCTAAAATCATGATTGCAAAGAAACACCTTACTATTACATTATAGCTTCATTGTTTTAAATTGCCCTTTTTTTTTTTGTCTTTTTGAGACAGGGTCTCACTGTGTAGTTCAGGCCGGGCTTGAGCTCACTTTGTAGCCCAGGCTGGTCTTGAATTTGCAATGATCCTCCTCCTGTCTGAGCCTCACGAGTGCTGGGATTACTGGCATACATTATAGTTTAGATTACATTGTTTTAGGGTATTAAATTACAAGTGTACATCTCCTCAAGAAGAGAAGCAGTTCAGCTGTGTGTTGACATTCTGTTGTGTCAAAGTGAAACTAGTACAACTGGAAGGTAACCTTAAGATTATTAGGATCAACTGTGGTTTTCGTTTTTTAAAGATGAATAAATAGATAACAAAATATGTACATTGTTCTTAAGATTACCCACATATAATTATATGCATTAATTTAGCATTTTACAACGTGATCATGTGAGAGTTGCAGCTATATTGAGTCAGTTCATGAGTATAATGAAGTAGAAGTACTGCATGGATTGGATATTTGAAGTGAGTAACTCATTTCTATTTGGCTTTGGAATGCATTCATGCTTTTGCTCAAGATTTATCATTTTGGAGCTCAGGATGTGGCTCAGTGGTAGAGCACTTGCTTAGTAGTCTGAGGCCCTGAGTTCCATCTCTAGGACTGCAAAAAATAAAACCAAATGCATCGTTTTGGTGGATCATTTTACATTGTGGAAGACAGATCGAGCTAGGGATGATGGCTAGAATATATTCTCAGACTCTACCGCTCCTCTAGTTTTCTCACCCACGTGTTAGCTAAAAACTGTGTGCATTAGTTGGGAAAACTACACATAAGATAAAAAACTGACAGTACATATTACCATTTCCCTCCAGATCAGCCATTGGATATACATATCCTTCCTGACTGTAACTGTTTAGTAATGGCATTTATCGAAATAGAATAATTTTTGTATGCATTATTACATAGTATGCTTTTGTCATTCAGTAGCATAATACAGATTTCTGTTAATGTCAGTGCTTTTTTATTTTTTTTGGCTTCAGAATATATTATATTTTAGCAGAATTTAGCCATTTTATTAAGTTATTTCTAGTTTTTACACATTGTGGTGAAAATATACACAGATACAGTCATGCATTATTTAGCTAATGATATACATCTGGCGGAATGTATCATTAAATGATTTTGATTTCATTGGGTAAACATCATAGTATGCTTAAACCTAGATGGTATAAGTCAGGATTTGGCCTATTGGCCCAAGGAAGAGACAGGAAACATAAGATTTTGGAATATAGAAACAGTTGTGTTATCACTGTCAAGCATTGTATACTGTACCCTGTTGTAAATGCTACATGTTCATACATCTGGCAGGAGGTTTATTTACATCATCATCACCACAAACACCTGAGTTATAACTTCATTGTAACATTGTGATGGTATGGTGTCTGAGTGACAGGAAGTTTCTGCTCCGTTACAATCTGATGTGACAACCCTCATATGAGCAGACCATCATTGACCAGAATGTTACATGGTGTGTGACTGTATTTGCATGTGTACAGTATTTCTGTTAGCATAAATTCTAAGTAGAATTATTGAATCAGATGTTGACAGATTTAACCAAATTGATTTCACTAAGGCCAGTTTATATTTGGACCACCAGTGCCTCTCTATCCTTATATCAGTGTACTCTTACCAGCTCTGTGTTTTTCAGTCCTGATACTTTTCTTACCTCAGGATGATTTTTTTTTTTTCTTTTTTTGGTCTTTTTGAGACAGAATTTCAATGTGCAGTTCAGGCTGATATAGCACTCACTTTGTAGCCCAGGCTGGCCTCAAACTTGCAGCGATCTTCCTGCCTCAGCCTCCCAAGTGCTGGGATTACAGGCATGCACCACCATGCCTGGCTGAAGTTTTTATTAAGAAGCTCCTGCCCTTTTTTTTTCTTTGTGGACTAGGGATTGGACCCAACATCATCTGCTATGCAACTGTTCTGTCACTGAGCTACGTCCCCAGCCCTTTCTTGTTTAAAGATAGGGTCTTTCCCAATCTGGACCCAAACTAGGAATCTTCCTACCTTGGCCTCTTGAGTAGCTGGGGTTACAGATGTGTTTCATGGCACCTGGCTTAAAGAGCTTAAAGTTGAAATTGTTTTTGTTCACAATTGAGGCTCCTTTGTTAGTTTAACTTTTTGCTTTGAACCTTCTGAGGTCCAACCAGTTCATCGTCATTATTCTCACAGGTAAAGAGTCCATCAGGCTTTGTTAAATATTTAAATGTAGACATCCTACTATGTATAGGGACAGAATTTTAGAGATCAATCTTTGGTGTTCATACTGTGCTGGATGTTGACTTCTGACTATCATTTTTTCTGTCTTCTTATTTTCAGGCAGAGGTAGAGGTGAATGTGGTTTTTACCAAAGAAGTTTCGATGAAGTAGAGGGTGTGTTTGGTCGAGGAGGTGGCAGGGAAATGCATAGATCACAGAGCTGGGAGGAAAGGTAATTAAAGGATCCAAGTCTTGCTGTGAGATTTCTTGTTATATAAAGCTTGCTTATTTTCTGCCTTCTGCAGAGAAATCTCTGTAGATAGTTCTAGGGGTTTCATTCTTTAAAAATGTTGTTACATTGAATATCAACTTGTATGTTAGAAATTTTTAAATAGTCTTTCTGTAAAGGGAGCAGCCTTCTAGAAACAAAAGTGAATTTATTAGTGCCAGCATAAATATCTAATTTGGTTTGCTCTTTTATTAGCATTGTCATTTTGTCTGTTGGTATTAGTAAAAGGATATTCTGTCTGTATTGCTTGGAATTTTACATGAATACTGTCACGATAAATGATGGCAGTTGCAAATTGATGGATGGATGTACAGTGATATTACTGTGATGATTTGTATAAAATACTTGGAAACAAATCAAAGAAGTTGATACTACCCTTATGTAATGGTATATCCACACAGTAAAACACTGTACAGCAGGAAGGTTAAGGATGATTTTGAAAATATTTAATGATGTGGGAAAACATATTCTCAAAGCATTATGTAAAACTATATCATGTATCTAAGTAAAGTATATATTACAAATCAGTGGAAGCTAGTTTGGTAATTGAGGTGGAGAAATTTTTGTTTTCATCTTTGTGCTCTTTTTAATTTCCCAAATATTAGGCAATAATCATGCAATATCCATGTTTTATAACTTGAAAATATATAGAATTGCTATAAAATACAGGAGAGTCAGTGTCATGGATAGGAAATTTATGTATACACTTGAGCTTTGTTTAAAATTTATTTTATCTCTTTTTAGGGGTGACAGACGGTTTGAAAAACCAGGGCGAAAAGACGTAGGTAAGGTTCTTACTGTTGAAATATTTCCTGTACCTCCATGGTACTGGTGCTTAACAGTTGGTTCACACATAAAGAGAAAGAGTAAAAAATGACTCAGTGACCTGCACCTCTCCAGTAGATGGGGTTGTAGCCTTGCTTGCATTTGGAATTTTTGGTTATTTAAGGTCTCCATTGCGTGATAGGATTTACTTAACTACAAATGGTCTTACTTTAATAACTTTGATTTTCTCCCTCTTTATATAAACCATAGTTTTTCTTGTTTTTAGATGAGACTAGTCAGATAAATTAAGGTACCCACCAAAGAAGATAAAGGAATAGGATTTCCGCAATAAAAGAAGAGGATTTCAGTGTTTATGATGAATTTATCATAATTTATAGAAAAGCATTTATAACATGGGCTTTCTGACTGATTAGGGCTACTGCCTTGTAAACTACCAGTAGGTAACAGTATCTGAGAGAAAAAGGAATTTTATAGTACCATTCCAGTTATGAAATAACCACGGTTTCCAGATTCCTACAAGTAACAGAAAAGTTCCAGAACTGTGATTTTATCTGATAGGGGAAACATTTCTCATAAACATGTTAAATATATAAATATCATTTACAGACTGATTTGCAAATTGTCTTGAAAGACTGAATATAGTAGTTATTTTTTAATCAATTGTGTTTCACTGTTTCCATATCAAACTCATTTAAACATGTCAGTGATTTAGTGTCCTCATTTGTTAGCATGGCTTTAACTTTTGGATGGTGATGAAAAGACATGAAATGCGTGCAGCATGAAGAAATTTCATTCAGAATGGGTACAGTATTGTCACTTTTACCAAAATTATGGACTGTTGCATGTGTGTCTTTTTTTTTGGCCTTTTTTGAAACCGGGTCTTGCTGTGCAGTTCAGGCTGACTTTGAACTCACTATGTAGCTCAGGCTGGCCTCAGATTTGAGGTGATTCCCCTACCTCAGCCTCCTGAGTGCTGGGACCACGTGGGAGCACCACCACACCTAGTTTCAAACCTTTAAGTGTTCAGAGGTATACCTGTGGAAGAGGACAGTATGGATTTGGGATTAGAATTAAGGTGAAACAAGAGACCAGATCTAATTAAATGGAAGTTTAATAGCAGAAAATGTGGCCATCTATAACCCTAAAATACAGAATTTAGATATGAAGCTATGCCTTCATAGCTGAGGGCAGTATTTTCTAGATCTAAGTTATTCCCAATAGTCAGATGTTGGAGAGGCCTATTACTATATCTTCTGTTTTGCCACATGACAGCCTAAGCATTGTGTTTGTTTCAGGGGCCACATCTTGAAAAGGCTGGCATGTTGGAGCAATTGGCAGGGCATTTGAAATCATGGCATGGGGCCTATGTAGAGGAAATGGGTGGACTGGAGAGGAGTCAGGACTGAGGGCCTGATGGTACAAGAAGAAGAGTTTCTGGGGTTGCTACCTGCAAATGCTTGCATAGCGATCTCATGAGAGGGGAATTAGACGTGGCCCCAGAGCAGAAGGGGGCTGTGGAAGACTCAAGAAGCCAGGTATTTACACATTCTTGAAAAGTTTAGAGTTTGTCTGAAAATGACTTGAGTTGCCTTGGCAAAGTAGTGAATTCCCTGGATGAGAATAGCTTAATTTTTTTTCTTTTTTTAACTCGGACGCATAATCATATTTTGGTGGTGGGAACAAATGATCATCGTTTGTGGTTTTCATATAAATCCAATTAATTTTCCTAGCCACCCTCTGTTAAAAGTAAAGGTGGTTTTTTGTTGTTTATTTTGGTATTTTTTGGAGACAGGGTCTCACTTTGCAGCTCAGGCTGGCCTTGAGCTGACTTAGTAGACCAGGCTGGCCTTAAACTTGGATCAGTCCTCCTGCCTCAGCCTCCTGAGTGCTGGGATTACAGGCATGCACCACTATACCTGGCTTTCCCCACGTATATCTTTGAAAAGATGAATAGCATGAAACTAAATTTATATAAAGTGGAAGAATTAGGAGGTTAGTAGGTTCAATGTTAATAGTTAACTGCTAATATGTATTAGTATGCTAATAGGTACACTAAAATATGGCAAACCCCCCCCCCCCACTGTAATATAGTGGTTTTTATTGAATGGTTTTTATGAGATCCTCACTTCAGGTTAATTATACTAAGAATTCTGATCTTTTTGTAAATCTATTACTGTGGAAAGTAGTACAGATTTTTAAATTGCCCATAATTAATCTTTTTTTTTTTTTTTTTTAATTTTTTGAGGCAGGGTCTCATTATGCAGTTTAGGCTGACCTTGAATTCACTACATAGCCCGGGGAACTCCTGGCAGTCTCCTGCCTCAGCCTCCCAAGTGCTGGGATTATAGGCATGCACCACCACGCCTGGCTCAACCCATAATTAATCTTGATGCTCTTCAAGGGTAGCAGCACAGGCTAGTTTGTTGGGACATACTGATATTTGGTCAATTGTGAGGTGTCCTGTAACGTAAAGTAAGAAAATTCAGGTATTGAAGATTCCAGAATGTTATGTTCTTTTTAATTAGAGAGTGCTGGGGATATAGCTCAGTGGTATAAGTGGCTGCCTGGCTAGCACAAGGTCCTGAGTTCAATTTCTGGTACCAAAAAAAAAAAAAACTAGAAATAGTTCATATCATGTATTTGCGTGCTTGTGTACACATGTGGTTCTGGGAATCAAATCCTTGCCCTCATGCATTTTAGCTAAGTGCTCTGCCACTGAGCTGCATTCCCTGCCCTTGCATTTGCTTTATATGGGTGGAATCACGGACTTCCGGGTAAGAATCATCATTCCTCATAGGGGAGGATCATTTGTTGTGATCATTTTGTTACACGGTTCTGTGAGGATGAAATTAAAGGATCGTTAAAAAAAAAATGGTCCTCATGATACCAGTAGGCTCAGCCAAATGTGATATTGATTAGTTCATTTTGGTGTGAAACACTTGAAACTGATGTAGAAATTTTGGTTACAGCCTGTTTCCTGTCAGTTGATAATAATGAGCTTTTACATACATAAATCTACGCCTTTATAACTTTCAGTAACTCTTTTAGTTTGCTAGACCTGCTGTATTGTCTGTATCAGTTTCCCAGAGTGCTTTACGTTAGTTCCAGTTTGTCTTCCTGAAATCCTTGGTGGTCCTACTTAGTGAACTGCAGTCTGGGAAGGCAGAGCTGTCCCTCAGTAACTGCTCCCTTTCCATTTGTACTCCCATTTTCCAGAAAAGACAGTGGTCTCTCTGCAGAAGTAGTAATTCTTAATCTAGAAAGCAGGATTCTTGAAATAAGTGAAAGAATTATTAGCAGTGCACCCAAACTTTTTTAATTACATTTTTTAGTTGTAAAATATTTATTAAATAGCATTAATTTATTAACAGCCCCTCCCCCATTTGTTTAGGGGAAGTCACATTTGGTTTTCAGACACCACTTTATGTATGAGTAGTAAGTACGATATGAGACTCATCTGACTTGAATGAGGAATGTGAATACTCTCCAGGGAGACTTAATCCCAGGTCTCACACACTCACCTTCACTTAACTGTGGAAGCTGTGATTTGTGTAAATGATACAGTGCTCTTAGGAAAAAACATACCATGGGAATCTTTGATATTAGTTTATTTTCTTGTTAACTTATTATAGAAATAAGAATTTCTGCTATCTTTATGTGTTTACATTGTCTTGGAAAGTCTCTTGGTCTGACTACTAGTTAAGAATGAATGTCTAAGATTTTTAAACAGCAAAAGTTCACAATAATTAGGTTTCTATGTTCTTGATTGTCTCCTATTGTCAGTCTTAGACCGCTCCAATGTTCTTCTTTATTTTCTTTTCCTTTTGGTTAAAGAGTAGAAAAATGTGACTTGCTGTGACGTGCTCTTCACAATTGCTTGCCTTTACTCAGCTAGTATTTATTTCAAGAGATGATTCCTGAGTTGTCACCAGTGGGGAAGGTTAATCTTTGCCTTTTCCCTCATAAGCCTGAATAAGGGAAATTTCACAAAAGAGCAGCTACAAATTTGAAACATGATATGTTGACTTTTTTGGTTCTTGTTTTCCTTGAGGATAACTTTTTCTAATCAAAATGAAAATTATTCAAGGAAATCTCTTAAATTAAGCTTCATATAAGAGAAAATGTTCATCTTAGCATATATAAAATAAAAACTGAGGCAGAAAAAGCGTAAATTTTAAGGAGTTTTAGACTTGGAAAGAAATAATAGAGATCATCCAGTCCAACCTCCTACTGGTGAATAAACACTCATTTTGTGTTTATAGAAAAAACTATTTGATGTTGGAAACAGGAATTTCAGTTTGAAAATACTTTGTTGCCTAATTATTTTTTGCTTTATCTATGGGAGATTTTTTTTCTTAGCTGATTTATATCATACTAAACCTTTATATCTATAAAACTTAAATATTATTTGTATTTATGAGTTATTTAGAGCTGTCATGGTTTTTTGTCTTTGAGTGTGTCATAAAAAGGAAGAGAACATGCATGCTTTTTGCTGTCATGTTGCAGTGATTGTAGGGTTATATATAACTGTATTGTGTTGTTTTTCTTTGGAATTTTTGTTGTTAGCTGTTTAAAATGAAGGAGATAATACTTACCCTAGTTTTGTAGTATAAAGAATCAAAAGAATCACCTTTGCTATCTTGAAAAAAGTAACAGTTGTAAAAGGATGTTCCCTCAATATTGTGAAATTGTCTTCCACCCCTGGAGCTAAGTTTGGAACTAGACTGTTGCTTCAATTTGCAGATGAAATGAGAGATTTATGCTTGATTTTTTAAAAAGAGTTCCATGATGTTAAACTTCTGTCCACTTTACTCTTTCATTACTGGTATCATACTACATCCTTAGAAACTGACCAGCAGCATTTCTGTTTAAATATATCTGTCAAGATGATCTCAGTAGATAACCACAGATACACACTTTGTAAGGTAGAATGTTTTGTTTTCAAAATGTGTATTATTAGCTCAGCCATTTTTTTTTTTGTTTTTGTTTTTTGTTTTTGGTGGGCATGAGCATGATTGCCATGATGTACTCAGAGAAAAGTAATCAGCGTTGAGAGAAAAAGAAAACATGAGATACAGCGAAGGAAAAGTAGCTGCATAACTGGCCAGGTATATTTACTATATTAAAAATAGGGTGCCATTGATAAGTTTTACTCTGTCAGTCCTGTTTCCGAGATCTGAAAATTGTCAATGCTTTGTCCATTGATACGGATATCCAGGTCAGTCCTGTGTGGGCTCTTAGAGACCAGAGGAGTTGGAAGTTCAGGAACAGTCTTGTCAAAATTCTCCATCTTGACTTGATATTCACCTTTGGAACCTCGGGTCAGCAGAGACACAAAACAGTGATGTAACATGATCTCTGATGGTAGGTAGGATGTCCTCCTTTGGCAGATTTCTCCAGTGCCTTCCTGCATTGCTGAAAGGAATACAACTAATTCAAAGTGGGGAGGATTTTCATTCTGCAGCAGAGTAACCAGAGGACTCGATGGTGTAATGGAGTGGTAGTAGGTTAGTGGAAAGATAAAGAATGGACATTCCTCTGAACTGATGCTGTCAAGGTGGAAGTCCACGCTGGTCTGGTGGAGCTGACCGTTTTCTCTTTCCTGATAGAGAACAGCGGAGATTCGGACACTGGTGAGAGGGCTGGGTCGAGTGTTGGCCACTTGAAAGATAAGATTAGGTTTACCATCTATGTGAGTTACCACTGCTAGGTCAGTAAAACGAATTGAGAAAGCTCGATTCTTTGGCCGGGCAATCTTCGCCACAAAGGCACCTAAATTAGAAACCATTTTTTTAGAATGAAAACTTTAAATAGCAGTACCTTTTCTGAGAAGAGTGTATCAAATAGTTAAATGTTTCTTGGTGCTATACTTTCCAATAGTCAGGAACTCAGTGCATTGTTTAATTTTGGGTAGTCTCATTGGCCTGCAGAATTTTTTAGAGTATACATTTATTTCTGTTAAACTGTAATTTCAAAATGGATATTGTTAATGGAAATGTAAAAGTAATAGAAAACAAATAAAATTTGGTTATAACCAGATAACTTCAAGTTAAAGTAGAGACTAGACTAAGAGTACAATGATTTGTGGTAGGAGTTATTACTTGGAGAAGTCTTTAACTTTGAAACTTACATACAACTTTTTATTGGGGGAACTCTTAGATGATTTCAATACACAATTTTAAGTACACCCTCTTGTGCCCCTATGTAGAGTGTTTCTTAGATGAAGCCTTCTGTATGTGTATGAGAGAGAGGGGGAATCTTGCTTTGCAGTTAAGGCTAGCCTCGAGCTCACTTTGTAGCTGGTCCTCCTGCCTCAGCCTCTGCAGTGCTGGGATTACAGGCATGCACTACCACACCGGGCTAGATAAAGCCTTTTTAATCACTTAGGTGCAGCAGAGCCTGTTGGCAGGTTGGGCTTACTAGAGTTATTTTTAAGTGGCTTAAGAGTAAAATGTCTATAGAGAAAACCAAATATATTGAAATATATTGAAATTCAGCTGAACATTAAATAAATATAGTATAAAATTATATGTACTTTACCAATGCATTAAATAGTAAAATCTAGCCATGGATTTAAATATGGTGATTCTGAAGTATTGTAGTTTAATGGGAAAGTATCTATGATTCTGATTTTTGTCAGTTACTAGCAATACTGGTCCTTGCACGTACGACTCCCCACCCCTCCCTTTCCTTCCTTCCTCCCTCCCTCTCTCCCCTCCCCTCCCTCGCTTCCTTTCCCCTCCCCTTCCCTTCCCTCCCTTCCCTTCCCCTCCCCTCCTTCCTTCCTTCCCTTCCTTCTTTCCTTCCTCCCTTCCTCCCTTCCTTCCTTCCTTCCTTCCTTCCTTCCTTCCTCCCTCCCTCCCTCCCTCCCTCCCTCCCTCTTTTTGGGCTGTACTGGAGATTCAGTTGAGGGTCTTTGCACTGAGCTATATCCCAGTTCTCTTTATTTTGAGACAGGATCTTACTAAGTTGCAGAGTTACCGAGGTTGGACTTGAATTTGTAACCCTCCTACTTCAGCCTCCCACAGAGTTCTGGGATTATAGGCATGTGCCACCATACCTACCTTCTAACCCCTGACCCCATGTTCATAGTAGAAGGAAGTGAGTCAGATTCCCTTAGGGGTTAGTGCAAAAGAGTTGTTAGATTTCTTCATCTAGCTTGTCAGGTCCCTTAAATTTATCCAAGAAGTGACACAAGGTAGGAACTCTTATAGAAGTTCAGAATTTGTTTTAGATTGTAGAGGTGGTTGATAGCACCCTGGGACTTCATGCCAGATCACTGTTCACGTGATGTGGTAGTGCTCAGATTATTATTGGACAGTATGTTAAAGCCAGGTTTTCTTTTTGTAAAATTGTATATGTCATATACGAAGGACATTAGCTTTACTTTATTAGAGGAGAGAGCCATAGATGCTGCCAAGTGCATATTTTGGTTTTGCTTGAGACAGTGTTTGCTAAATCACTAAGCTGCCCAGTCTGGGACTCACTGTGCCATCTTCCTGCATCAGCCCCACAGTTCTGGGATCAGAAGCGTGCGCCACCACACCCAGCTAGCTACCAGTTGCAGAAGCAAAACTTCCTACCCTCATAGCCATCTCTTCAGTGTATTTTTCTAAGGATATTATCCAGCATATAATGCTGGGTGTGCTGCTGCTGTGGGCTCACTAGTATTGGGTACGATGACCTCAGGAGAAAATAATAGCAAAGCGAAGAAGCAGAAAAAAAAAATCAAATTCCTCTGTTAGGTAATACAACTATCAAAATATGCATTGAACATGTTTATTCAGTTATTTAACAAAGTGGTTAGCTTCTGTGAAAAACTTTGAAACCTCTTATCAATTCCTTTTTGGCATAGGATGTTCCTGCAAGTTAGTGTTATAATGGCCGTCTTTTCCCTTAAGTAGATCCAATAGATAAACTTCAAGTGTGTCACATTCTTTATACATTTTTATTGTTCTGCCCTAGACTGTTGCTTTTCTTTCTTAGGCACTTGCTAATAATACAAATAAGTAGGGCTGGGGATATAGCTCAGTGGCACAGCAGCTGCCTGGCAAGCTCAAGGTCCTGAGTTCAATTCTTGGTACCAAAAAAGAAACAACAAATAAGTTGTTCTGTAACAGAATTGCTTATAACTGACAATACCCTTTTTAGAATGCTTACAGTTATTTTTAAGAACAAAGACAAATTACCTGTGATAAAAGCCTCCAGCATGAGGCCTAGGAGCATTTGTATGGCAAGTAAGGCAATTGCACTTGGACAGTCACCACTGGGGAACATGGTACCGTAACCAATTGTAAGTTGCGTCTCCAGGGAGAAGGAAAATGCAGCTGTAAAACTGGTGATATACTTGACACAGATAGTGTGGTTTTCAGGTGGGGCATCATGATCTAGTTCCAGGTCACCATTCATCTCGGCTAGAACATACCAGAGCACTGCAAAGACAAGCCAGTGAAGAACAAAAGAAGCAGAAAAGACTAACATCATCCAGCGCCAGCGCATGTCTATTAGGATTCCCCACACATCTCGAAGATACGCAAGACCTCTTTGAGCGCCATCCATATGAAGGGTGCTGTGACCGTCTTTGGTGACCATCCTTTGGCGTCCATGACTTAGGAGAGGAGCAATAACTTTGCAATTACTGCGTTCCATCTCAGGCTGTGATTTTCTGAAATCGAGAATGAAGTAGTCAGCCCTTACCTGTTTTGTAGTTAATATTCATGAATTCTAAACCTCCTTTCTGCTTTCTTGAGAATGTTTCTCTGACTACAACTCGAGGAGCTTTTAGAAGGATACATTTACTGACCAAGTCATACTCACTTGCTAGCTAATCATATGTTACCCTAGGATATCTATTGTCATTTCCTTGAATAAGTGTTAAAATGTCAATACTTCAACATTTTCTTTTCTTTTTTTCTCCTCAAAACGGGGTGTAGCTGTGTAGTTCAGGTTGACCTTGAACTCACTGTGGAGCCCAGGCTAGCCTCAAACTCCTAGCAGTCCTCTTGCCTCAGCCTCCTGAGTGCTAGGATTACAGGCGTGCACCACCATGCCTGGTGATACTTTAACATTTTCATGTATGTTTTAGAATTCTTGAGGAGGGTAAGGTGTATGATTTGTTCCTCTTTAATACCCTTGTATCTTCTTTGTACAAGTCCAGGCATCAAGTATACTGATCTGACCAACTACTATGTGTAAGAAATAGCTGTCCCCCCAGACAGGGTCTTGCTATGTAGTTTAAGATGGCCTTGAACTCATTGTGTACCCGACTGCTCTCAAACTCATAGTGACCCTCCTGCCTCAGCCTCAGGTCTGCACCACCACACCCAGCACAGCTTCCCATAATTAATTTATAATAGTGAATAATTCCTAATGATAAGGAACAAGTCTAAGTAAATAAATATTCTTCTGTATAAATAAATAGAAATCACTTGGAAATGTAGTATTAAAGTGTCCATAAATCTTTTAAAGCTCAACTTAGTACTAGGATAGGACATATTTGTGCTAAGCTTCTAGAGATGTACAATTCTAATGTATGCGTCTATAATTTTGAGTTTTATAGATTGTGTAGATTTGTTTTGTTTTATGGACATACTCATGGATTTGCTCTACCCTGGCTGATGGAATGCTTTTTTTTTTTTTTTTTTTTTTTTGGTCTTTTTGAGACAGGGTCTTGCTATGCAGTTCAGGCTGATCTTGAGCTCACTTTGTAGCCCAGGCTGGTCTCGAACTTGCAATGATCTGCTTGCTTTGAATTACAGGCATGTGCCACCATGTCCAGTGTGAATGCTGTATTTTTGAATATTCTAGCTTCTGATTACATCGTGGAGTGGGAGAGATAATTATGTTCTTGAAATAAAAAATTCCAGGTCAGGATGTGTAGAAAACACTCACTTCCCATCTCCCATCTTAGGGAACAAACCCAGGGCTCTAGACATATGTGGAGTGACATGGTTTCTTGGCTTTGCTAGATTCTTCTTTCTAGGGACTTTGGTGCTTTGGAGACTGCTTTTCTGTGTGGCTGGGATTGGACATTGGCCAGCAGTTTATATACAACTTTTACCTTTGTCCTGAGGCTAATTTAACATTTGTTGACGGTACTAGAGAGACCTTTGAGGTACGGATTGTTCACTTTATGGTGACTTTTGTTCACTTTATTTTGATTCGTTATCTCAGCTTCATATTGTAGTCTTTAAAACATTTTAGAGTGTTAATGATTTATAATTTAGTACTCCAGCATATTGTCATAATAATTTTATTTAGTGTATTTTACTTATTAGCATGGCCCTTCCTTCCGTCAGTTCCTCTCTTTTCTTCCTGTCTTTGTGTCTTGTGCTAAAGATTGAACCCAGGGCCTCACACGTGCTAGGCAAGTGCTCTACACTGAGCCACACCTCAGTAATACTACCCTCGAGAGAAGTAAGGCAGAAGAAAAAGCTGCAAGAGTTTAACGATAAACATAGTCATTAAGGAATCAAATGGTAGTTTGAAAAAGGTAACAAGTACAGTTTTCTACTGTAAACAGTTTCACCACTGGTTGTGTTTGTGTGGTGAATAGAAATCTTGTATGTTTTCTTGTGACCATCCTTGCGTATGACAAGTGTCTAAGACTTTTATCTAAGAGTCTACCAGGAACAGATCAGGAAATGTGGCTTGCTTCCCATGAGTGTTCTCTCTTACTTGCCAGAGTCCATAGTTTTTGGAGTTGTGTTTGACTTGTATTTGACTCTTCTCCTTGCTAATTCTTACAGAAGTAGATACCTTCCAGAGTGTTGCTTATCCCTTCCTGCCTTTTGAATATTGCTTAAGAAGGGCCCTGGACACAGGTGGAGTGACATGGGTTCCTGGCTTTGCTAGATCCTTCTTTCTAGGGAGTTTGGCACTTTGGAGACTGCTTTTCCGTGTGACTGGGATTGGACATTGGCCAGCATTTTATATACAACTTTACCCTTTGTCCTGAAGCTAATTTAATATTTGTTGGTGATACTAGAGACCTTTGAGCTATAGATTGTTCACTTTATGGCAATGTATTAATGTTTTATAATTTATTACCCCAGCAAATTATCATAATCATTGTATGTAGTGTGTGTGTGTGTTTTTTCCGTAGCATGGCCTTCTCCTCTTTTCCGCCCTTCCTCCTTTCTTTCTGGTCTGTCTGTCTGTCTATTGCTAAGCATTGAATCCAGGGCCTCCCACTTGCTAGGCAAATGTTCTACAGTGAGCCAAACCCCCAGACCATACTCAGTGATCTTTATTTTACTAGATTCTTTAAATGTTTTAGGAGACCTGATCTGTGTCCATGTATAAATAACAATAATAATAAGAAAATCTTCATAGGCACTACACTTTTATACTGTGTTATCTGTAATTCTTTGGTGTCTCAGCAAGATTTGATGTCCTTGCCCTTGTAACTCAGCTAACTTAAACCATTAATTTTAGACATGGTTCTTATGATAGTAATGATTAATCATACTAAATATGTATCACTTATTTTGTGCCAGGAATCATATCAAATAGTTTGTAACCACTAATTCATGTAAAGCCAGGTGGCAATGCCTGACATGGAATAAGCTCCACTAAGCTTTAATTGCTTTACTCTTCTGAATAACATTTTCTAGCTTTCATAGTATTAAATACTACTGTTATTCCCATTTTACAGATAAGGAAACTGAAGCACAGTGAGTTTCATAAGATCACAAGGATAGTACCTGTGGATATTAGTTCTGTGCACTCTTGGGTTTGAATTCAGTGCTGTGTTGCCTCCAAAACACACATTTAACTTTGGTTAGCCTTTGTGATTAGTTTTATTGAAGAATCGAGTATTTGTTCTTCAGGAATGCTTATTAGCTTCAGAGCTATAATTTTTAGGTATGAAATGGATTTACATTTTAGGAAGACTTTTTTCAAGACTTGGAAATTAGTACAGAGTTATTAGTCTAGTTGTATTCCCCAGACCAGTAAAAACTGAAATAGTTTTAGAGAGAATTCTTAGGTAGCATACCAGTGTTATGTTTTGCCAAATAAGATAACTATAAAAATATACTCAACACAGTTTTAAAAAGAAAAGATTATGCCACTTGAATAGAAAGGGTATAACAATGAAAGATAGTTGGTTCCTTTCACAGCGTATGTGGACAGTTTTGTTGTCCTTTGTTTCTTGTTCCTACTTAAGTGAAAATGGCTTTTTTGGGCTGTACACTGGTTCTTGTTCTACCTTTGTATCCACTGTCCAACAGTAGAACAATACTAAGTGCAAGTGCTCAGTGTTTGACAAAAGCTTGAGGAAGAACAAGCCCATAATTCTTTATGATTTCAACCTATTTTATTAAGAATCTTCTAAAATGGAGAGAGAGAGGGTTTCTTTGTACTATGCCTTATAAAATCATTCTAATTTGGGCTTTTTTGAGATTGTTACCAACAATTTTTGCAGTGAGTGTACTTTAGGCTCTTGGCAGTTTCTTTCTCTTTTTCTTTTTCTGTTTTTTAAATTAGTGACTAACATGGACAAACCAGTGAACAGGGAAGTCTAAAGGCCAGTATCAAAACAGTGAAGCAGTGTCTTTGTTGGACTGTATTTGAATTGTGCTGGCAAATGGTTGAGAGAAGTGTTTGGGTACCCACTTAACAAGTTACTCTAAATAACTATTTGGATGCATATAGCTACTGTGGTGTAGTAGAAAGAACACGGGATGGGAGATTCAGCCATCAGGCTCTGTCTCTGTTGGTTATTGGGCAAGCCACCTGGTCTCCTTTGCTAGGTGTCCTTAGATTGAAACAAAGAAAGGGGTAAGAGGGAATTAGATAACATGATATCTTCAGGCTATGTAAGTTTGTAAGCTTATTTCCAGTTCCTTCAATTGATATGTTTTCTATACAGTTTCATTCCTTTTTGTGTCTTGTGTGATGTTTGTGTCTGCTGATATGGTTTTTTAAAAATTACATTAAAGTTGCTGGATGTATAGTATCTTTACTATCAAATTCAAAAGTACCTAATGGGCAGGCATGTGTATACTATTTCCAAGTTATTTTTATGTCCCTACAGGCCCACAAGTGCTTTTTTAATGTATTTGCCTTGGTTTATATTGATTGTTTATATGATTCTCATCAAGTGATCCATTTAGAAAGTAGAATGGAAAGTTAGGAAGGTATGCTCTGTAGTTCTCTGTATGGACTGTAAAATATTTACCCATTTATAAGTTGTTTGGGTGGAAAAGTAGTGCATATTATAAAAGATGGATGGTGTTTACAGTACATACTATAACAGATATAGTTATATGATAGTTTGACAACTTTGTTGGTTGTCAAAATAATAGTTTTGTTCTCATTAGGTTGTAGTCTTTAAAATTTTGTGTTGCTATGTTTTAAAGTGATACTATAGTCATATTAAACAGTTAAGACATAAGGCATACTTACAAATGTTAAATGAATACAGTGTGTTTTCATGTCTGCTATACACACTTTAAGACTGTCGAGAATCTTGTAATCATCTCTCCTGCCCTCTGTAATTGGGACAAACAGTGTGAATTCTAACCCTATTATATAAGCTCAGATTTTTTTCATATTTTATTTGCAGAAGCACTCACTAATTTCAGCAATAGTTCCTTGCTTGAAAAGATTTAAAATAAGGATACTCATTAGTTTTCTCAAAACAAAAGAGAAAATGGTTTATTCTTTTAGCATTTATTTTTGTATACTTATTTTGTGTTACTTTATAATCTTTTCCAAAGAAGTACTGTTTTTTAAAGACATTAAATTTTATCTAGTGTCTTTCTCCTTTACTCATACATTATAATGGAGAATCTTTATATATTTAACAAAGTAACAGGTAAACTTCCATTTCTACTTTCAGTGGTGCTATTCTTATTTTAAAATTTAAGGAAGAAAAGACCCTTCATGTATCACCCTGTAGGTAATGTCTTTGTTTTAAAAATCTATTGGAAGTAATCTAGCTCTGTTTCTATTTGCCAGTCAGTTTCTTTCCCAGAAAGAAATAAAAATGAATGTTATTTGATGTACTCACCACTTCCTTTGCAGTGGTCAGCCTATCTGCCAAGGTAGGTCTTAGGAAGCCTGCAGAGCCTGTTTCTGATCAGGTACTTTAAACTTACAGGTGTAGTTTGTAGGTTCTCTTCTGGGACTGGCTTTACAGCTTACATTCCTGTGTTTATATTGTCGTGGGGGCTGGTTTCAGCTGAAGCTGATGTGATTGGTCACTTAGTCTGCAGGGGGGCCAATTAGCTCTGATCATGTGGAAAAGAATGCTGGTTTGTTAGGAGGTCTTTCTTTACCCAACACAAACCTTAACAACTCTGGAGAAAGCCTCCAGAACTGACTTGGAGAAGGGGTGCATTTTTTCTCTCTAATCAGGACCGGTTTTTAGTAAGTTTGCATAATCTTACTTAAGAGTTTATTTGAAAGTTCAAAGGGATAAAGTTCCCTGCAAGATTTCCTTTCAGCCGTCTTTCCTTATATAGCATGTTGAAGTGTGAGATATCTCCTTCACTAATCTTTTTTTCCACCATTTCTTTGGGGAAGATTTATTTGGATAAGGATGTTTAGGCATAAATTAATGAATTGATTTTCCTAGTTTTCTTTTTCTATTCCATCTTGTAAGAATGGCTATCATTAGTTCCAAAACCAGTAATCTAGGTGATTTAGATTACTGAACTTTTTTTTTAATTGCAAAGAAACACACTTTTTGAAAAGGCTGTATAAAAAGGCTTTGATTAGAAATCAAATTGTTACCTTGTATTTACTTATCGTTAAACAGCACAACTGTGTGAAAGGACTGAAGTTGTTTCCTAAAACTTGCTTTAGTGATGAGGGTGTTTTACTGACAAGTGTAATGAAGTAGAGTAAAACACGGTGTTTAGGGAACAGAATTTAACTCAGTACTGAAGTAGTGTTTAGCGGGGAAATGTCTGTGATCTAGTTTGTAGCAATCTTGAAATGAGCTGAGGTACGGCTTTGTGTAATACCTTAGCAGTACTTTTCTCCTCTGTTAGCTGCTAATTTTAAAAGTTTGATCAAATGTCACATGTAAGAGGATCGAGAAACAAAGACTGTGGTTGTTTAAAAAGTAGAATCATGGAAGGCCTGCTGGGAAAATTATTAATGTAGACCAATATAATGCTACTTAGAAAGGGAAATCCGTCTTTGTAGATTCCTCTGCTTCCCCCACAATTTAAAAAAGATATTAATTCCTCTTTATTATTGCCAAACATTTCAGTACAAGTTGAGACACAGCATGGGAAATTTTGACCTTTAGAACTAGGGACGATGATGGCAACAAGGGAAGGACTTACAGTGTGAGATTCATTCCCTGCATGTTAGCAGGAACTGTGCTTTATTCACCTCACAGCCAACTGATTGCTTGGAGAAAAATGAAAACAATAACAAAAATACTGAAGCAAGTGTAGTACAATACTACCTTGTAGAAAGCAGAAGCACCTGAGTGTATCTGCTGTGTGTGTTCAGTAGACATTATAGTAGGCAAGATAGCAAAAGGTTTTACTCCACCCAGAATCCTCTTTCAAATATACTCCATTTCAGGGTATCTTAAGACAAAAATGATTTTGCAAAAATGGTCCTCTATGAAACTAGAAAGAAGTGTCTCAAGTGCAGTTGTTGTCTGATTCCTGGGTTTTTTTTGTTTTGATTTTTTTTTTTTTTTTTTCTTTCCAGTTTTAAGGTGTGCTATTGTAGACAGCTCTGGAGTGTCCACTCAGGCAGAGAGCATTTCTGAGGCAGCAGCCAGTCTATTTATAATCATTTCTGATTGAGGTTGTCAGGTTAGCTAGGATCAAACTGATACTGTCACAGGTGAGAAGCCATCTTCACCCTAAAACACACGGGCCCTCGCATCTAAACAGAATTTGTGATTTCTGTTTCAGGTGTTTTACAGTGAGGTAATTGGAGATCCTTCTAAAGTATCTATTCTGTGAGTGAAGATAAAATGAAACATACCTTTTCATTGATAGATTTATGTTTTATTTAAAATTATTATGATTAAGCCATGTGTCAAGACTAAGTAAATTAAAAAAAATTTTTTTAATGAAATCTAATTCTCAGTCCCCAAAGGTATTTGATTTTCTTTCTGGTTTTAGTAATTCAGTGTATAACACACAAATGTACTGCATTTTTCTTGAGGAAAAAAAAAAAAAAAAAAGCATTTGTTGGGATACATATCCTGCCTGTGTAATCTCCCATCTGTACTTTTGTTGGTCTGTCTATCCTTCCTTCTGCCCTCTCCTTTCTCCTCTTGGCTCTACCTTTTGATTTTCATTTCGTATTTGCTGGAGGTTGAACCCAGAGTCCTGTGCATGTGAGGCAAGTGCTCTTGGGTTCCTTCTTCCATAGTATATTTAGCTTTCTTTCAAAGGTGTCTGGTTTCTTTCAGTTCTGCTTGCTTAAGCCCCGCTAGTGATAGCCTACTCCAGAGATGTCAGGCAGCTTCTGGGTGTGTGTACCTGCAGACAGCATGAGGACTGTGGGGAACAGGGCAGATGGCCAGCTGCTCAAAAAGCCTTTCCATTCCTTTCCAGCCAGGAACTGCTATGTTTTCAGGAGTCTTGTTAACCAGCAGAGCAGGTTGTTGTCCCTCCATGGTGAGGCTGCAAATATGTGGGTATAGAATTTAAACTTCTCTATCTTAACCACCCTAAGTTTTATTTACAAGTAAATTGTTAGGGGAGGGTAAATAGCAGTACTAGGGTGGGGTACACTTTCAGTGTTTTCTTCAGTGTTGGGACCTGTTTCTAGTGTTGATCTGGGAACATTTATCTGAATGGAGGAATACAAAGTCTCGTTGCAAAAGTTTGCACATAAACAAGCTTCAAAGTCTGCCCCATAATTCCACTTCTGCTTTTGGAGATTGGGCACTTTGTAAGCTCCAAGTCTCACAGCTGTAGATTTTGTTGGCTGAGTGCCTCCTTGCTCCATCTGAAGTTTTCCATAAACACCACTTTTGGCCGTGGGTCAAACATGCACACAGGTGCCCTTTTACTGCTCTTTCTCCTTAGGAATCCACTCAGTCGGATCAGGCCAACACCAGTGTTACATTTTAATTTAATTTCTTTTTTAGAAGAATCCTATTTAGATTTAATACATTAAAGGCAAAGACAAGTATTTATCATCAGTGGGGACATTAAATGTGACATGCTGCTTACATATTTTAGCACCTTTTATACATAGACTTACTGTGATGTGAGAACATAAAATGTATTATATATGGTGGTATAGTGTTCTCATAAAATGGTCATAGTTCCTATATTGAATTGAAGAAATATTTTAAGTCTGTATTACTCGATCTTTTGAAAGTCATAGACACTTTCAAGACTGATGAAAGCTTTAGATCCTTTTCTTTGAAAAAGACTGAAAACTATCCTGGCTCACAGTGTGCTTCTAGTTCAGGGTTATACAATCCTGAGCTCATTCATTGACTGTAGGTTAGGAATATTTGGTCTGCACGTGAATTTGTAAATTATTTAATTAGATTTACTTGTGTTACTGGGGATTGAGCCTAGGGCATATGTACTGAGTTACACACACATATTCTCTCTCTGTCTCTCTCACACACACACACACACACACACACACAACCCATACAACTAATTTTCTCATACAACTAATTTTTTATTTTGAGACTGGGTCTTACAAAGTTGCTAAATTTCTCAGCTAGGCTTGAACTTGTGATCCTCCTGCCTCAGCCTCCCAAAGTGCTGGGACTACAGACATGCATTACCATGTCTGGTTTAAATTTACTTCTAAAGCACTTTGTTTATGAATTAATAAGTTAAATTTGTTTGTTCATTTGCTTGCTGATTGATTGATTGATTTATTGATTGAGACAGGCTATCATTCTGTCGTCCAAGCTGGCCTTGAACTCACTGTGTAACCCAGGCTGGACTCAAAGTCATGATCCTCCTGCCTCAGCCTCTTGAATACTGGGATTACAGGTGTGTGTAACCTTCTGCAAGAAGATTGGAATAAATTTAGTTCCTTCTTTCCCCTTTTAGAAATATTGACACACTCTGTCCCTAAGTTATACCTTGAATGACATGCCTACTGCCTGAAATTTTTAGACTTAGATCCTAGATCGTCCTCTTTGTATTGAAATTTTCATACATTTTTCTGGCTGCTTCCAGTGGGCCTGATTTGTGAATAAACTACTAAGAACAGTGTAGTAGAAGTAAACCCTGGATTAGTAGGGGCCTGGGTTCTGTTTCTGATATGGTGTAACTCAGCTATTTGATCCATCTTGGGAAAGTGCCCTACAAGTATTCCTTTCCTCACAACATTAGAGATGGTGATGTTTGCCTTAAATCTCCTGTGGTTATTAAGAAGATCACATGAAGTATATCAGTGCATTATGTCAACTGTAATGTATCTGATTGTTTGTTTACATGTATGTCCCTGGCCTAAGTCTAAGTCTTTCTTTGTTTTTAATCCTGTTTTGCTAATTCTGTTTGTTTGTTGAGCAGGCCAGTCATGTTAATGTTTGCTAGAGGTTTGAGTAAAACAAATGGTAATGCAGTACCATTTCTTTGGGAAAGTATTTGGTAATAATGATAAATGTTGAGCAAGGTATGACACAATAATTTCATACTGAGGTATGATACACACCAAACAAATGCAAACATATGCTTACCAAAATTTGTATCTAAGAATGTTCATAGCAGCACAGTTCATAATAGCAAAAAGCAAGGAACGACCTGAATGTGTATCAGTAGTAGAGTGGGACTAACACGTTGTGGTATGTGCATACAGTGACAGCCTGTGTGACAGTGCCGAATATACCCCTGTACGCTGTACAATGTGATTGGAGCGCCAGTGAGTTCAACAAAAGAATCTAGATATAAATGAATATTCCATTTATATAAAAGAGTTCAAAGGAGACAGAGCTGGGGCTGGGGATTTAGCTCAGTGGCACAGCGCCTGCCTGGCAAGCGTAAGGTTGTGAGTTCGATTCCCAGTACCGGAAAAGAAACAAGAGACAGAACTAATATTTGAGAATAGACATCATCATATTTACCTTAGCAAGGGCCATTTGAGAGGGCCTGTGGAGATTTCTGAGAACTCCTAATTTTTCTTTTTTAAAATTTCATTTTGAAACAGTTTGGCTGTGTTGCCTGGCCTAGCCTCAAATTCACACTACATCTGCTTGAGCCTTAGTAGTTGAGATTGTTGGTGCAGATTTTGTAATCTAAAGTGGTTGTTAAGTGCATATTACATGCTTGGTGAACATTCAGGAAATTGTACTTTGTGACTTTTGTACTGTTTTTGGTAAGAGTGTTATATTTCCATTAAAGAATTTCTTAAAGGGGAACAGCGGGAGGTGAGCAAAGTCCACCTACAAGGTCTTTAATCTTTTTCACAGTTCTGGTAGGAAAATGACAGTAAGCCCTGAGGGTATTTGCTCTTAGAGGTGGGAGATAAGACGTTCTTATATGTAATTTTGGTTTTCCTTTGTTTACCAGAGACGTCATAGTATAATAATCTAATTGATCAGTGAAAAAATATATTGTAGAGTTTAGAAATTATTTTGTAAACAGGTACTTGGTAATAAAATTTGAATTCATTTGTTACAGTGTTAGAATAGACTAGTGTTCATGTAAACACAGGCCGCTTCACCTCAGATTCCCTTCTTCCAGTGAGAAATTGGGTCTTCACAAGGTATATTGATCAGAGCTAAATCTAGAGACTGGGGATATAGCTCAGTGGCACAAGTGCCTGCCTGGCAAGTGCAAGGTCCTGAGTTCAATTCCCAGATCGAAAAAAAAAAAAAACAGTGAGTTGAGATTAATTAATTAACTTACTTTTGAGTCAGGGTCTCTTCATGCAGTCCAGGCTGGCCTTGAACTCAACTGGCAGTCCTCCTTCCTCAGCCTCCCTAGTGCTAGGATTACAGACATGTGCTGCCATGCCCGAATTAGAGCTAGAGCTTAAAACCAAGTCTAGTAACTTGAAGATGATTTTTATGGTTTTGGTCTTTGGTGCTCCTTATGTATAAAATTTCCATGTCATTTCTTTTTGACAAGAAGAAATGGCATAAGTGTTTATTCAAACTTTATGACGTATAGGTTTTCCAGTAGTTTGGGAATTAAAAGATAGTTTTCAGTAAGTAAAAAAGCCAGATTTTTTTCTTCCTACAGTTTTCTTATTTTTACCCTATCTATCTTTTATATTCTTCTTGTTCCTAGCTACTAATATGAAAAGTACACAGTGTGGTTACAAGGATAAAGAAAATGAAGAACTTCCTAGGTTAGGAAAAAATATGTAAAGGGTTCACATGAAAGGAAACGAAGACACAAAACAATAAGAAAAAGTATTTTAATGAAAAATTCAGGTTTAAGTCACATTAGTATACCATTGTACAACTACAAAGATAATAAATATTTTTAAAAGATAGGGGTATTTAGTGTTGCTAATGGAAGAAAATACTGTCTGATGGTTTGACTTCACTTTTTCTTCTTTGGCATGGTGGTTGGTATATTGATGCTGTTGTCAAGCCTGTTACTTGGACTCAAAAGTTTCATTCCTTGTTCTTTCAGAAGAAAGATTTCAAAAATGCAAAACACATGCATGCAGATACTTCCTTTTTAAATTTTATTTAAAAATTTTGCTTTTTAAAATTAGTACACATTTGTAGTACAACCTTTCTCTCTTTTAAAAACTGTCTATAGCCTAGGCTGACCTTGAATGCTCTATGTAGCCCAGACTGGCCTTGAACTCACAACAAATCCTCCTGCCTCAGCCTTTTGAGTGCTGGGATTGCAGGTGCGTGTCTCCACACCAGACTCATCATAGTATTTCTTGCTTCCTGGCAAAGAGTTACAGTGTCTAATACATTTATGCTACAGTAGCAAAATGAAATTAGCATGTGCCTATTTGGATTATTAGAAAGGTGTGTAGTAGAGAAGTATTTACTGTTACAGATGAAAAGCATTACACAATAGTAGACGTATAGATTGCAAGTACATAAACATAAAAGTTACTCTAGACATGATGATACATATCCTCAGTCCCAGCTACTTAAAAAGCTGAGGCACAAGGATCCTTTGAGCCCAGAAGTTTGAGGTCAACCCTAGGTAACAGAGACACTGTCTCTAAAAAAAAAAGTTAAAGCTAATTACAGGTAAATAGTTTCTGCTTTTAAGATTGTGCGATTTCTAGTAATTTTAATTTTTTTATTTAGTAAAACTTTTTTTGTCTTTTTGAGACAGGGTCTCGCTATACAGTTCAGGCTGCCGTTGAGCTCACTTTGTAGCCCAGGCTGGTCTTGGACTTGCAACAATCTTCCTGCCTCAGCCTCTGTAGTTCTGGGATTACAGGCATGTGCCACCATGCCTGGCTAGTAAAATTTTAATAGTTCATCGTGCTAGAAAAAGTGATAATTTGTCCTGTCTCTCCATCCTGTCCACCCCTCCCATCATATCAGGGATTAAATTTAGGGCTTCAAACATGATAGGCAAATGCTCTACCACTGGGCTACATTACCAGCCCTAATAGTAGGCTTTTGATGAGTTCCACATTTTGCCATTAGTATTGTATTGTGTAAACCGGTACACTGATTACTTTTTCAAAGGTTTGGTGTACAAGTAGATGATAAAAATGAGTAATTCCACTAGCCTGTCCCATCATGTGATTAGCACTGTAGTCCAAGACTCAGCTTGGTGCCTCACACATAATATTTATGGTTAACTGATTACACTGTAAAAGCTATTCTCCATTATTTTCTAATTTATACACATTAGGACTTAATTTGTTTTAAATTCTCTTCGTAAGTATAACTAAATTTTTTATTAGGTCATAATGAAAGTGCTGCTTTGTGAAAATGGATTGTCCCCTCTTACTGTAAGCAGGAGAGCCTGGGAGATCTTCTGACCTGAGGACAGGCATGAAATATGTTTGCATTCAGATCCATAGAACTTGGCATTCCGTGTGCTATAAATGTTTATTGAATGGTCAGAGGATTAACATTTGAATCCCATCTATGCTGTTTATAAAGTGGTGTGTGATTTTTGACAGTTCTGCTGACAATTCTCTCTCAAAAATCTGAGTTTCAGTATTGTTAGCTATAAAATGAAAAAAATGGATGAGTGTTTTTATTATTTATGATTATGTTACAGATCACCCCAAACCTTAGTGGCTGGTAACAACAAACATAATTTCACTTAATGTGGGGAAGGAATCCAAGAGCAGCTGTAGTTTAATAGCTATGTGGTTCAGTCCCCAATCTGTAGTGGTGGTCAGAGTGTCCACTGACATGGCTGTCATGAGGCTGTGCTGGGGTTGGATCCACTTTTCACTTATTTTTCTGATGGCAAACCTCAGTTCTTCACCATGTAAGCTTCTCCACAGGGTATTCCACCACATGGCAGCTGACTTCTTTTGGGGAACATGTCCAGGATCCAAGCCACAGGTTTTTAAAAACAGCATCAGAGGTGGCATTTCATCACATAAGGTGTATTCTGTTTGTTAGGAGTCAATCCAGCCTGCATTTGGGAGAGTATTACGAGACACAAGCTGGCAGGGGTTTTTGACTCTTAGATACTGCTGATCACAATGAGAAGGCAGGTCATATTTTCACAGTAGACAATCCACCTTCCTAAGATACTGTATTCATTAATCAAATAGTACTATCTGGCAATAGTACTTACAGGCAAACAAGGCATTGAATCTTTACTGTGTGGAAAATGGCTTATTCTTGTGGAAAGTTTGATTGGAGGTGTCGAGTTTGTTTTTCAAAATCTTTACTAAAACAAGGACACATGTTTACTTACAGTGTTTTCTTATTTTGTTTATAGGGAGACCAAATTTTGAGGAAAGTGGACCAGCATCAGTGGGGAGAAAGCATGAATTTATTCGGTCAGAAAGTGAAAACTGGCGAATCTTTAGAGAAGAACAAAATGGAGAAGATGAAGATGGAGGTTGGCGACTAGCTGGGTCAAGAAGGGATGGAGAGAGGTGGCGGCCTCACAGTCCTGGTAAGAATTTTGTTATGTAAAAGTCCAAAGGGACTGAAATAAGTGATAGTTTGATGAAAGTGTTGAACCTTTTTTTTCTTTTTTTAGAGAGGAATGAGAAAGATTTATTAAAGGTAGATATAGGGTGCACTTGAGCGGAATGTGGGTGTGCAAAGAAATGACACACCAGTGGTAGGGATTAAGTGAAAAAGGTAAACTGGTTTTAAAAAGAAAAAGGGGGAGGATCATTTATGCCACAATACTCAGCCTTTCTACTACAAAGAAATTGCAGCATAAAAACTCCCCAACACATCTATTCAGTTGATTGAAATCACTTTTGTTTTCCTGGGGCAAAGAGTATAGTTTAATGGAAAGCACCTGCCTGCAATTGTAGCAGAGAGGGTTTCATTCAGGTTTGAGTAGCTCTTAATCTTTTAATCTTAGCATTCTCTAAAATTTACAGTGGCAGGGGGTTAGGGGAAAAATACTGAGAAATATATAAATTATACACTTGGAATACGTGTCCTCTTTACAAGTGGGTATTTTTTCCAAATAAGAAAAGACTTATTCTTTCTTCTTTTCCTTTTGAAAATGTGATTTGTGCTTATTTGAACAATAAACTTTAAACCCAGGTCAGACACATCATCACAAGTTCATTCTTTTGTTCCTCTGACTTCAGAAAAAGGAAAGAGAATAGTAGTGATTAATAGTTTTTAAAGTTCTTCTGTTGGATTCTTAAGAATGCTTCAAACTGTTCTTCTCGGACATTAGATATGCTGGTAATTAAAGACACTGGCGCTTTGTGTTAAAGTTCATCCCCTACCAAAGTGCTGATTCAATACCTCATGATAATCAGATGCAACTGTAGCTTGGATTGTGGGGTCATGCAGAACTTGAGCATACAGAGTGCAATGCCTTTGTGTTTCATGTACATGGTAATGTTATCAATAGCCACAGGCCAAAGAAGCTTGCCTTTAATAGAGAGAGTTGTAATAATGTAAATGGTTTTTACTTTTAAAAATATCATCAAAACCACTAGGCCATATCTGAGTGAACATCTTAACAAGCATTGAGTGTATTTTATGGACTTACGGGTAGGTAGAAACATGATGAAGTTATTCTGCAGGTAGAGTTATGATGCATTTATACCAACTCTTCATGCTGCCTCTTGGGCGGGTTTTCTGTCAGTCCTGGGCATTGTTTACATCACAGGATCCAGGCAGTTCTCATTGGGCTGTGTCCTGGGCAACCAAATGTTACAGTCCTTTCCAAGGCATTGGGACATTTTGTGCTGAGCTTGACTGCAAGCCAAAGGGTGTATAGACTATGGTGCCAACAAGAATTTAGTGAAGAATGGACACGATCTCAGTTGAGGGAGAAGAGAGATTCCAGCTGGTCAGAAACAAAGAAGGTGAATGTTTTGGAAGATGTGCAGTGTTTCTGAGCCCAAATGCCTGATGTTAATTTTATTAAGAGGGTAGTAAAGTGAAATTTTAGGTTGTCTTCTATTGTCTTCACAACTTAGAATTTGGTCCTATATTGTCTTTTTTCAACTCAACCATCTTTTTTTTTTTCTTAAGACAGGATCTTGCTATGCAGTTCAGTCTGACCTTGAACTCAGTTTGTTTTTGTCTTTTTGAGACAGGGTCTCACTATGTAGTTCAGGCTGGCCTTGAACACACAGCAATCCTCCTGGGTCCTTTTGCCTCAGTCTCCTGAGTGCTGGGATTGTAGGCATGTATCGCCATGCCTACCAATCCATCCACATATTTTTAAGAGACATGTTTTGGGAGGATGGTAAAGCATAGGGGTCAGAAAAAACCCACTACCAATTCATTTAAAAGAAATACATGTACTTTTTAAGCCAGAATTTTAAAACTTAGTCTGATTATAGCAGTTGTTACGGGCTGTTAACATCTCATATAGTTTATCTCATTAGAATTTGAGTAAAATTTTAAAGTAATTATGTAAATGTAAATGTAGTTATTTTGGCTGATTTTATGAAAATAGTATGCGTCTTAAGCTGAGATATAAGGCACATAAAGATCAGCCTTAGTAAGCTTTTTTAGTTTTATTAGTAGTTTTATTGGCTATTGGTAAGAGAACAACAGAATTACAGGATGTCATTTTATTAAAACAGGGCTCACAGCTGGATATAGTTGGAGTCGGGGGCATGGAGGACAGGGAGCTATCCACTCTGAGGCTGAACTTAGGAAACTCAGTAAGAGGGAACATGAGCCAGGTGCCTAGAAGGATAGATTCCTATCGCGGTGCATACTTAGACTGCTTAGAAATGATAGTAGTAGACAGGACTGTGGAATTCAACATTTGATCTCGAAGACTCCTTTTGAATAATGACTCTAGGTTTACACTTCAGCAATCTAGGTATAAAATTCCATAGTCCCGTAGAAGGGAGTTAATAATGTTTAGTTGTTAGAAGTAGAGCTGAAGAGTATGGGAACAATCTCTTTTTTATTAGTGTCTTATAAGTTGCTACCTGTGTTTGTCAGGTTAATGCTTTACCTTCTGTTTTGTAGTTAGAGTTTTTCGATCACTGACTCTAGCAAGTTGGGCCTCAATTATAAGAATATTTCATTTTGGCCTCATTTCTTTTGTGTATCTCTCACAGAGTAAGCAAGCAAGAGTAGAAAAATTCATGTTCCTTTTAAGAAAAATACCATAAGTAGGATCCTTGTTCTTAGGGACTTCTTTTCTTTTTCGATGTAATATATACTTAGGAATGTTCCAAGGGGATGTTATATGGAAATAAAAACTCTAGGGAGACTTAAGAGATGAGAAAGAGGAGGAGGGCTGCAGATAAGGCTCAGTAGTAGAGTGCTTGCCTAGCATGTGTGAGGCCCTGGGTCCCATCCCCAGTACTGGGAGGAAAATAAGAGAAAAAGGGAGAAAGAGACTATGATTCCACATATATTGTGGGAAAGCAGATGCTTTCCCATAGTTCCTGTTCTGTTTGAGTTTTAATTTCCTCTTCACATAAAATTAGAACACTAGGCCATATAGAAATCTCTGTAACATAATCTGTCAGTGCTGTAGTTCTATGGGTTTTTGTTAGTCAAAATTAGAAATGAGAAGTTGGCCTTAGTAAGTAGGCATGATGAATTTGATACTATGACTTGACATAGTGAGCTGGTCTTATCCATAGGAGTGATTTCATGGAAGAAGGAAAATGCTTTAGGATCTGCAACAGGAAAGGCATAAACTTCAGTGTGGAAAGATACCCAGTGCTGTCAGTCTCAGCTAGGAGTAGGCCACATGAGTGGCTATATCAGCATTAATCGGATACCTAAAGCTTATTAAAAGTGCATACTTCAAGTGGGGTGGCCTTTCAAGGTACTTTATTTTAAATTTATTGCCTAAAGCTTTTAGAGTATGTTGTGTGGCCCAGTTCTTGATGACAGTAAGCACTGCCGTCACTTAATGGTGATTGCATAAACTCTGCGTTCTGAACTTCATTCACTGCTTAATTTTTTCTCTTCTGTAGGTTGATCAATTTGAATTTCCTGTCAGTCATAGTTTTCTCCTCTATTTCCTGTCCATGGTTTTATTTTTGAAATACTGGATCATAAAGTTTTCTAAGGTTTGTGTCCTCCTCATCTCAGATGGCCCTTGTTCTGCAGGCTGGCGGGAACACATGGAACGACGTCGGAGGTTTGAGTTTGACTTTCGAGATCGGGATGATGAACGGGGCTACCGGAGGGTGCGCTCTGGCAGTGGGAGCATAGATGACGACAGGGATAGCTTGCCTGAATGGTGCTTAGAGGATGCTGAAGAAGAAATGGGCACATTTGACTCATCTGGAGCATTTCTCTCTCTTAAAGTAAGAGATTTATTTTAAATGTCATGATGGAGACTAACCTTATACCAGAGCCAAATATGCTCTTGACTTTTGGTTTTATTTTCTTGCTACAGAAAGTACAGAAAGAACCTATACCTGAAGAGCAGGAGATGGACTTCCGGCCTGTGGAGGAAGGGGAGGAGTGCTCTGATTCTGAGGGTAGCCATAATGAAGAGGCCAAAGAACCTGATAAGACAAATAAGAAAGAGGGAGAGAAAACAGGTAGAGTAGAAGTTGGTAAGGTCCATTTATGTCTTTTACCTTCCTCCTCTATCAAACCAAAGCTTTCCTAAATTCATTTAAGATTATTTTGTGTTGCAGAAACAAGTGAAGAAACACCCCATACTTCATCATCCTCTGCTAGACCAGGTACTCCTTCAGACCATCAGCCTCAGGAAGCATCACAGTTTGAAAGGAAAGATGAACCCCAAACTGACCAAATGGAAAAAGCTGAAGAGGAGATTCGAGTGGAAAGTGGTTTGTCAGCGAAGGTCCCCAACAGGGTGGAGGGTATGTGTTTGTGAATGTTTTCCACATATATTTTCATCTGAGAATTCACCAAAATGGAGTTAATATCTTGCAAGTTGGGTTCATGGTTGTCTGCAGTGGTTTCGTTCCCAGGCCCTTCCTTTCTTCAAATGGTTGTTTGTATGCCTTGCTTCATACCAAAGTGCTTTTGTTCTAAAAAGAATACATGAAGGGATCTGAAAGTCCATCACTTTTGCTAGAAAATAAGCTTGCAGCATATTCTCCAGTATTACTGCTATATACATTTTTAGGCAATATCAGTGTTTATTTCCATAATTTTCTTATACATATTATATATTAAAAGTATTATCACATAATGTCTCATGTTGAAGAGTTGTTTGAGTCATTCATCATGAAATTCACAGGCTTTACCAAGGCCTGTACGATCTGGCATGATTGAGCACTTGCTTCCCTCTGTGCAGTTTCAGTGCTGGCCTCCTCGTCTCCCTCACATTCCACTCACCAGCCTCAAAGCCTTTGGTGCTGATTGCTGCTGCCCTGTTCTGTGTTCATGATTTTCTCTTCCTGAAACCTTCTTTGGTCCATGTCCCAAGCTAAATTGTTGTTTTCTCCTATTTCTTGACCAACTAATACTGTTTCTTACACAGTATTACAATTTTATAAAGATCTGTTCAGAGTTTGTACCAAGACTTTCTTTTCAGCTTTTTGTCTACTAGAAAGCTATGGAATGAATGAATTCAATAAGTATTTGAATCTGTCCATACCAAGTGCTACAGGACCTGTCCCTTTGGAAACCTTTTTATATCATAGAAGTTGTTTCTGAGTTATACCCCCCAGAATTACTTGTAGTTTACTTTCTTGAACGGATATGCCTGCAGGTCGTATTCTGGGAAATTTCAGGGTTGAGTCCAGACATGTATATTTTGAAAATCTTCATAGATGGGCATTAAAGGTTAACATTCCTTTAATGGGGGCACTGTGTGTAATTTGTCATGCGTAGAATTTGGCTTTGCGGGTGGGGTGGAGAAAGTGGGGGTGGCAGGTAAGCACAAACTCTGAACAGATCTTTATAAAATTGTAATACTGTGTACAAACTCTGAACAGATCTTTATAAAATTGTAATACTGTGTAAGAAACAGTATTTAATTCTCTAGGGAATTAAATCATGTGTATATCAGTAACCCAGGGCAAAAAAAGATAGGATTCCAGTGTTGGCAGACTCTTGGAATGCTTCAAGAAGCAGGTCATTTTTGAACATACCTTATTAGAGTAATAAGTGGAATTCAAAGGTGTAGGTGTAGTTAGACAAATTGGAGAGGGCATTGCAGTACCAAGGATCAGTGAAAGCTAAAGTGAAGATGTGGGGTGGATGGAAGTGTGGGTGGAAATCACCTTTTATTTTTATTTAGAGTTGGTCTAAGGTGTGAAAAGGAGGCTGGTGAGAAGCACAGTTGGAACTGAGATTCAATAGCAGTATATATCATCTCTTCTTGTGATGACTATGACCTATAATATTCCGGAGCAGTGCATTTGTAAAGGGGAGGTAGTAGCAGATAAGATTTCAGATTCAAAATTAACAGGACTTAGTCATTGAGAGAAAAGTCAAAGATGACGGAGGTGCATGAGAGGATTCCGGTACCATTTACAGGAAAAGAGAATGGAAATTGAGGGGCACATTTGAGAGAGAAGAGAATTCAATTTGAACATTGGCTCCAAAGTGTTAATGAGAAGTAGAAATGACCAGAGAGTCTTTGTGAATGAGAGCATAATTTAAGGCCAGAGAAAAATAAGAATTTTAAAAATTACTAACACTTGGGAAGGGGTGAGAAGAAAAGTGGATTGAGAATAGAACCTATGGGTAATTCCTAGTTTTAGCTAGATAGAGGAAGAGAACTAGAGAAAAATCTTCAGTAACATAAATTAGAGTCAGGAGAGTAGAATGCAGGGAAACTGAGGAAGAGAACAATTCAGCCTAGAACTGGGTTTGGTAACATCAGATGCTGCGAAGAGTGTAGATGGGAAAAGTAGGGAAAGTCTTGAGTTTGGCAGCTTTGCATCACTGTCTGTCTTTGAGAGAGGAGCTCTGTGGAGAGGTAGGGAGTAGAAGTCACATTGTAGTAAGTGTGGGTGGCAGGGAAGTGGGAACAGCATGTATAATTGTCCTTTTCAGTCATTTGGCAAAGGAAGAGAGGAACAGGGATTTGGAGAAGCTATCTGTAATTGAGCAGACAAGGCTTCAAAGGAGCAACTGCAGTTGTATCTAATTACTTCCACATCCTCTCATCTTCTGTCCTGCTCTGTCCTGCTCTGTCCTGCTCTGTCCTGCTCTGCTCTGCTCTGCTCTTCTGAGCTAAGGATTGAACTCAAGGCCTTGTGTGTGCTAAACTAGTGCTGTTTCTCTGAGCTGTATGCCTAGCTCCCCTCCTCTCCTTTTCAAGAGCCTGCATACTGACAGGTTAGAACTATTAGCAACTGATAGGAAATACCTCCGCAATTTTTATTCGTACTGAGAAGAACATCCTATCCTATGCAGATAGACTTCTAAATAAAAATGTAATGTATTGAATTATATTTATTGTGAAATAAATAGTGAAATAGGCACTTATTCAGGATTCTTATAGATACTTGCAATAAAGGCTTTGCTGAGCTGTGACATGTCTCTCGGAGATGATTTAGGTGCTTTGATAAGTATTTAGAGACATGTTACAAAGAAAGGATTAGTCTGACTGTTGGCCAGAGACCTGTCTATTACTGTTGGGTAGATTCTCTAGCACCACAGGTAGCACCGTATAGAAGAACCTAAAAAATTGTGAGCCTTACTTTTGTCATCCTGTGGTGGTAATTCTGTTGTTTTTGGGAGGAATACTACACTTCTCTATAAGAAGTAGCTTCACTGTTCATGACAGGGTTCACATTTCTGTTGGGCCCATTTAGCAGGCTTCCCAACTTAATAATGCAGTTAACCTTCCTGAGAATCTATATTTCTCAGGATTTTCATCAGTCTGACTTATTTTCCTCTAGAAATGGTTACGGATATCCAACAGCCCCTGACACAGCTCCCTCCGGACACAGCCTCTCCTCTTCTCATACTTCCACCTCCTGTTCCTGCCCCTAGTCCTGCCCTGCAGCCAGTTGAGACACCAGTCATCGGTGCTCCTGGTATGGGCAGTGTTTCCACAGAGCCAGATGATGAAGAGGGTCTCAAACACTTGGAGCAGGTAAAATTCATGTTAACTCTTTCTTATCTCCTTTCAAACTGCCATAAAAGAAAGTCTTAAATGTAAACATGTAATTAAACAAATCATGCACATTAGATTTTAAGCACTGGAAAAGTTGTTTGGTTATTTAGTATTTATATGAGTAATTGTCTTCCAAATCATTTCATGCTTATAAGTTTCTGCTATGTAGTAGTCATCATATTAGGTTATTTTTTGCTCTTCTGAGGTTGCCCTTAGCTGTTTACTTTTCTTTTTTCTTTTTGAACATTAATGGAATGCCAAAGATGGCGAGTACAAGCAGCTGTGGATGGTCTCTGCCTTCTGTGTTTTTGCCTGGAGTATAACAGAGGGAATGGTTAAAAAATTTCAGGATACTAGCAATTATCTCCCTACATTTCCCTAAGATTGTATATACATTGTTACATGTAAATGATAGTACGCTTTTCTACAAAAGAATTTCTATTTGAGAATGGAATGATTAGAGGTAAGAAATGCTGAAGAAAGGAAGGAGAATAGTGTCTTAGTAAAACATGTAAAAGATTTTATTTTTAATTGAACCTTTTGTTCCATAATACCCTTGTTTCTGTAGGTTTAGTTTATCCATTTTAGAATTGACCAATGACTTACTAGTTTAAAAACTTAGTGTATTAATTAGAAGCGTGGGCTTTCTTGTATTTTGATATCAGTTGGTTTGCTTAATTTTCAGATGTTGAGCAACATTTAATGTCCTTGGGCCTTAGCTCCCCCTTCTATAAAATGGAAGTGTAGTACCTGTTTCATGGCATTTTGGGGAGAGAATTAAGTTTTAACCTGCTTTTTTCATTGTGTAATGTCTCTTGTAGATCAGGTAATCCGGAAAGGGTGGGCATTGTTATTACATACTGTATATGTTTTAATTTAGCATCGTTTATTTCCTCTTTTTTGGTTATTAGCAAGCTGAGAAGATGGTGGCTTATCTCCAAGACAGTGCACTAGATGATGAGAGACTGACATCAAAACTGCAAGAGCACAGAGCTAAAGGAGTGTCAATTCCAATATTACATGAAGCAATGCAGAAGTGGTATTACAAAGATCCTCAGGGAGAAATTCAAGGTAAGTTGTTCCTTTCTACTTTAAATATTTAAGTGTCTGCCATTAACTCCAGCATCATTTAAGAAGGGGGTTTAATGTTAATTTGTATAATAATAAAGAAGCCCATAGACTTTCATATATATGAAGAAAATACGTATATAAAGATTTGGGCACAAGGCAGAAAGTGATGATTAATATGACAGTGATATAGGCAAAATGCTTAATTAACTCAGCTCCAGCATACTGACTGGATAAGTAGGCAGGTAAATTATTCATCTTCTCTGTGCTTTGGTCTCCCTGGCCATTAAACGGTGATGGCAGCAGTGTTGGAGGATCTTAAGTGCTTTTCTTAAGTGGACTTGATGGAAGAGGTGGAGAACCAGTAGAAATGTTACAAATGAATTCCTTAAGAGGTTTCTGTGGTATGTAAGTTCATTAGAATGGGAGAATTCTGAATGTAAAGGATTTTTGTGGAATCTTCACTTCTGCTTTTAAAATCTTTGCTTGAAATCTGAAATTGGTTATTGACTACTGGTATCAGTTTCAGGGCAGCATTTTACCAAGCACGCTCTATGAGCTCTCTCTGGCATATTGCCCCTTCCACGCCTAGTCTTAGTACCTTGCCTTATTTTCTGTCACAGCATTTATTGCTGTCTGATGTGGTATATATATGTTCATTGTTTACACCTTGGTACAATGTAAGATACCTCTGAGTAAGGCTTTGTGTGTGTGTTTTAATTGTATTTCTTTTGGGATAATTGTAGCTTTGCATGCAGTTGTAAGAGATAGTACACAGACATTCTGTGTGCCCTTTCTTGCAATGGTAATCTTTTATAAAACTGTAAAGATACTGAGCTGGATAACAGTACAGATTCAGAACCTTTCCATCTCAACAGGGTTGGTACATGCTCTTTCATGACCACCTGCATTTCCCAACTACCGACTCTTACTACTGCTCCCTGGCAACCACAAATCTGTTTTTTATGTCTATATTTTAAGAACATTATGTAAATGGAATCATACAGTGTGTGACCTTTGGCTCTCCTTATTCAGAATAACCTCTGGAGATTTATGCAGGTGGCTGCCTATATCAGTAGAAGGTGAGATCAAACAATACGCTGAATGTTTAACATTTTAAAAATTTATTATAAAGTAAAAGACACATTGCCATTAATCTCTCTCAGAATCTTCCCCTTCGCTGCAAACATTTATCTCTTATCATTTGTGAAGTAGTTCTGGAAGTCCTATTTTTGTGTCTTTAATTGTGCTTTTGTGGCTCCATGTCCTACATTTATTCACAACGTTTACTTTTCATGGTCACGTTTTGACTTTGGGGAAGAACCAGAAATCGGATCCAGTGAATAAGGTTGATGCGAACACATTAAAGTATTTTTACAATCTGCCTTTCTTTTGGATCGTACTCGGCAGCGGCATTCACTATATTTATTACCACACCTTCTGAAGACAGTCAGGAAGAGGACTTCCAGAACTGCTTCAGAAAGTGGCAAGAATGATAGGCTAAGTGTGTTTGAAGCAAGAGCAAAAGCAGAATGTCTTTTAGTGTAAAAAATTTCAGCATCCACCACCTTGTTTTGATCACACCTTGTAGTTATTTTCTTTACTGAGTAGCATTGCTGAGTAGATATCAGTGTGTTATAGTTTGTTTAATCATTTATCTGTTGAAGGACATCTGGGTTCCAATTTTTGGATATTATAAATAAAGCTGCCCAAAACAGCGGATTTTTGTGAAAACATGAGCTCATTCCTTCAGGGTAAATGCAACTAGTAGGTTGAAGGGTGGTTTCACGTTTAGTTTTTACTGCCAAACTGTTTTCCAGGGTGGCTGTACCATTTTGTATACCCTTCAGGAATGTATGTTATGCACTTTTACCAGATCCTTACCAGCATTTCATAATGTTGCTACTTTTAGTTCAGTCATTATGACAGGTATATAGTGATAAATTGTGTCACAATCCCATTGTAGTTTAAAATTTACATTTCCTTAATGGCTAATGATAATATCTTTTGTATGTTTATTGTATATAAATTTACCATCTTACTCATATTTAAGTGTATTGGGTGAGTGATATCAAATAAATGTGTAATGTTGTGCAGCCAGCACCATTTATCTTCATAACTCCTTTTATCTTCCCAAATTGAAACTTTAAATAGTAACTCTATGTTCATAGCCCCCCCAACCCAGTGTTCCTCTTCCTTGGCAACCATGATTCTGTTGTCTCTCTGATTTCGACTATCTTGAGTAAGTGGAATTACAGTGGAATTACAGTGTTTTTTCGTGTGCGACTGGTGTATTTCAATTAGCATAATGTCCTCGGGGTTCATCCACGTGGTAGTGTGTGTCAGAATTCTGTTTAACAGCTGTGAACAGTATTCTTCCACATTTTAGCTGCTGTGAATAATGCTGCTGTGAACGTGGATGTACAGATATCTTTGAGACTATTTTTAGTTCTCAGAGGTGTGTGTCTAAAAGAGGAATGGCTAGATCATATGGAAATTATGGGGTTTTTTTAAATTTTATTTTTTGTATTTTTGAGACAGGGTATACAGGGTGTGCAGCCTGAACTTGCTATACAGCTCAGACTGGCCTTGAACTCACTTTGTTGCCCAGGCTGGCCTCCAACTCAAAGCCATCCTCCTGCCTCAGCCTTCTGAGTGCTGGGATTAACAAGTGTGTGCCACCACACCCAGCTGTTTTTAATTTTTTGAGGGATCACCATGCTATTTTTCATAGCTGGTATATCATTTTACATTCCTACCGAGGAATGCACAAGGGTTGTAGTTTCTCTACATCATTGTTCACTCATTTTTTAAAATATTAGTTACCCTCAGGTGTCTTGCATTTCCCTGATAGTGATGCTGAGCATCTCCTCATGTGTTTATTGATAATTTGTATGTCTTTAAAAGCATTATTCATTTTTAAGTTCAGGTTTATTATTCATTCTTAATTTTCTTTTTAAACTGTCTTTTGAGATAGGATTTTTTTTTTTTTTTTTGGTGCTGGGAATTTAACTCAAGACCTTACACTTTCCAGGCAGGCACTGTGTCACCGAGCTGTATTCCCAGCCCTGAGGTAGAATCTTACTGTGTTGTACAGGCTGGTCTTAAACTTCTGCCTAGTGATCACTTACCTCGGCCTTCTGAGCAGCTAATACTGTACCTGGGAAGATGGGTTTTTAAGTTCATTTTGTGTCTTGTTCCTTTTCTAAATTCAGTTATTGGTTCCAATGTTAATTTTAAAAGTACTTACGGTTTTTTGCATGTAAGATAATATCTATGAACAGAGACAATTTTACTTCTTTCTAATTTGGATGGCTTTCATTTCTTTTTTTGCTTAATTTCTCTGGCTAGGAACCTTCAGAATTGCATTGAATAGAAATGGAGGAAAAGTAAACATGTTTGTCTTGTTCTGTTAGCATAAAAACTTGTCTTTCACCACTGAATATGTTAGTTGTAGGGTTTTTTTACACAGCTTTCATTATGAAGTAAACTACTGTTATTTATTAAGAAATGGTTGATGAATTCTGTCACTTTTGCATCAATTGAAATAATCACATTCCCTCTTTTATTCTGTAATACATTGTATCGTACTGATGAATTTTTATATGTTCAACCATCCTTGCATTCCAGGAATAAGTTCCACTTGGTCATGGTGTAGAATCCTTTTTTTATGCCGCTGAATTTGCTAGTATTTTGTTGAAGATTTTTTTGTATCAATATTCCTAAGGTATTTTGGCCTGTAGTTGTGATTTGTACGCACGTGTGTGTGTGTGTGTGTGTGTGTGTGTGAGATAGCTTTGTTAGGCTTTGGATTTAGAGTAATTCTGGCCTTACATATTCCTTCCTTTTTGGTTATTTGGAAAACTTTGAGAAAGGTTAGTAATAAAAGGTAGAATTCTTTAGTGAAGACATTAGGTCCAGGACTTTGTTGGGAGATTTAAATTTTTTCTTTTTCTATTTTGTGATAGGGTCTTGCTACATAGACCAAGCTGGCCATGAACCTAGCTATCCTCCTACTTCAGCCATCCAAATGCTGGCTGAAGGCCATCTCACCTGGCTTGTTTGTCAATTTTTGACTACTTATTCTAGATACTATTCTTTGATTGATAGGTCTTTTGTGTATTTTCTCCCAGGTTTTTTTTTTTTTTTTTTTCATCTTAACTGTCTTTCACAAAGGAGAAAGTTTTAAATTTTGATGTTCAGTAGGTAAGTTTCTTTTTTTATGGACTATTCTTTCTCATTTTAAGAATTCTTTGCCTAGCTTAAGATCCCAGAGATTTTTTTCCCTGTATTTTTAAAAAAAATTTTGTTTTATTCACATTTTTGGTCCATTTTGAGGTACTTTTTGTATAAGGTATGAGACTGTAGGTCAAGTTTGTTCCTTGTTGTTTTTGCTTTTGTCTCTGATGTCCATTTGCTTCTGGACCCAGTCAGTCTTTTCTCTTTTGAATTGCTTTCTTCCTCCTTTGTCAAAATCATTTGAACAATCTGTATGGGTCTATTTCTAGGTCTTCTTTCCTCTTCTATTGACCATTTGTGTCTGTTCCTTTACCAGCACTGCACGGTTGTGATTATTGTAGCTTTATAGTAAATCTTGAAATTGGGTAGACCTACTCCTCTCACTTTATTCCTCTTTTTCCAAATTCTTTCTAGCTTTGTAGTTTCTTTACCTTTTCTTGAAAGTTAATCATGACTATATTCACCAAAAATCTTAGGTTGAGATTTTAGTAGGAGTAATGCTGAGTCTGTGTATAAATTTGAAAATTGTTATCTTTACCTCATTGATCCTCCAGCCCACCAGCAATACTGTTTGTCTTCAATGTAGATGTCTTTAATAGCTTACATTGGTGTGGTTTGGTTTTCAGTATAGATTCAGGATGTGTTTTTAGATTTACTCCTAAATACTCATTTACTATATTTTTAGTGTTTATTCACTGCTAGCATATAAAAGTACAGTTGAATTTTGGATGTTTATCTTATACTCTATGATCTTACTGGATTCACTTATTAGTTCAGGGAAACCCCCTAACATGCACGCACGCGCACACACACACTTTTAGGATATTTCCTTGAGATTCCAAGTAGACAAATATGTCTTTAGCAGATGGGGACAGATTTATCTGGCTTTTCTAATTTTCATTTCATTTTCTAATTTTTATTTCATTTTCAACTTGTATGCTTCTTGTTTGCTTACTCACTTCTTGTGCATTTATTCCATCACTATGTTGAGCAAGAGGGGTGACAGCTTTGTTGCTCCTGTGTTCTTATTCCGGGAAGCATTCAGTCTTTCATCGTTAAATGTAATGCTACCTATAGAGGGGTTTTTTTTTGTTGTTGTTGTTGTCATTTTGAGACGATCTTGCTATGCAGTTCAGGCTGGACTTGAACTCTCAAGGATCCTCCTGCCTCAGCCTCCCAAGTGCTGGGATTACAGGTGTGCACCACCACACCTGGCTCCTATAGGGTTTTCATAGAAACTCTTTATCAGGTGGGGGAAGTATGCTTCCATTCTGTTTTCAGTGATTTTATTGTGATTAGGTATTAAATTTTTGTGAGGCACTTTTTCTGCTTCTGTTGATAGTATCCTGTGGATTTTCTTTAATAATTTCTGCGGTAGATCATACTGATTGGTGGTTATATATTGAATCAACTTTGCTTCCTTGGATACAGTGAACTTTTTTTTTTTTGGTACTGGGAATCAAACTGAGGACCTTGTGCTTGCCAGGCAGGTGCTTGCACCGCTGAGCTATATTCCCCAGCACTGCTTCCTTAGATAAACCACCTTGCATCCTTGGAATAAACTCTACTTGACCATGGTTATACAATCCTTTGTATATATTGCTCAATTCTATTTGCTAATATTTTGTTTAAAGATTTTTTTATCTATATCAAGGATGTTGGTTTGCACTTTCTTGGTTTTTTTGTTTTTTTTTTTTAATCTTTAGTATCTGGTTTTTTATTTTACTTACTATTTGATGGGGGATGGCAGAGTCTTGCTATGTAGTTCAGGCTGGCCTGTAGCTTACTGCATGGCCTATACTGTTCTCCAACTTTCCTGTCTAAGCCTCCCAAGTGCTGGCATTACTTTAAGGTAATATTTACTTTATAAACTGAAATGGGAAGTACCCCTCTTCCTTGTTTGTTTTCTCAAAGAATTTGTACTAGAACTGGTGTTCATTCTTTAACTGTTTAGTGGAATTCTCCAGTGAAACCATCTAGAGATTTCTTTTTGTGGAATTTTTAAATTATAAATTTAATTTCCTTCCTAGATAGTTATTTAAATTATTTATTTATGTGTGTTTGAGTTTTGGTAGTGTGTGTTTTTTGAGAAATTGTTTCATTTGTCTAAGGTACCAAACACATCTTAATTCTTTTTATTTCCCCTTCCCTTCCCCTCCTTCCTCTCTCTCCATCTCTTGGTCTTCTTCCCATTTGCAAAAGATCTGTCCCCCTGGGTGCTGTGTATTGTGTAGGTACTTGAAAACAGTGTATATTTTGCTCTTTGGAATCTTCTAAAAATGTCACTTCGCTTGTTATTTGATAGTTTTAGTTTTTCTGTAATCTTGCTGATTTTCTGTTTGTTCTTCCAAATGTTGAACAAAGGATAGTCTGCAGCTTTTGGGTTTGTCTGTTTTTTCAGTTCTCTCAGATCCTGTTTAATATGTTTTGCAGCTTTGTTGTTTGGTACATACAGATGTATGAGTGCTGTGTCTTGGTGAATTCACATTTTATTATTATATATTACCTCTTTGTTTCTGGTAGTTTTATTTGCTCTGATGTTTATTTACTAATCTAACATTTCTTTGATATCTGCTAATATAACTCTTCATTAATATTTGCATGATCTATCTTTGCATATCTTTAAACTTGCTTATGTATTTGGAGTAACTCTCCAGTAGTCCCTAGGGTTAAGTCCCAGTGACCCCATCATATGTTGACAATATTGTCAAAAATGTATTTAATGTACTGTACTTGCTGAATGTTGTGAGTTAGCAACACATTGCACTGCAGTATGGATTTTACATGTTCACTCTCCCGTTACTGACTGGAGCTGTCTTGCCACTGCTGCCCAGCACGGTGAGAGCAGAATACTGCATAGTGTTAGCTGGAAGAAGGTCAGAATTTGAAGTGTGTGTTGCTTTCATGCCATTGTAATATTGAAAAATTCCAAGACAGACTCTAGGTCTGGGGAATTCACTGTTGAGCATTTTCCCATCCTGGGAGTCCCTAGTCGATCTGTCTTCTTCAATGTCCTTTTTAAATTTTTTATATAAATGTCAGTGCTTTTTAGTTGTACTTAGCAGAAGAAGTAGGGGAACGTACATCTGATACTCCGCATTTCTGAAATGGAAGTCTCAAGGCTTTGTTTTAGGGATTAAGGTAATTTCTTTTTTTTTTCCCCCAGTACCGGAAGTCGAACTCAAGACCTTGCACTTGCCAGGCAGGCGCTGTGCTGCTGAGCTAAATCCCCAGTCCCCCTAAGGCTTTGTTTTAAAATTGCCAAATTCCTGTTGGTTAGGTCATAGAATCAGTGTTTAGTAAATATTTGTTGAATGAATTCATTAATATTTCATTGATCAGAATACTTTGTTAATTGTATATACAAAATGCTTGGATATTTGTTTGTTTTTGTTTGTTTGTTTGTTTCCGGTACTGGGAATCGAACTCACGATCTTGCGCTTGTGAGGCAGGCACTGTGCCGCTGAGCTAAATCCCCAGCCCTGCTTGGATATTTTTTAATGAAAAATTTTAAAGAATATTAATTTTTCCAGGCCAGATATAGTGCTAAGTGAGTAGTAATATTAGTTTAATTGATTATAGCTTGTATTTTGTCCTGCCTTCACTAATCTCTGGCAGAATATAAATAATGGGGAGCATGTTCAGCTGGAACATTTATATACTTTCTATGCATAAGTGGTAAGAAGAGGTCCAGCATGTAACTCTTCAGTTGTTTCATACTTTTTTGACAAATGAGTGGTTAATAGAGATTTAGATGGAGATAATTTTGCTACTTAAAATAATTAAGCACTGCTTAATTTAAGAGTGTGAGATGTAATAACCAGGTTGTGTGGGGTGTAGCTTAGTGATAGAGTGCTCACCTAGCATGTGTAGAATCTTGGATTTGATTCTCAGCACTGCCAAACATACAAACAAAACTTTTTCCAAAGTTGTTTCTGTTGTATTTTATTAGTTAGAAGCCTGTTCACATCTTTGGAGGTAAATTAAGATACCGTAACATTTTTTATGATGATCAGATGCAGGGAATTTTGTTTTGTTTTTGGGTTGTTTGTTTGATTGTTTTTAGAGCCTGAAAGGATTCTTACTGCCTTTGTGTTTAATTGGCTCTTATAGGTCCCTTCAATAGTCAGGAGATGGCCGAGTGGTTTCAGGCAGGCTACTTCACTATGTCTTTGCTGGTGAAGAGAGCATGTGATGAAAGCTTCCAGCCCCTTGGTGACATCATGAAAATGTGGGGAAGGGTTCCCTTCTCGCCAGGCCCAGCTCCCCCTCCTCATATGGTGAGTGCCTTCCCCACTGGCTTGGGATATGTGTGAGACACAGAGACACTTGCTCCCTTAGAAAGTGATTGAAATGGATTATAATGGGGGATCTGAATGGGAGGATGAATACCAAACTGTAATAACCTTTCAAATTCATTCATGTTCTTCTTACTCTCTCTCTCCCTCCCTCCTTCCTATCCTCTCTCCTTTTTATGTCTCTTACACACACACACACACACACACACACACACACACACACACACAGAACCTTCAGTAGCTGTAGAATGAAGGCCCTGTTTTATGCTGACCCACCTACCACATCCTGCATGGCCTGACTCCTTACTTTCTCCTAACCTTATATCAGAACTTTTATCTTTATTTATCTACTGTGCTTTGGTATAGTGGGACTCCTTCAGTTATTACTGCTAGTTAAACTGCACATTTTCTTTTACTTCAGTTTGCCTCTTGTTTTCTAGCTTATAAAATTCTTAAATTTGAGATTTACCTTAAAATAAAGTCACCAGTGCTTCAGGATATTTTAAGGACTTAAACTTTTAACCTTACTCTTGAATTTGCTCCTAGCCTCTCCCAGTAGAGTTCCTTTTGGAGATCTCTAAACATCTACCTCCTCTTCCATCTCCAGGTGAAAGTGACTGGTGGCTGGCCATAGTTAATAGTGATCATAGTCAAAAAACCTTTCATGTGGCTGGGTGTGGTGGTGCATGGCTATAATCTTGGCCCTTGAAAGGCTGAGGAAGAGAATTACCATGAATTCAAGGCCAGCTTGGGAAACATAGTGAGTTCAAGGCTAGCCTGGACTACAGAATGAGACCCTGTCTAAAAATACCTGCGGTGCACTTCTTCTACAGTAATAAATACCGCTGACTAATTTCATCAACTGTACATTGAGGGCCTGTGACAGGCATAGTGGTAAGTTCTTACGAGATGAAGATAAGACAGAGCCTCTTGTAGTTATGGGAGTTTATAGATAAGTACTGTGGCCATTTACCTTTTTTCATGTCTCATAGATTCTTAGGTGAGAATTATTACTCCTGGTAGTATCCTAGTTGTTTTAAGTCCAAAGAAAGATTACACTATGTATTTTTGTTCATGGATTCAACATACATACCAAGTTTAAGCCTTATTTTCCTTCCAAATTGAGATTTCGTGTGTGGGGAGCCAAAGCTCATAAATTGGATCTTGGCATTCCTGTTCCAGTCAGTCCATTTCTTACCTTCTTATATAGAAGGTAAGCCTCAGTCATATCCACTTGAGGGGACAGCTGCCGTCTGTTAGCTGTTGCTTTTGCCCTGAGTAACACTGGAACGAAGAAAGCACACCTTCATGAGGAATATTTCTTGAAACCTAGGTTTTCACATAGAAGGCATTTGTTCATTTTGTTTTTTTGAGATGATGTCTATATTTCAGACCAGGGTTTAACTGGCTTCATAGTTCAAGCTGGCCTAAAACTTGTGGTCTTCCTACTTCACCTTGAGCCTCTTGAGTGCTAGGTTGACATTTGTGCACCACCATACCTAGCTTATGTAGATTGACCTGGGGTAGCTTTTATCCTGCAGTTGCTTAATAAGAAAGAGAAAAAAAGTCCCTGAATTTCAGATGATCCCACCTCAAGATGTATATCAAATATTTTGTTTTAATATATAAGCAGTATATGTAGAATAAGAAAGATACAGACTGTATATACATGATTTGCTTAGGTTTCACACATGTTATCTTTTACTTTATACCTCACATTTCTTTCTGTTTTGCAGTTTTAACTTTATAAGATTTAAATTCCAGTCATATTATTTGAAATATAAGCTAAAAATATAGGGGCTTAGTATAGCTTATTTTTTCTAACCTCTTGATATATTCATAGCCATAGGAACCCCTATTTTTTAGTATAGTAATAATTTTCAAAGCTCTTTCCATATGTCAGTACCTTTGGATGTACTTAGATAGATACACTGGCTTCCTGTGTTCATTATGTGCCATTGCAAATTCTCAACATCACCATTGACCTTTAGATAATTGCACTCCTTTCTGCATTGTCCATTTCTCTAATTTCTACATGTTTTCAGGAGTTATAAATCACTTTCAGATTGGGAGTACGTGCTGTGCAGTTTTTTGGATACAGTAAAAACGGGAGTACAATTCAGCACTCAGTTTGAAAGACAGCCACGGAGAGCAGCTGCCAAGTACAGACGACCATTGCTCAGCTGGGGGGCCTCATGGTGTAGACACTACCTTCTTCCACTAGATGGCATTGTTTAGTTTTTTAAGATGTAGTGTTTTTAGTGCAGGATTTGGGCAAGTTGGTATGGGAGATAAAGGTCTTAGATTCATTTTGCTTGCAGATGAAGGTACTAAGTAGCTTTTACATTCTTTGCAGTTTATTTAATGATGTTTTTTTCTCCACTCTTCTACTCCCAGGGTGAATTGGACCAGGAACGACTGACCAGGCAGCAAGAACTCACAGCCTTGTACCAGATGCAGCACCTCCAGTACCAACAGTTCTTAATACAGTAAGAGCAGTAATGCAGTAGGATGAGTGTAGCTCTGGAGGGGCTTTCAATAGACTCTGTTCCTGAGGCTCACCTTGCAGCAGAGTGCTGGAGGCTTACATGAGACTATACTGTAGTTTGGGGGAGGGGGTGATAACTGGGGCTTGAATCCAGGGCCTTTGTTCCTTGCCCTTATTTTTTATCTTGAGATGGTTTCACTGAGTGACTGAATTGCCCAGACTGGGCTCAAACTTGGATTCTTCTGGCTCGGCCTCTCAGAATGCCGGGATTACAAGTGCATGTCACTATACTTGTTTAACAACTGTTCATTCTAATTTAGTCTCATTTTATTTCTTAAATGTTAGAAGTTTGCAGATGATGACACATAAAAAGGAAGAGCCAACAAACATTTGACAATTGAAGTGCTTTCTAAGGGGCTCAGGTTTCAATGCTCAGAGAAAACACATGGGCAAGAGGATGGGAAGAAGTTAATGTTTGCACTATTAGGCGTGGTGTAGAATGATGGCAGCATTGCTCAGGTTGTATGTCTCTTTCATAGAAATAAGATTCACTTTGGTGCCAAGATTGGCGAAGTCTGGAGGGGTTGTGCTACCTGTTTTCATAAGGAAGTCTTATTGGGTGACAGCCACGCCCTTGTGTGTATAGATTATATCTGCTTTTGTTTCACAAAGGCAGAATTAAGTAGTTGCAGCAGAGACTGCATGGCCTACAAGCTGAAGATATTTACGCTGGGTCTTTACAGATATACTGAAAAAAATTACCTAAAAATTTCCAACTTGAAGCTGAGCATGTTGTGCCTGTAATGCCAGCACTTAAGGAGGCCAAAGTAGGAGAGTTGGAAGTTTGAGTCCCACCTTGGGCAATTAAGTGAGACCCTGTCTCAAATTAAATAAATCAATTACTTAAAAGGTCTGGGAATGTACTCAGTGTTAGACTGCTCCTGAGTTTGATTTCCCTACCCTGGCAGCATAAATTGGAGAATTTTTATAGAGGTGATTCTGTTTCAGTGGCAGCTTCAATTGCAGATAGTTGTCTCGATCTATTTTATTTTTTGCCCCCTTATAATTTGGTAAAGGGGTGTTATTACCTTGAGGGCATTTGCCAGTTTTTTGACATTTTGTGACTTTATTTTACTCAAAGTATGTCTTTCTACAATGAATTGCAGAATTGGCTGTGTGACAATTATTATGAAAAATTGTAAAATATATTTGAATGCTGTTTCTAATTGTGGTTCCTGGGAGGTATGAACTGAACTTTGTTTTCCAGTGCCTCATTCTAGTGAACTAAAACAAATAAGGGTAGATCAGGTTACACTAATTTTTTCTCCCTAACTTTTTGAAGGCAACAATATGCACAGGTTTTGGCTCAACAGCAGAAAGCAGCCTTGTCCTCCCAGCAGCAACAACAATTGGCCCTTCTTCTCCAACAGTTTCAGGCTCTGAAAATGAGGTTGGTGGCCCTTCCATTGTGCATCACATTTGTGTATGAGCAGTGGATATGTTCACAAAAGAGAAGGAATTTTAGTGCATTGTGTGAATTCTGGTATTGGAATGCTCATAAATAGCACATATCTGCATGTTTATAAAAACTATTGTTTTAAAAGCGAATTTAGCTAGAGTCAAGCATTTACTTGGTCATTTTACTCATAGAAGTTACAGGTTGACTAATAAAGAATAATGAACATTTGAGAATTAGTATCGTTTTAGGGAACTTGTATCAAAACAATTACAGTGTAGAATTTTTTATTTCATTTTTACCTGTGATACCTCAAAAAACATTAATAATGCTGCATAGGGTTATGATTTTTTGGAATCCAGAAATCGTTAGGCCTAAGGAGAAGAAAATTATGCAGAAAGTCAGATTGTCATTCAGAATATTTGGTCTAGCTTCTGAAGTTGTGTTAGTCACTGCTCTCAAAACCCTGCTGTCCAATAATCAAAAGAATTCACATTTCTCATTTGAGCGTTAACCCAGAGGCAAGCAAGTTAGTGGTAAGGTCTTTCTGTTTTAAAGAGAGGCAAATGGAAACCCTGAGAGGCTAGTGGACTTGGCTAACTCAACACGTGCAAAATAGACACACCTAAAATACACACTTTTTTGTTATTGTTATAATGCCCCCATGACTTTTATTGAGATAATCTGAGGTTTTTAAAGACAACAGGTATAGCTGTCATGTGGAAACTAGTATTTGGTGTACCACAGAAAATTCTGTAAGTGTGATCGCTATGCCTCTACTTTTGTTCCTTTCTTATCTGCTTTGGTAGTGCTAGGTTTTATTTAAAGCAGTAAAGGAGCTGGGTGTGGTGGCACATGCTTGTAATCCCAACACTCAGGAGACTGAGGCAGGAGGATCATTGGAAGTTTGAGACCAACCTGGGCTACAAAGTGAACTCAAGGCCAGCTTGAACTGCGTAGCAAGACCCTGTCTCAAAAAAAAAAAAAAAAGGGTTATGTCCAAACAACCTAGAAAACCTAGAAATAGTGTGGAAATTCCTCTTTTAGTTTTTTCATAAGTTATAAGAACACGTTAATTTTTTTATTTCCCTTTTGCAGAATATCTGATCAGAACATCATTCCCTCAGTAACTAGGTCTGTGTCAGTACCAGATACTGGCTCTATCTGGGAGCTCCAGCCAACAGCCTCACAACCTACAGGTAAAAATTTAAGTTGGCCTTCACAGTACAACTCCAGGCAGGAGGATATAAAGGTGTAGTAATAATCTTGTAATTTAACTTTCAAAAACTGTAGCAAGGATGTTGACCCATTTTGTATTGAATGTTAACAGAAAGTTTCATTATTACTAGTTTCATTACTAGATCCCAGCAAAAGATTAAAGATACGGTTAAAAATACACTGCTAAGGCTTTGGTGGAAATTATTTAGTATATGAAGTTTCTTGAGTTTTAGGTCAGCGTCTCTTTTTTATGTTGCCCTAACGAATTTGGAGAAGTCTTTTGGTTTTGGTCTCTTAAACCAGAGTAAGAAAAAACCCTAAGTACAGCTTAGTAAGAGTGGTCTCTCCTTTTAAGTTAAGGATTGATACATACATTGATGCTGCAGATGTCACGAATTTGGGGAGGAGAAAGCCTGCTTTGAAGTGAGCACCTTCCTTAGCTGGTTCTCTGATCTTTTTCATCAGAAAAATTGGGGTTGGGAGTTTTTAAACTTGAAGTCTTTGATATTGGTGGAACAGGCAGTTCTGTTGAGGTCTGACACATGGACCAGGTGGAAAGTGACTTCTTAAGCTCCAGCTGTAATACACATGCTGTTTGTCTTTATTGGGCTGAATTTCACATTATAACAATTTTTAAGTGAATACTTCAGTGCCATTTAGTAATATTCTCAGTGTGCAGCATCTAGTTCTCTCTAGTTGGTGTTTAGTAAGAGCCTATCTGGCTATTGGAAGGCTGTGGGCTTTGGAATCTCATACACTGCTGTTGAAATCCTGCCATGGCCGCATACATGCTTACCCTGTGCCCTTGGGAGTTTTCCAACTAGTTTGTTCATCTGTAAAGATGAAGATGTGAATAGATGCCTTTATAGAGCTTTGTGAGGATGAAATCAGTTTCCGAATAGATACCTAATGCTTCCTTTCCTTGTAGAGAAGTTTACTGATAGAAAAGAGAACCCATTGGTAATTCTGTCTACTTAAAGCAAAATAGATGTATATGATGCTTGTTCAGACCCAGTTACGTTAGTTATGTGTGTAAACTCTGTCATTTTTTTCCCTTGTCTTACAGTTTGGGAAGGTGGTAGTGTATGGGATCTTCCCCTGGACACCACAGCACCAGCCCCTGCCCTGGAACAACTTCAGCAGCTAGAAAAAGCCAAAGCTGCAAAGGTCTGAAACTCTTTCTTTTAGGGGACTGCATGCCTTTGAGCTGCAGGATGTAGCATTTCTGTTTAGTCACCTCACTCTAGCTAGCTATCCGATGCAGAGTTTGCAAACAAAAACAAAATTTTGCCAAATGCTTCTGTTTGCAAACCAAATTGTTCACATTCAAGCAAAAACATTCATCAACTGTGGGACCACTGTACTTTCTGTTTCTAGTTACTGATGTACTTACGATATAAGTACATTCATATTCTATCCTTATTGTGCCTTCTCTCAAAAAAGACCTCAAAACAAAATTAATGAGTGATGATTGTTAGATGAAACATTAATGATCATGTTAGTTACATTACTTGTGGAATAAACCTTTGTTGCAAATAGTTAAGACTGAGAATATATCCACTCCTTCTGATCTGTGGCTTGAGTTCCCACAGTGAACCTTATTCCTAGACATGAAAGTGAAAAGCCCAACATTATCGTTAGAAACTGTATTCATTCACATATTCTGGAGGAAGAAGGAATATTGAGTTTTGGTTTTAGTGCCTGCTAGAAGAGGATTTCTGTATAACACCTGGTGTCATTAAGATTTCTGGGTTCTCATGACCCTGAGGGAGTCTTGTTTCAATTTTACACTTACTGGAGTCTTCATCCCCTGAAGTAGTGACAGTCTTTAGAATGCACAGAATGTGGAAAGGTTCGTAGTTAGGGTCTGTTTCCATAAATGAGTGAGAGTCCATAATTCTTAACAGTTCTCAAGTGTCTTCCAGTTTCTCGGTTCTTTGTAAGGGAACAAATAGATCATGAATAATAGGATCATTCAGGAGTTTGCAGCCTTGTGGGTGTAGGTGAGGAGATGGGCAAGGAGCACTTACAGGTAGTCAGGAGAACGCGGACCAGCTACCCAATTGGAGAGGTGGGATCAAGAATAGGGTGATACTTTTGATAGACAATACCCCAGTTAATTTTCACTTTAAGGAGTTAGTGGGATTTAGCTCATTTGAAGGGTTTAGGGACAACAGAGTCCAAGGAGGTGAAAAGTGAGTTGCAGCTGAAGGAAGTGTTGTGCTAGTAATAGTTAAAGAAATGTATAAAGAAAGCCGAGCAAAGTGGTGCATGCCTGTAATTAGCACTTGAGTGGCCAAGGCCGGAGGATCACTGCAAGTTTGAAGACAGTGCAAGTTTGAAAACTTGGAGTCACTGTACTTTGACAAAAGATGAGAGAGGAGATTAAAGAAGCTGGCACCAGCCAGTCATGAGGCTATCGTGAACATATCATGTGAAAGCGTTCGAACTTCTTTAGGGTGCAAAGTGCTGTCAAGTGTAAGCCCAGGAGTGATTTTTTTGGTAAGGATTAGGTTTTGAGGCAGCAGATACAAGCAGAGCTACATATGGGAAAAGTGGATAAGAGACTTAGAAATGTGGGTCAGAATGGTGGAGGCCTGAACTATAACTGTGGCAGTTGGACTGGAGATTATTAGGTGCTAGATTTGACTGGTATTGGGAACTGTAAATGATAGTTGATTAAGTGATTAGTTTTCAAATATAATTTCACACACTAGTAGCTTTATGACATAGCTATTGAGATCTTGTAGCCACACTGTTAGATCTTCACTCAAAAAATTCTTTGTAGGGATGAGTGAAGAAATAGCAGACATACCACCGCATAAGAATTCTGATGTTATTCCTATGTTGGCCACTTCCTGTCCTGTATCTAGATGTGGTGTAATTTAATATGAGATGAGAAAGTGCCAAAATGGAGAGCAGAGTGCGTTCAGTTTGGAAGAACATAAAGCCCTTGTGACTGCTGTGACATGACACCTGAGATTGCATACAGAGTTTCATCTAGGTATAGCACAAGTAACAGTGAGTGGCAGGGCCTGTTCCTCTCAGCCTCTCCAGAAGTGCTGGCAGCTCAGTGCTTTTGGGTGATTCCGTGCTTGGTTTTAAATTTCTGAGAATACTCTCATGTCATCCCAGCTAGAGCAGGAGAGGAGAGAGGCAGAAATGAGGGCAAAACGGGAAGAGGAAGAGCGGAAGAGGCAAGAAGAGCTCCGGAGACAGCAAGAGGAAATTCTTCGGAGGCAACAGGAAGAAGAGAGGAAAAGGAGGGAAGAAGAAGAGCTTGCCCGAAGGAAACAGGTATATCTGTGGGAACTGTGCCCATAAAGGTAGTGCCTGGCTTGGGACTTAGGTGATCATCTCTCTTCTGTGTCAATTCCAACAGAATTGGAATTAGAACCTTCAAAGGTTCACTTGGCTTTAGAAAGAACCTCTTACCCACCAGTACCCACTGGTGGGATATTATTCATGCTTGAAAGTGATTTCCTTTGCATAGTTTCCTGTATTTTATAAACCAACTAGATTCTAGAAATTCTGCCTTTATTGCTGAAAATATGAAATAATTTTGGTGCATAGCATTACATTTTTTTTTGAAGTCAAATGAGCTTCCATGAAAAAATTCTGATAACTTACATATTAACATAAAATTTACCATCTTAGCCATTTTAAGGTTGCATTCTGTAGACCACTGAAACTCTTTACCCATTAAACACAGAATCTCAGTTCCTTCTTCCCTAGCCTGTGTAACCACCATTCTTCTGCCTCTATGAATTTGACTACTCTGGGTGCCTAATCATACTATATTTATTTTTGTCTTTGTGTGACTGGTTTATTTTAGTTAAGATACCATGTTGTAGCATGTCAGGATTTATTTCCCTTTTAAGAATGAATAATAGTCTGTTACATGTAGATGGTGCATTTTTGTTAACCCATTCATCTGTTTTTGTTTTTGTTTTTGTTTTGTTTTTCTCCGGTACCGGGAACCGAACTCACGACCTTGCACTTGCCAGGCAGGAACTTTTGCCGCTGAGCTAAATCCCCAGCCCCAACCCATTCATCTGTTGATAGACCTTTGGATAAGTTCTACATTTGGCTATAGTGGCATAATGTTGCTATGAACATGAGTATATAGATATATTCATATTTTAAATACAATTTCTAAGAAAATTTCTAATGTACCCACTCCCCCAACTCCTACACTTTTCATATTTACTATTAATAGAGACTTAGCACATAAGCAATATCTTTTCAGATTATAGCATAATATATTGAGTGATAGAGCCAGAATATCACTTTCCCCCTCCTGGTCTTTTTTCTCTTCAGGAGGAGGCTCTGCGTCGCCAGAGGGAGCAAGAAATTGCATTAAGACGACGAGAAGAGGAAGAAAGGCAGCAGCAAGAAGAAGCTCTTAGAAGGCTGGAAGAAAGGAGAAGAGAAGAAGAAGAAAGGCGGAAACAGGAAGAATTGTTACGCAAACAGGTAGCCAGATGTTTGTTCTTCTAATTGGTTTCTTTGAAGGTGAGAATTGTTCTTAGAATGCTTTGTTTTATTTTGTTTTTTTATTTTGGTACTGGGAATTGAGCTCAGGACCTTGCACTTGGCCAGGAAGGCGCTTGTGCCAATGAGCTATATCCCCGGCCCTAGAATGCTGATAGTACATCTCAAAATTTTTCAGGTTCCTAAAAATTACCAGAAGAAACGTAACAAACTTTTGTGACTGTCTTAATTACTGTCCTCATTGCTGAGACAACACCTGACCCTAAACAAGGAAAAATTTATTTCAGCTCACAGTTTGTAGAGGTTTTGGTCTACAGACCGCTGCTTCCAAGGCAGAGCAGCATGGCAGAGGAGAAACAGCAGGTCATGGCGTGCAAAACAAGAGGCAGCAGCAGAAGCAGCTGGTATTCTTTCTATCCTTTTGTGTTTTATCCAGGCTACCTACCCTTTGAGCAGTGCCACCCACACCCAGGATGGGGCACCCTTTGTCTCAGGATCACACCCTTAATCTCAGAAGTTCTGAAAAGCCCCTCTTAGGAGTGCTTTAGAGGGACTTCTAGATATAAGCCATAACAGTCACTTAAGTCTAACTATTTTTTTCTTCAAATGGAAACCTATTTTCTGGGCAGGTGGCTCATATGTATAATTGTAGCACTTTGAGAAGCTGAGGCAGGAGGATCCTAAGTTTGAGCCCAGGCTGTGCAACATAAGAGACTTGAAGGCACCCTACCTTGAAAGATAAAAAGGGGCTGGAGATACAGTTCAGGGAGAGAAGGCCCTGGGTTCAATCCTCTCAGTATAGGAGGAAAAAGAAAAAGAGAAACCCGTTTTCTTGGGGGGAAATAGAATGTTTCTTGTTTTTGCACACCTCTGTGACGAAAATGAAATGGATGTTTGCTTTTTCATTTAACAAGTTTTAGACTTAACACAAAATGAACATAATAGTATATCAGATTCCAATAAGCCACACAGTGGTGTTTTTTTTTTTTTTTTTTTTCCCACCCAGTTTTTATTTTTGTTTTTTTGTCTTTTGGAGACAAAAATGGTCTTGTTATGCAGTTTAGGCTGGCCTTGAGCTCACTTTGTAGCCCTGGCTGGTCCTGAACTCGCAGCGATCCTCCTGCCTCAGCTTCCTGAGTGCTGGGATTACAGGCATGTGCCACCATGCCCAGCAATAATTTCTTTTTTTGTTTTTTGGTTTGTTTTTTTTTTTGCGGCGGGGGCGGGTGTTTCTTCCGGTACTGGGAATCGAACTCACGACCTCACGCTTGCCAGGCAGGTGCTGTGCCACTGAGCTAAATCCCCAGCCCAATAATTTCTGATGTAATGATTTTTATGTGTAGCATTGGATGAAGATCTGATTTCATTTTTCTGCATATGAATACCCAGTTTTAGCTAGCACTATTTTTCTTTTCTGTTGGTGTCATCCTTTGAAACACTTAGTGTTTTATTTTTGATAATGTCTCATTTATTTATTTTTTCCCTAAAATTTAATTTTGTCTCTTTCAGATGTGGACTTCTTATATTTTATATGCATGTTCCTTGTTAAATAAAAGTTTTATAAATATTTTTCCCCAGGCTATGACTGGTCTATTGATTTTCTTAGTGGCATCCTTTTTTCTTTTTTCTGTGGAGTACTGGGGATTGCAACCAGGGCCTTCTTACTAAGTGACATTCCTACTCCATTTTTCTTTTTTATTGTTGAGATACTTCAGTGAGTTACCTAGAATGGCCTGTAACTTGGAATCTTCCTGCCTCTGCCTCTTAGAGTCCCAGAGTACTGGGATTATATGTGTCAGCATAATTGGTTAGTGGCAAATTTAATGAACAGCAGAGATTTTTAATTTGGGTGATTTTTTTTCTAGTGTGCTGAAGATTGAATCCAGGGCTTTGTGTATACTAGGCTATATCCCCAGCCTAGTTTTTCTTTTGTTTCTTTTGGGGTTTTTGTTGTTGTTCCTTCTTTCTGAAATATCTTTATGCACTTGCAGATCATTAAAATATCTCCGTTATTTTTCTGAAAGCTTTATAGTTTCAGTTTTACAAGTAAACTTAAATTGTTTCTTGTATGTGTATGATATGAGGAATGATTTGTTCCAGCACCAGCTTTGCAGTCCTTCCTTTCTCCACTGAGAGTCTTTGATGCTTTGGTCAAAATTAGTTGTATAAATAGGTTCTTTTTTGGACTTTTCTCTTCCATGGATCATTTTGTTTGTTTTTATGCAAGTAGTACACTGAATTGATTTCATAGTTTATTGTTTCTTCAATTCAGGTTAGTATGTCTTCCAGCTTTGCTCTTTTATTTAAAACTGCTTGACTGTCTTTTTCCATTGCATTCATATTTAAAATCTTACCGTTAATGTCTGTACAAATAAGTCTATTGTGATTATAATTAGGATTATAAATCTGTAAAGTGAGAGTAGGCATTTAAGATATATTGAGTCGTCTAGTCTCTGAACATAGTATATTTTTCTCTTTAGCATTCTGGTGGTGGGTCTTTTTTGTTTGTTTGTTTGTTTTTGTTTTTGTTTTTGTTTTTTATTGAGAGGAAGGTCTCACTGTGTGGTGCTAGGTCACCTTGAACTCACTTTGTATCCTAGGCCAGCTTCAAATTATAGCAGTGCTCCTGCTTCAGTCTCCTGGGTCTGAGATTACAGACAAGTGCCACCACATCCAGCTACATTCTGTTTTTATTACAGATGTTATGCAGTCTTTGTTATTTGAGTATTTTTAAGCTGTTAATGAATTTTTAAAAATTATTTTCTGTTCTTTGTTGATCCTATGTAGAAATGTAATTTGGTTTGCATGTGTAGATTTTGTATCCTAAGACCTTGTAAAACTCATTCATTGCTTATAATAGTACTTTTAGTTGATGCCTTAGAATTTTCTGTGTAGTTATCTCTCAGATAAATAGGAACAGTTTTATTCTTTCTTCTAAATAGAAGTAAAGTGGACCTTTACTTCTTTTATTATAGGGAAAAAATATATATTGGTTTACCATTAAATATGTTGAAAGTGTGAAGATAGCTCAGTGGTACCCAATATGAACTAGGCATATGCAGGGCCCTGAGATGAATATGCAAGAATAAATGCCACAGGTAGTACATTTTCAGCTGCAAAATTGAAATAACCTACCTGAGGGTGATTCAAACAGTAGATGATATTGTTGCTGGACACACCGGGGTGGTGTGGCAGTAAGTCTTTTACACACTTGCTTCAATGACTCATGCCATTAGGACTCAGGAATTTGGGATAGTACATCTTTGTACAAAGTGTATCTAAAAAAGGAGCAGTCCTTTGCTCATATTTCATTCTTTTTGTCTGGGAAGAATTATTTTACTAGTCTCCTGAAAGATAACACTTTGGCCTAAAATCAGATGACTACTCCTATTACGCTGGGAGCTTTAAAGCAAAATCAAGCAGAATGTGTGTGTTTGTGTGTGTGTGTGTGTGTGTGTGTGTGTGTGTAGTACATAATAATGCTTACTTTTCCTTACGTGGAATTGGTCTTACTTTCTTTTTTAATCTGTTGTCCCTGTCCCCCCTCCCGCTTTCCTTCATCTCTTGATCTGCTTTCCCTTTGAGAAAGATCTGTCTCCCTACTTCCTATTATCTTTTATACTTTGGGTTTCTCATATGAGAACTCCTGTAATATTGAAGCTTGTGTGTCGGATTTACTTCACTTAACATTATGGTCTCAAGATGCATCCATTTTCCTACCAATGACTCAAGTTTACTTTTTTTATGGTGGAGTAGTACTGTTCTCCATTGTGTTTAAATAGCACATTTTCGTGATCCTTTGTTGATAGGCATAAAGCCCACTTTCAAGTTTTAGCTGTTACGAATTATGCTGCTATAAACATGGTTATGTGTGTATCACTATAATGTGATGTCTTTGACTCTTTGGGGAAGATGCTAAGAAGGGGAATAGCAAGGTCAAGTGAAATTTTTGGTTTTGTTTTTTGAGGAATCCCTACACTGATTTGCATAGTGGTTGTACTAGTTTATGTTCCTACTAACAGTGTAGAAGTATTACTTTTTCCCCCACAGCCTCTCCAGCATTTGTTATGGTTTGATTTCTTAATAATGGCTATTCTTTCTGGGCCAAGATGGAATCTCAGTGTTGTTTTAATTTGCATTTCTATAATGGCTAGCAATGTTGAGCATTTCTTCATGTATTTATTGGTCATTTTTACTTCTGTGAAGTATCTGTTCATTTTGCTTGCTTATTTTTTGATTGGGTCTTTTATTTTGGGGGGGTGTAATTTTCTTGAGTTCTTTATATATTTTAAGTATGAGTCCTTTCTTTGAGAAATCACTGGTAAAAAGTTTTTTTCCCGTTCTGTAGATTGTCTCTTCACTCGATTCTTTTGCTATGCAAAAGCTTTTTCTTTTTTCTTTTTTTTTAAATTAGGTTTATTAGTACATTTTAGGTATACAGAAGCTTTTTCATTTGGTATGATCCCATTTGTTGTTTCCCAGGACTATTTCCTTATGTAACTGGGATTCTGTTGAGAAAGTCTTCGCCTGCATCTATGACTTCTAGAGTTTTATCTGTTTTGTCTTAGAGTAGACTGTTTTTCTTTTTCAACATTTAGTTCTTTGATCCATTTTTATTTTAGACATGGTGGGAGATACAGGTCTAGATTCAATCTTCCGCATGTGGATAGCTGGTTTTCCCAATACCACTTATGAAGGATGCTATCTTTGCTCTGGTGTATGTTTTACTCCCCTTTGTCAAAGATCAAGTAGTTGAATGTACTTGAGGTTGTTTCTGCATCCTCTCTTCTGTTCTTTTGATTCTTATGTCTGCTTTTGTGTCAGTACCATGCTGTTTTTATGTAATACTGTATAACTTCAAGTTCAAGATGATGATGCCCCCTCGTTTGCTATTTTTACCCAGGATTAATTTTGCAGTACTGGGTCTCTTCTGGTTCTGTATGAGTTTTAGGATTGGTTTCTCCAGTTCTGTGAAGAATGAAAATTCACTACTTTAAATATCCAGTGTGGTTGTAAGACTTTGTCTGCAAGGAGGAAGCTGAAAGGAGTGGTTGTTGCCAAGGTAGATGCAGAAGCTGCCTCAGAATGACAGCCAGCTGTGGCACATGTACCATTGTTCTAGTTCGCTACCATTAGACTAGAAGCAAAGAGGAGAGATGGATGGGTAAGGGATATTTGGACATAATTAAAAGGCAGGGGAGTATTTAACCTCCTAAGGGGTTTAAGGCCCCTTTTCTTGTGGCTGCCATCTGACCTAAGTTTTAGAGAATGTGTTACCTGGGTGAGACAGAGCACTGCAGGTACACACAGACTCTGCAAAAGTGAAGAAACTTTCTTAACACCAGAGGGCGTAGTGGAGTAGTTTTAAGGGAATAAAGCAGGACAAAGATAAGCCTGGGGAGAAAGGTCGTGGAGGAGAAGGATGGGTCAGGGAGTGATGTTTCAGAAGACTTGTGGACCACAAAGCCGAGAGCTGGGGATGAAGTGGTGTTGAGAACTTGCTGTGGTTCCAGAACGGGCTAAGGCTTTCACAGTTATTAGTCTCCTTGCCTGGTTTTGGTAACTCCTTGTGCCTAGCACCCTGAAAAGCTTGTTTGACCCATGCTGAGCAGTGTTTCCAGGAGACTTTCTGTAGCTGGAGGCAAGCTATTCCAGATCAGGGCTTTCACAGTGACAGACTTCTAGTTCCTTGAGCTTTACTATGAAAGTCGAGTAGTATGTTAAAGTTGCATCCATTCAGGAGCGTGAGAGGCCTTCGTGGCTATTATATTTTGAAAGAAAATTCACTTCTGCCTATCTCATTCCTACCAGGGTTTCCTGCTTTCTCAGATATATACACCATTTTATAGAGGCCTTCAAAAGTGATTCAGAGTTTTTTCTTACAATTAATAAAATGTTTTTCCTTTTTCTTTAATTTTCTGGAAAGGAAGAGGAGGCTGCCAAATGGGCCCGAGAAGAAGAAGAAGCAGCCCAGCGTCGATTAGAGGAAAACAGGCTGCGAATGGAAGAGGAGGCTGCCAGACTCCGGCATGAGGAGGAGGAGCGGAAGAGGAAAGAGTTGGAGCTGCAGCGGCAGAAGGAGCTGATGCGCCAGAGGCAGCAGCAGCAAGAGGCCCTACGGAGGCTGCAGCAGCAGCAGCAGCAGCAGCAGCTGGCACAGATGAAGGTAAAGCCAGACACCTGCCAGAGAAGCCACTTGCTAGCACACGTTAAGTAGATACTGGTGTTGTCTGTAAAACTATCAGTAAGTATTATGGCCAAATAGTCGGATCATCAACAAAATAAAATAGAGTACATATACTTTGTGTTAGGTATTTAAACAAGAAAGGAATAAATAGTAGTATCGAATATGGATAGTGATGCAGGGAGAAGCAAGTCAGTCTGATGGGGTTCCATATTTGTTGGCATACTGTTCTGTACCAGTTCAGAGTGCTTCAGATGAAGTGAGACAGCCTTTGCCTTCAGAGAGTGCATGGACTTAAAAGGGGTAATTGCCAACTAGGGTGAATGTTTACATTTTTAAAAAAGAAACTTACAACAGTGACAGAAACATTGCCAAGAATGATGGAATAAGTGTGTTTGAAGTGAGGCCAGGGTATTTTGAGAGGGATCAAGGATAGTATTTTACTGTAATTTTAAAAATTTAAACATTCACCATATATTTTGATCACACTTCATACAAAAGCAGTAGGTATATCAGCATCTTAGTGTAAAAATAGGAGTCAGAACATAGGGCTTGTTTGCACTGGGGATTTATTGAAAGTTAGATTAAGAGGTATGAATACAGAGTGTGTTTTAGGAGGATTCAAAGCATCATCTGGATTAAGGAATAGTGAAGGCTGGAGAGAATGTGATGGCCAGGGAGAGAGAAGGGGTCTGATGCCAGCGGCAAGCCTGGGTCTTCGGTGCTTGGGACTATTCATGAAACTAGAGGAACTGGGAAAGGAGGAGCAGGTTTGTGGCATGTTCTGCATAACCTCATGCTGGATCTGTAGTTAGCAATGAGCTGTAGTCTCCCTTGTCTTAAAGCAGCTCAGGATAAAGATATATGAAGAAGAACTTAGAATCTAGTGTAGTGTATGGTGATGAACCTATGGCATGCATGTTGTTTTTTTTTTTTTAAGCAAAAGATGTTACTGTATGAGTTGTATTTAGATTTTCTAAACTAAAGCCTAAATATGCAGCTTTTTTTTCTTTCTTTCTTTTTTTTCTTTTTGAGACAGGGTCTTGCTATGTAGTTCAGACTGGCCTTGAGCTCACTTTGTAGCCCAGGCTGGCCTCAAACTCACAACGACCTCCCGAGTGCTGGGATTACAGGTTGTGCCACCATGCCCGCAGTACGCAGCTTTAATTGCAGTGTTGCCACTTCATGATAAATAAGTGGGATTTGAGTTGCAGTTTATGCACTCCCTTCTAAAAGGTTTGCCATCACTGCCCTAATACCTATCATATATTCTGCAAAATTTGCTAAGGTTTGATTATGTTCAGTAGTATTTGGCAGTACTGATGACAGTTTAAACTGTTTATGCCCTTATCTTACCAGTGCCACACTTAGCTATTTCTGTTGTAAACCTATTAATTATTTTGGCATTTCGTTTGTTTTGACTTGTGCTCATATATTACTGTCATTAAATATACTTTTTATTGCTTTATTAAATAATTGTATTATATTTTAAAAGTCTGGTTAGTGTTTTTATTGTTATTTTTGTTAGTTTAAAATTCATAGGATGCTCCAAATTAAAGTGTATCATTTTCTGGCCAAGAAGAGCAAGGGATCAGCTGTGGTGGCACATGCCTATTATCCCAGCACTTGGGAGGCTGAGGCAAGACGATTGCCATGAGTTTAAGGCCAGCCTGAATTACAGAGCAAGACCCTGCTTCAAAAACAAACAAATAATAAAAAAGAAGAGCAAGAGATTCTCTTAGAATAACCAGGCTTTGAAAACTCAAGTTTTCAGGAGCCACTTTTTTTTTTTTGAGTATCAGGAATCAAACTCAGGACCTCATGCTTGCCAGGCACTGTGCCACTGAGCTGTACCCCTGGCCCAGAAGCCACTTATTTATATTCTATTTTAGTTAGTAATTAATTTTAAAAGATAAAAAAAGTGTTTTTTGTTCATTTGTTTTTGTTTTTCTTCCGGTACTAGGAATCGAACTCACGACCTTGTGCTTGCCAGGCAGGTGCTGTGCCACTGAGCTAAATCCCCATCCCCCCTGAGTCCTTTTATTTTTGAGAGTCTCACTAAATTGCTAAATTGCCCGGGCTGGGCTTGAACTTGCAATTCTACCTTCCACAGTGGTAGGATGATAAACCTGTGCCTCAAGAATGGAATTCCAGTATTGATTAGAAGCAAGTTAATGCTTATGACTAGATACCCAGCCTGGTTAGCAGTGGCTGATTTTCAGAAGAATACTGAGAATTAGGCCTACATTTCCTATTAGCCATCTATATCAGCTCCCTTAACAGAAGTCATTCCATGTGCTTTGTTGCCATCTTGCATTAAAAATCCTCAAGTTAATTTGGTTATACTTTTGTTAATTTTGTTTTCTTTACAACTGTGTGTGGCTGTATGTCAGTCCCATATGTAACGAAATGATAGAGCAAATATAAGTGCTTGTTTGTTTTTAGATGTTTCAAAATAAACTTCATTCTAGGGAAGTGCATAAGACTTAGGCAAAAAAGGCAAACTAACTGAGAAAAATAGTACGCAAAAGGAACAGACAAGGAAATTTGAAAGGAATGTTGTAAACAGAATTGAGGGCTATATGGTGTTCTGATTGTGCATAACGCATGCAGCCTGTTTACTGGGGACATGTCCTCATGAACTCTCCGGCCATTCTCCTTTTTTGTTAGCTTCCTTCCTCTTCAACGTGGGGCCAGCAGTCTAATACAACAGCATGTCAGTCCCAGGCCACACTGTCGTTGGCTGAAATCCAAAAATTGGAAGAAGAACGAGAACGGCAGCTTCGAGAAGAGGTAAATTTTTAAAGTAAGAGTTGTCTGGCTTAAGTGTTCTGGAGGATATAGTGTGCACGACCGGTTAGCGGTTCCTGAAAGCTGTCAGAACTGCTGTGTGTCCGAGTGGTATATTCATTGTTAAACTGGTCAGCCTATAATTTGGTCACCTTGGCAAATATGAAGGATCTATTGGGGATAATTTTAATATTGGGTAACATAAATGTTCAGTTTCCTTGAACATTTTACTGTAGCTCTTGAGAATAGCTCAAATATGAAAGAATGTGGATTCAGAATTGTGGGTGCTTTTTGCAAATAATTCTTTTGCAAATTTGTGGATTAAAATGTAGACTACATTTTTTTCGAGGGGTTTTAGTTTCCCTGATGAGCATAGCAAAACTTGTAGTAGTCAGAAATAAAATATCTCTATGTTTAACTATATCCCAAAGTTTATCATTAGGATAGGGAAGATACAAACATGGAAAAGGGGAGGAAAAGGAGTGACGCTTTTGTCAGAGATGAGAAAGTAATTCATGAGGCCGGTCGTTAGACTCCTCATTCATTGATGGATTCATCCCCTGGTAGCTGAGTACCAACTCACTCTCAGTCTGGGGATGTGGCTAAGTCTAAATTCTGTAGTTGCAGAGAGATAGGCAGTAGGGTTAAATAAAACATGTAGCATATCAGAAGATGAAAAGTGCCAGTGAGAAAAATGAGAGGGAAAGGTGATAGAGCGTTGGGGGTCATGGATGGAGTTTGGGACTGGTATGATGGACTGTCCATTTTCGGGAAGGCCTGTGTGAAAAGTGTAGTAGTGTCTTGAAGATGGTGTAGTAGTGTCTTGAAGATCACGCTTTATGTGGACACAGTGGAGGCGGAACCATCAGTTTGTTGCAGAATGCAGGTTGACATTTCTGGATCAGGGCTGTATGGTTCACTGATGTGTGTGCCACAGGCATACCAAGAAAAGTGGGAGGTGGCTATATACATTTTTACCATGTAGTGTGCCTAACATCATCTAGTAGGTTAAAATATTTCTTCACCTTGACAATTACCTTACCTTCCAGCTTCATTTACAAAGGAATTTTTCTTCTAGAGTCATCTTTTTCTAAAATGTTATCAACAAACAGATGCAAAGTATATTTCTCTGTTCAAAAGTAGAAGTTATTCCTATAATTTTGGTCTGTGCTGATGAAAAAGTAGTGACGGTAGTAATGAGCAGGAATCACGGGTCTTCTCTCCCTGTGCCTCCCTCTCTTTGTCTCCTTTACCCTTAGCTTTCTTCCTCTCTTTTTCTCTTCCACTCACTCTCCTTTTCTTCCCCCCCCACCTCTCTGGTGGGATCAAGCCAAGGGTCCTTACACTTAAGCAGACATTTTGCTGAGCTATATCCTTAACCACAGCCCTTTTCTTTTTCATCATCTTTGCCTCCCAGAAGTTCATAATTATTTCATCTATATTTTTGTTGAATTTTCTTAGAACTTTTAATTTTTCCTATACCACTCAAAATAAAATACCACTCAGTACATAGAGAAAACTAAAATGAAGTTATTTCATTTTTTTCCTCTGGAGGCATCCTTTTTTTCTTTTTCTTTCTTTCTTTTTTTTGTCCTTTTAAGACAGTGTCTTACTATGCAGTTTAGGCTGTTCTTGAACTCACTTTGTAGCCCAGACTGGCCTAAAACTTGCAACAATCCTCCTGCCTCAGCCTCGTGAGTGCTGGGATTACAGGTGTGCGCCACCATGCCTGGCTTGGAGGCATTCTTTTTGAAAGCCTCAAAATACTGCATTCTGGACACTGTTGGTGCTGTGAATCTATTAGTTGTTTTGTTTTGTTGTTTTCCTGGAATTTCTGCAAATAACATGGTTCTCCAGGCTGATTATGACTTTCTCCTATTTTGTGTCTGTCTTTGCATTTTGGGGGTTTTATTTTTGGATGGGACAGTTGCTTAATTTTGTCTTTCAGTCTTTTCACTGAACTTATATATACTATCTTGTTTTGAATTTGAGTCCTTATTTTATTAAGTATAAAAAACAAAAGGTTATAGAAAGAGTAAGAATTTTTTATTCTTGTTTTATTAGATTATGCTATTTTAACTTCTAAGGATACTACTTAAAGCTTTTTTAAAAGCCCATTTCCCCTTATCCAGTTCATTCCACTGAATCTTGTTTGCTTTGGTCTTCAGTTTGTAATTTAGGAGCATATGTCACCTTCGCTGTTTGTTCATGTTTACAAGTTAAACATTGAAAAACTGGCTGGACCCCTGATATGTGCACTGCTTTCATGGGTTTCCCTGTGATGCTTTCTGTTGGCTGTTCTGGTGGAAGAGTGCCCGCACCCGTGCACACCTATTGGTGTATTTTCTTGTGCTGCTCAATTTCCTCATAGCTTAATCTGCATGTCTGGTGTGGCCTTTTTGTTGGGGTGAGGATATGTTAGCTGCCTGACTACATAGGGCTGTGGAGGCCATGTGGGGCTCACTGCCTCAGGTTCAGACTTCAGCAGTGTCTTCTGGTGGAGCTTCCTCCATGCTTGCTCTGTGAGTGTGCCTGTTTCTGCGCTTCCTATACTGCCATTTCAATTTATTGGGTCTGTTATATACCTGGTTATCATTAACTATCTTAAAACAATCTCTTGCGTTCTCTTCACCACTTACGCTTTTAAAAAATATATACATCTTCACTTATTTTGGTAGGGCTTTGGGACATAAACATGTATTTTTCTATACTTAACCTAAAAGCTTTTTTAAATTTTAAGAATTTTGCATGTGATCTTTTTGTTCTCTTCATACCTCTAGCAATTTAAATCTTTATTTGCAGCAAAATAATTGACCCTGTCCCCACCCCCCAAAAAAAAAAAAAAGATTAACTCTCGCAAATGATTTTCTTTAGCAAGTATATGTGTTAGCATTCCATTTAGTATGCTGGACATTTGTAGCTTGGCAAAATGTAGGAATCCTGAGTCAGCTTCTATTTTTATGCAACAGCAAAGGCGCCAGCAGAGGGAATTGATGAAAGCCCTTCAGCAACAGCAACAGCAGCAGCAACAGCAGAAGCTCTCAGGTTGGGGGAATGTGAGCAAACCCGCAGGCACCACAAAGTCTCTTCTGGAGATCCAGCAGGAAGAGGCCAGGCAGATGCAGAAGCAGCAGCAGCAGCAGCAGCAGCAGCAGCACCAGCAACCAAACAGAGCCCGGAATAACACAGTGGGTATATTTTCCTAAGCTGCCCTGATACGGACTGGTGTTCGCTTATTTTTTGCAATGTTGGGCACTATATCTTTTTAATATTGCTAGCCATAATCATGTTCCTCTTTTTCTTTGATAGCATTCCAACCTGCACACCAGCATTGGGAATTCTGTTTGGGGCTCTATAAATACCGGCCCTCCTAACCAATGGGCATCTGACTTAGTCAGTAGTATCTGGAGTAATGCTGACACTAAGAACTCCAACATGGGATTCTGGGACGATGCAGTGAAAGAGGTGGGACCTAGGAATTCAACAAATAAAAATAAAAACAACACCAGTCTCAGGTAGGGCTCAAAATGATCACACTTTTGCACATTGATTGGGAGGTGAGGCTGGTGTGAGTTGGAAGTTTGGTAGACGAGAAAAGGTTTTCACTTACTGTTTTCATCTCTGTCCAGGCACGTGGATTATACTTAATAGTATGAATTACGAGTCATAACTCTGGTGATTACTTTCTTCCCCATAGAAACACATTTGTATTTATTTTGTTTATTGGGGTTCTTTCTATTGATGAGTACTTAACCCATTGCCTATCACATGGTAACGACTCAATAAATGCTAGGAATAGTATTTTTTTGTTAAACATTTCTCCAAAGTGTTTTGTAGCTATTCTTAGCATTTTTATAAGCTAACATTTTAGGTTATTTATAGTATAAGGATTATTATAACTACTTCTGTAATGATCTTGTACCTATTTATTTTTCCGGTAAATCAGTTATATGTCATTTTCATCTCTCTTTGCTCAGCAGTATTGTTGAATGAGCATGGTTTTTAGTGTTAAATATATGAACTTGAATCCCAGTACTACCACTTACTAGCTGTGTGACCTTGGACAGAAGGGAACCTCTTTGGGCCTCAGTTCTGTCATCTGTAAAATGAAGATAATAGTAACAACTTCATAGTATAGCTCTAATGGTTAAATGAGTACTTGTGAATTAGTATAGTGCTGGGCACATAGTAATTACTTAATAAATGGTAGTGTTGGCTTCTTTTTAACTAAAGGCTTCCTGTATTATGAAATGGACAATAAATACTCGTTAGTTGGTAAAACATTTTTGCCAGGCACTGTGCTCTAAGTCTTTGCGTACAATCTCTTTATTCTTTATCATAACTCAAAGAAATGTTAGTACCATTTTACAGGTGAGGAAACTGAAGATCAATAAAATTAAACAACTTAAGTACACATGGGAAGAGTTTTATCATCTTCTCTAAATAGAAGGCCTTTATTCACAAACTGAGATACATTAGCTAAGGCTAGACTTCAAGGGTGTGTCCAGTTCAACTATTTGATCTTTTTTCTTCTTTGGAACCAAGAATTGGGTTACTAGACAGCCATCCAATGTTGTCAAGACATTAGTTATGGTGTTGTAGTATAATTACATAGTAACAGTTTCTGGGAATATAATATTTCCCTGTTGTTTTGCTTTAGTAAATCTGTAGGTGTGTCTAACCGGCAAAATAAGAAAGTAGAAGAAGAAGAAAAGTTGCTGAAGCTGTTTCAGGGAGTAAATAAAGCCCAAGATGGATTTACCCAATGGTGTGAACAGATGCTTCATGCCCTTAATACAGCAAATAACTTGGATGGTAAGAATTGGGGAGGGAATCCCAGCATATGGAATGACAGAGCAGATTGGTTGGCAGGTGGAACAGCAAGCCAAAGTTTAGGAGATGAAATCTAAGGAGGTCAAGTCATGCCCCTGCTAATAAGAACTTCCCTCTTTACTAGTATTACTTGTGGAGAAAAAGTCATATAATCCTAAGCTCAAATAGGTTACGGGTTGCTAGAAATGAAATATAGTCTCAGGCTGCTTTGATAATGTACAAGGCAGAGGAGGTCATAGTTCCATACTGCTCCTTTTATGGGGGACATTATCAGCTATGTCAAGTCCAGGAGAAGATTACTGTCATGGTGAGGACCAAGGTCAACCTGGACAGGAGAGACTGAGGTGATATAACGTCATTCCCTTCCACCTTTGAGGACAAGTGGAAATTGTTATAGAACAGGTAGACCAATATTTGTATGGGATGGAATTGTGTGCAGAAGTGAAAACGTTCTGGGGCAGTTAGGAGAAAAACTTAATAGTTTGCTATTAACAGAGAACAGTTGTAGGTAATTGCTACCATCCATTAAGCACCTACCATGTGCAAGGCACTGTCTAGGGCTAATGTGTTACCCCCAATGTTCAGTTTTGGCAGTAACATTTAAAGATAACCTTTACAAGGTAGGTAATATTATCCCCATTTTATAAATTAGGAAACAGAGGCTCAGAATGGTTAAGTAACTCATCAAAGTCACACAGCAGACATTATTAGAGTCAGGTTTTAAAACCCATGTGTGTCTAACTCTGGTAATTTGGGCTTTTTCTCTGATTGCAAATTATTTGGATTTTCCATTTGAGTTCTCTCTAAACATAATATAGGTGGATTACAAGTTCCAGAAGGATATATAGCTGTACCTTTAGTGTCTGTCGTGGTGCCTGATATACATCATAAAACTTAATATTGACTACCTTTAAGGAAAGAAGGAATGACTCCCAAATCATTTTAGTCCTAGGCAAGTCACTATTTCAATCAACTTGGCTTTTAGTTCTAACCAACATAAAACTTAGGGAGGTTCAACATGTCAGATACGTCTTTATACTATTTCAGGTGATGTTGGGCAATGTGGTAATATTTTTTCATTTCTACAAAGTTGATGAAAGAATATTTAACACATTAGCTACATACCAGTTTCTGTCATTAATGTGTATGTGAAGTGTAATGCTGTATTCAAAACTGGAAACTGATCTTTGTTCCCAATCTTTAATTCTTCCATTGTTACTCTTGTGTCTTCTCCCCTTCCCTGTTGTAGTTCCCACATTTGTTTCTTTCCTGAAAGAAGTAGAATCTCCTTATGAGGTCCATGATTATATCAGGGCCTATCTAGGAGATACTTCTGAGGCCAAGGAGTTTGCCAAGCAGTTCCTTGAGCGCCGTGCCAAACAGAAAGCCAACCAGCAGCGTCAGCAGCAGCAGCAGCAGCAGCAGCAGCAGCAGCAACAGCAGCAGCAGCAGCAGCAACAGCAGCAGCAGCAGCAGCAGCAGCAGCAACAGCAGGTATGAAGTAGCAATAGTATGTGCGGCACCTCTGTGAATATTAGTGCTTTTAAGTGATCAGTAATTAAGAGGAAGGAAAATTACATGATTTTGTTATTGTATAGCCAGTAACCAAAGTTCTTTAAAACCTGTAGACTTCATATTTTCAAAGTACGTGTCTGGAGTCCTTTGTGAATTTCCTAAATAGTAAATATACCTGTTTACTCTGCACGAGCTATGGCAATCTCATTTCTCTGCAGTTCAAACATCATGACCTATACATTTTGTTTTTTGCTTGGGCATCCCCTGTACCAGCACCGACAACACTGTGGCGTGCCATGTATTTTATGTTGTTATGATGAGGGTGTGAAAAGTACAGTCAGTTCTTCTAGTTGTGTTCTCTAGAGGATCCATAAAGACTGAATTGGCAAACACTGAACCATTGCTTGAATATCATCTAATCCAGTGATGGCCAGCCTTTTAGAGCTTTCAATGATAGCAGACAACCTGCTGTGGCACACGTGCCATAGATTTGCCACCAGTGATCTAATCAGTACAGAGTTTTATTACATGTGTTTCTATTTAAAGACACCTGTTTAATACATACTGGTTCATTAACACTGAACTGCAGTGAATGCCAGTAGCATTGTAACTAATGCCTGCAATAAAGCTTATTTAACACATTTTCTCCGTAAAGGGCAGCACCGTCGTATTGCACTTAAGAGCACTAGATAGCACTTACACACTACATTTGGGGGCCACTTTAAACAATACAATCACCAGAAAAAGCAAAACATTTGTGAAAAACATGCCATGAAGTAGACTGAAAGTACTTGTGTACAGGATGAGAACTGAAACAGGAAGGCGGGATCTTTTCTTATCCTGTGTCAACTGGAACTGTTACCTTGAGTGTCTCAGGGTTTTTGCTCTTCGTCTCCAGAGTAACTGTAAAAGACTCCAAGCATTGATTTTGGAGTTACAGATAAATATTAACAAGTGAGTGAATTTGCAGATATGGAATCCATGAAGATCAATTATGTATGTTTTCTGTGAGACAAGTTGGGCTCAGAGGCATAAAAATATCCATGTCCTTTATCCCCATAATTCTTGTACTAAAGATAATAAATATTTGTCAGAGGTCAGTTCTGGAGATACAGATGATTTAGTGATGTGTAAGGCATTTAAAATCCAGTTGTGTAGGTGGGTTAACAGCAGTAAATGACAAAGTGACAGGTTGTCATATAGAGCAGCTCTAGGAAAGGTATGTGAGGTGCCGTGGAGAAATGTGGGAGGCATCCTGTGTTTGTGATGTGGCCTCTCCTGCTGGCTGAAGCAGAAAGGTGAAAGCCCAGCTGGTGATTGGGTACATGTGTGCCCCAGGAATGGCCTTGCACAGTGCTCACTCCCGTCCACACTCCACTGCACCTGTCCTTCGAACTGGCTTGTTGAGATTGACCCAGTTTAAATAAATGAATTGCTCTTACAGAGCAACAGTGAGCAGCTGGGTGTGGTAGTGCACACCTATAATCCCAGCACTCTGGGAGGCCTGAACAGGAAGATTCAACCCCACGCAACCCCAGCCTGGGCACTTAGGCATTAGAGAGACCATATCTCAAAATTTTAAAAGGTCTGGGGATGTGGCTCAATGCAAAGGCCCTGGGTTCAATCTCCAGTAACACACACACACACACACACACACACACACAGCAACCAACCAACCAACAGTAAGTGCAGTGGGCCAGTGGTAGAAAGTGTGTGGACAATACAGTGGGCACATCCCTCCCAGGACCACTGGTAGAAACAATGTACATGACTTTAATGTTTTTTTGGTAGTATGCTGTCAGGTGGTTTTCAGTCTCTCTTCTGTTGGGACCCAGAGAACAAAGAGATGAGGGGTGTATGTTGCCATAGAGCAGGGGTCTGTTCATGATTCTTCACCATGTATTTTATTTCCTAGTAGCTACTACAGACCTCATACAGTCTAGACAGCTTGGGACAGCATTACTGTCAAGGCAGTGTAGAGCCTGAGTTCCCAGGAAAGGCTGTGTGGTAGCACCTTGCTTGGTGAGGTGTGGGAATGCACATGAGGGAATTGATATCCAGTAGCCTGCTGTCACTTTCAGGATTACCAGAACTGTGATAGGCTTTTTGTTTTCAAACTCATGTGTGAAAAGATGGGTACAAATCCACTGTTGCCCTTAGCACAGGCCATGTCTGCCCCTGGAATCTCAGTTGTGCTCTCTCTCCACAGGATTCTGTGTGGGGGATGAACCACAGCACACTCCATTCAGTATTTCAGACCAATCAGAGTAACAACCAACAATCCAATTTTGAAGCTGTGCAAAGTGGCAAGAAGAAGAAAAAACAGAAGATGGTCCGAGCAGATCCCAGTTTACTAGGTGAGCACAGGCCTGAAGGCTCAGAGGGTGTTGGGGAGCGCAAGGATCACATGGAAATCTCCATGGTGTTTCTTATCAAGATTTAGTTAGGTTCAAAATACATAGCTGTATATACTGTGTCCCAGTGCAGGCGCTGCACCTCATATGCTAGTGGGGATTCAGAAAAGCAGTAGCATATTGTCTAGTACTTTAAAGTCAAAGCATTATTGCATGTGTATTATGAACTTCCCTGGGGAGCCTTGTGTTCAACTGAAAAATAGTAAAACTAATTCAGATGTTTAAATGCTGATATATGTAGGAACCAGGCCATAAATGTGATAAGGTGTTGAAAGAACCAGTATTTGTTGATAACGACTGTCTGTATCAGTAGTGGCAAAGCTGTACAGCACACACGCTGCAGCAGGCTGTTTGTATCATTGAAAGCTCTAAAAGGTTTGCCATCACTGTTCTGTATCATAAAACTCAGAATGACTGCATTGACCTGGCATTTTAGAGCCAGCCTCGTGTGCTTTTCACATGTCTGTGTTGAGTACAGCTGTTCCTGTCTAGAATTGAAGACTAGTGTCTTCACCCGAGGTAGCTTCCTAGCAAAGGTGTCATCTGGATTGGGCTTTGAAAGACTGGCAGGAGGAATGAGGACTACTGCTTCAGAAATAACAAACATTATAAGCTGGTACTTAAACTGGCTAATAACCTTGAGGGTGTGAAATGATGAAACTAAAATAGTTTGCTACTGTATTTTCAATGTAAAATAGGCTGTCACATTCTAACCATGCTGTCTAGAATAGAGTGAGTCTTTTGGCAGTTTGGAATGGTGGCCTAGTCAGGAGCCCAGCTAGTTAGGAGACTATAGCATAGAAGGAAGAACTACTGGGTTAGGACTTTGGAAATAGGGACAGAAGTTAGCTGGACAGAGAGAGAAAGGTTTTTGGTTTGGAAAGTGAGGTATAATATGTTGTCATTTGCTTAATGGTGGGCAGGGGAAATGGAGCGGGCTTTTGAGGAACGAGAAGGGTTTAAATGTGGGGGCTAAGTGAGAAACACCATGGCAGCCCCCATGGGGAGGCTGCTGCAGACTTGGTGGCTGGCACAGTTGCTGCCCTCTCCCTGGAAAAGATCTTTACTTGCCTTCAGAGGATTCCTACCTGCAGGGAAATGTGTCAGTAAGCCAAATCCTAACTGTATGGACTGCTCCTTTTTGGGATTAGTGCCTAAAAGCTGAGTTTTGGAAACAGAGCTGATAAAGTTCTATTGTTTTTTTTCTTTTTGTCTTGAAAGTTTTTATTGTGGATGGATAGAAAAGTTCAAAATTTTACTTCTTTTGGGCAAGGGTTGTGAGTAGTTTTTGTTTTTTTTTAAGATAGTGCCTTGCTGTGTAGCCTAGGCTGGCTTTGAAGCAATACTTATACCTCAGCCTCGCAAGTGGTAGCATTACAGGCGTGCGCCACCATGACTGGCTTGTGAATACACTTGTAATTATGGGTTCTAACTAAGAATCGTAACAGTTCAGCTTTGGGCCGTGAGGGGTATGCTTTCCAGGAACAGGTTCCTCTACAAACAAGGTCATGCTGCTTGGAGTAAGTATTCTGCTGCATTTGGTCTTCTGACCTAGGAAAGGAAGAGACTGCAGTTAAAATCCCCTTACAGAGGTTTGAGAGATAGGTGAGGCATTCTAAAATAGAGTCTATGAAATAAATAAATTTCAGAGGGGAAGGAAAAAAAGCAAACAGCTGTAAAGAGAAATAAAACTGTTCACAACATCAAGGAAACTCACTTTGGCGAGCTTTCACATGGACAGTTTCATGAAAATCACTGCTCAACTAAGCCTCCCTCTGGAAATTGCCAGTTTCTTTTCCATGCCTATCTTAATTCAGATATGTTAATTTGTATACCTGAGAAAACTTAGGAACTATCCATCAGTCTCAGGTTTCCTATGCACAAATTGGGAAAGTAAGTTCTAATTTGAAAGTAACCATTCAAAGCAGTCTGGTTGAGAGGTCCACTTCTAAAGTGAACCAGCAGAGGGCACGCCATCCTTATTTTGATTCTCAGCATCCCCGTAGTCTTGCACTGTAGTCTCCCTCCAATGTGTAGTGCTTGGGGGCTGTTGTGAAGCAGCATCCTGCACTTTTACCCGATACAGACACACACAGTGCCGTTTCCCATCAGGCTTGCCCTACTAGAAGCTGTACAACCTTAGCTCGTGTGAGAGAGAGTCTGTTCTGACCCTAATAAAACGTGGTAGAGTAGGCAGTGGATAAAATCCTTATTTGCACTGCTTTCTATCAAGTGAGAAGGATGAATGCACACCTTTCTAGTTTTATTAATGATGGCTGGAGATCATGCTTTGTCTGTCAAAAGCCTAGCCTTGTAATCAACACATGATAGCATTCATACAATCAATTTTCATTTATTTATTTTGGCTGCAGATTTCTCCTCCCTCCTCCCCTATTTTTTTCTTTTTTGGTACCAGGAATCAAACTCAGGACCTTGCACTTGCCAGGCAGGCGCTTGTGCCGCTGAGCTACATCCCCAGCCCTCGATTTCTCCTTTCCTGTCTATGCACACTTCAATATAGTGTCTTTGCCTACCTAAAATAAATATAGTGTATTTTAAAATTACATTTACATTTCTGTTTTGTGTAGCTCATTATTGCTATCACCTTTCATCTTTCTTGAGTGTATGTAAACTCAAAGCAAAACCTGCCTGAGAATAATAGAGTAATAGCTGATTTTATAGACTGTTAGGTCTTGAGGTTCTTGTACTTACCTTATTAAGCCATTACTTCAAAAATAGGAACACTAAGCCTTTCACTATTTTCAAGAGGAAAAAGGTCTTGCCAGGTACAGGCACAAAGTTGATGGGTGGGCCCAGGACGGGGTTGGAGGCCTGGCCTCTCGCTGGGTAGGCCTTGTCCACAGCTTGTACCACAGCTTCCTTGGTTAGTAAACAGACATGTTTATTTTTTCAAGTCATATTTTTGAGCCAGTTAGTGGAGCTGTTTTATTATGTAAAAGCATTTTTGTTATTAGAACATTTCAAATGTGTGTTTATTTGAAAACTTGAACACTGGGGAACAAAAAAAAGGGTGCAGAACACACAGCAATCCCCTTAACCACTTTTGGAATGGAGGCATTGCCTGTTTGCTTGTGGTTTTCACATAGTAGCTGAAATAGTTGGGGAGCTCATCCAGAACCCAGGGAGTAAGCTCTGTGGGAGTCGCTCATTCCAAAGAGGCCCTGTTCAATTTTTATCAGCCTCTGATTATAGATTTTATTGGAAAATTACATACTACATGTGACCACTGGCATTGGATTTTCAAATGGTGGTGGTGTTTGTGAGTCCTGCTTGTGGCCTTCCATGAATGTACTAGTTCTGCTTTTTTCTAAGCCAGATTCCATTTTGGTTAATCCAGTATCACAAACTAAAATTCTTTCCTTTGCAGGTCTGCTTAGTTCTTGTTTTTCTTTCTGTCTTCCTATAGTATTCATACAGTATACTCAAAAATAAGAGATTTATATTCTATCTCACTGCCTAGAATTTGAGCCCCTTGACTGTCTGGGTGAGGTCAATCATAGCCAGTTTTTTCCCTGCAGGGTTTTCAGTCAATGCATCATCGGAACGGCTCAACATGGGTGAAATTGAGACTCTGGATGACTACTGAAGCACCCGTCACTGCACTCGCCTTCCACCTCCTGTCTGCCAGCCGTGGAATCTCCGCCTCTGGACGCAACACGCACTCACCATTTATTCTTTATCACTCTGCAACAAATCACACAACCGATCATCTCAGGCTTTTTCTTCCTGCCCTTTGTGTCCACAGTTCTTTAAACCATTTTTGTTGGTGAGCATCTCAGACTGTACATAGTGGACCAGACCCTGCGTCTCGGGGGTGGCAGGTGGGATCGCTCCCCAACAAGGCTGATTTGTGGCAGCACGTGTTCACTGTGCCGTGATTTCATCTACTGTCTCCCAGGAAGTGTGTCGGGATCTGCCAGTAGTAACTTACTTTCTGTTGTCCCATTTTTTCCTTCTCTTTTGTTTTTTCTTCTTTTTTCCCCTCATAAGGGCAAAGAGGTATAACTGGTGCAATCATGAAGAGAGTTAATGGTTGACAGACATTGGCCAGCAACAAAGTGCCCCTGGACTGTGACTCAAGTGTCCGACAGACAGGCAGAACTCTGTAGTCTGGAGGCTGCACTGCCACTGCTAACTTCGGGATTGCATCACAGAGGCCCTGAGTGGGTGGAGTTGAGGTTGGATTGGTTTGATGTTGCACACCCTTCACCTGTTCTGAGCATCCTTTCAGAGAAAGGATTCAGGTTTTTCCTCATTAGATAGTGACTTCTGAGCAAGCTGGCTTCTCCTTGGCATACTCCAACTTGATTGGACAACGGATACCTTGTGGCCAGGGAGAGAAACTTACTCTTAATTTTTCTTTCTTATAAAAATGGATTTTTTTTTCCCATAAATATTTTTACTTCAGAGTACTAGGACCAGTTTGTTTTGGGCCCTTCTGCTGAAAATTTGTCTCGTTTAAGAGGCACCTAGGATCTTTACCATATGTATGAATTTGTATAATTTCATTTTGGATAGGGATAAACTTGCTTCCGATAAAAGCCCGGAATTTCATCTGGTTCCTCAGAGTATTGCGTGTGTGTCTTGCTGTGGCCCCGACAAGGTTTTGTGTACAGATTCTGGGATGGCAAGTTGCTTGCCCTTTCTGAAAAGAGCGTACAAAACCTGCCCGTCTCTGAGCCCTCCTTCTGTGGAAACCACTTCCAGAGGCGGCGGTGGGATGGAGTAGGTGGGCAAGGCTGGGCAGAGAAAGCTGCTTCTGGCTGCGGCTCCTGTGCCCTTTCACTTCAAGTAGAAATGTAGTCAGCTCTATTTATAAACACATCCTCCTCCTGCTTCCGCCAGACCCCACAGCCCTTCCCTGGATGGCTGCTTGCCCCCTCACCCCTTGGAGGGAGCCCTGCACAGGGGCTGTGCTGCAGGAGGAGCGGTGTGGAGGTGAGCAGGCAGCTCCAGGGCTCCAGCTCTGGGGTGAAGCGCGCTCCCTTTCTGTCATCAGTGTCTGGAGAAGGCTAGAGTTGCTCTGAGAGCAGTTTGGTTGGGAGGATTGTATTTGGTTTCTGTTTTTATTATTTTGAATCATCATTCTCCCTATCCCTTCTCGCCTCCGACCTCCCTCCTAAATGTGTACAATAACTATACAGAGACTGCTACAAACTTGTATATAGTTTTTGGATCAAATAGCATGAGGAGATGGGGAACCAGTAAAATTTGGAACTCCTCCTCTCCTTTGCTTTGTAAATTCAAAAGTGGGGGGTGGGGAAGAGGGATAGTTAAAATGTTTACAAAACTTTAAGCTCCCTCGGAACTTTTGCCAGTGTGGAGGAAAATAAAAAAGAACTTAAATAAGATGTGATTGTGTTCTCTCTGAGCGCACCTCTTGTACTCAACAGCGGCGAGGCTGAGTTTTGCACTGAACTCTTCATGGAACAGTGCCAAGCCTCTGCAGGCACCCCAGACATGGAGGCAGCCCTGATGCCCTCTGCCAGGCCATGAGGTGCTGGTTGGGCCCATGCCTGAGACGGCAGAGGTCAAGGTAAACAGTGGTAAGTCTGCCCAGTAGCTTTCTGCCTTTACCACTCCCTGTCTTCGGACCGCAGGCATACTCCCTCTGAACGTGGCCCCTGGGCCTGCCGTCAGCTTCTAAACCAGACTCGGATCTTTGTTCAGAAAAAATAAAAACAAATTTCTGTAAAAATTTGGGGTGGGGTGGGCAGATGAGCAGAACAAAGTCATTTTAGTCCTGGAACATTCCATGTGCTAACCCAGGATCTTTGCTTCTGTCTGAGGAATTTCCCAGGAAAGCTTCTGTCTCTCTCAATTCTACTTTCATATTTTCCATTTCTTACTCTTTTACTGATAGCCACTACTTCCTTACCACCTTCTATAAACTTACTTCCTTTACTCTTCTTGGGGTATTTTGTTGGGGAGGGGTGTTCTTTTGCTTTGTTTTGGTTTTGGTGTTGGGGAGTAGGACCCAGGACCTTGTGCATGCTGAGCTCACACACCACTGCTGAACTACACCCCTACCCCCAAAAATTTAAAGTAAAAAATTAAGGTTGCTCCTTGATATCCTCAGAGGATAGGTTCTCTGGCCCCAAAATATAACAGGACTCATGGATGCTCAACCCCCTAATACAGATGGGCATGTTATCTGCATAGATCACCATAGCCCTCCTGTGTACTTTAAATCATCTCTACGTGGTTTACAATGTCTGATGCAGAGTAAATCGTTACACTGTGTTGTAGGCAGTAATGACCCAGAAAAGAGGTTTGTATATGTTTGATACAGATGCAGTTTTCCCCAAAAAGTTTGCCAGCTGTAGTTGTTTGGAGCTAAGGTTGTATTTGTTTTGTGCTTCATTTGCTTCTCGTTTTTCTTTAATTTTGAGATTTAAAAAGTTCCCCAAGATAGTTGGTGTGCTGCTGGTTACCAAATAGCCTCCAAACTGGCTTTTGACAACTGCTTTATTTTGTTGGCAGTTTTGTGGTTAGAATTTGAGAAGAGCTCATTTATGTGTGTGTGTGTGTAGTAGTTTTGGGGGTTTTTTTGTTTTGTTTTTTGGTGGGTTCTCCTGTGGTTGTTAGATGTCATCTGGGGCTACTGTCTTACAAGGACTGTGTGCGGTGGCTGTCCCGAAATGGCTCATTTATATGACTGGCAGTCAGCAAATACGTCACCTTATTTTAGAATTGACCCGGTGAAGAAGTAATTTTATACAAAATGTCCCAGCCTGCATTATTAACAAAGACAATCCCTGTGTCACTAATGAAGCATAAGTAGTCCTTTGAAATGAACACATCTGTGTACAGTGCCTCCAGGGTATGAAGCAGAGCTTCATCAAAAGAATAGTAAACTAGGGCACAGCGGAGCGGAGCGCACAGAGGTTGGCCTCACATTCAGTGGGTCTCTTAGACTAACAGAAGCCTGAGCTGTCTGTGCTCCTGCTTGAGTTCAGTGAGTTCCTAGAGAGGAAGCTGCAGTGCTTGCTAGGGCCTCGGGGACCTGGGAACCGTCAAACAGCCAGATGTGCAATGCTTGTCTTCCAGATGTTAGATTCCTTGAGAATGATGGCTCTGTACAGCATTTCATACTTCTGTTTCTGGACTGGGAGCCTAAAACCTCTGAGTCGAGTTTCTGGCCAGAAATTCTCAGCGGGAATGTTTTACCACTCAAGTAGCAATTGTAGTGATGATGCACCGTGTGGAAGAAGTAGCACATGGGTGCCGAAGGGGGAGAGCCGGGCCCCCTTCCCTGATAGCTGCTCTCCTACTTAAGAGCTGCCACTGCTTTCGCTTTCATTGCTACAAGGTGGAGTTGCCATGGAGAGAGAACTCAGGGTGGCTGCACACACCATTCAGTGCAGCTGATCTCAGAAAGGAGAGGTGGCATCTTTTCTTTTCCTTTTGGTCTAGGGCATCAAACTCAGGACTTCACACTTGCCAGGCGGGTGCTGTGCTACTGAGCTATATCCTCAGCCCCAACACGGCATCTTAAGGATGGTGTGTCTCCCTCCCCAAATACAGGAAGGGCAGTCAGTATCCTTCAGCAGCAGATTGCCTTTGGCTTTGAATTCCTCTGCTAGTGTGAGAAATAGTCCTGAAAATGGTCGATGGGTCAGTATTGTGTTTGGTTGCATATTGGAAAAGACATTAACTAGCAGTGACTTGACAGGATGGTTTACTGAGTGACGTCAGAAGTCATTAGTCCAAAGCTCATGTAGTGTTTCAGGGACCTGGGTTTTTCTGTTTCAGCATCCTGACTCTAAAAGTCACCCGTCCAACGTGGCTACTAGAGCACAGGTTCTCAAGCCCATATTGTAGGCAGGAGGAAGGAGTGGATGTGTACAGGAGACACGTATTGTCTACCCACTTGACCCCTTTTTAGGAGCTTGTTTGGGAGCCCTACATAACATCATAAGAATAACTGCAGTTGATTGCAAGAAAGGCTGGAGATTTGGGGGATTTAGCTGAAGTTGCTTCTGTGTTCTATTTTGAAATGGGAAACATAGCGTGCACTCAGACGATGAGAAAATAACCATGGTGTGGCCCCGGGGCTAAGAATCTTAGTCTTGCCCGGTGAGGAGACTCAGAACTCAGGCGTCTCTTGTGCAGAGCTGGAGACCCAGGGCAGGCTTCAGTGGCTTGGGCTGGCTGTCACGTTCCCGGTTCTACAAAGCTTCTAGAATGTGCTTGTTCTCAGTCGCCCTGGACTCCACTGTCAGACTGTTGGTCCCATCAGCTACTTGGGTGGGGAGGCAGCTTGCTCTGTGTGTTTTCCTGTCTGTGAGGTGAGAACGCTAGAGGAGTTGTGACCAGTAACTTGCAGGTAATTACTGTGCATAGTGCAGTTCCCAGTGCCTGAGTACTTGACACATGCTCCTGTGGGCCACAGTGCAGGTGAGTCGGGTATCCGCAGGCACACGTGAGGGTGGGGCAGGGCATTGCAGTAGGGCAGTGGTGGGAACCCGTGGAATGCGTGTGGCAGGGTGCTGTTCATTACCATTGAAAGCTCTGAAAGGTTTGCCATGCTGCAGCGGGCAAGCCACCTGAAAGTAGCACAAAGAAGGGTAGCCTCAGCGGCGGTGTGGCACAGGTTCCTTCCTGTCCTGTGACTGGGCCTCAAGTCTCCTTAACTGTCAAATGAAGAGTTTGGCCCAGGTCATCTTGAAATAGAAGTCAGTCCCTGAGCCTCACATACCATTTTTAGAGCTCGACCCGTGTTGGGAACTGATTTTAAGTCTCCAGTTGATTCTATTTTTATTTTTTATTTTTTATTTATTTATTTATTTTTTCCAGTACTGGGGATCGAACTCACGACCTTGTGCTTGCCGGGCAGGCGCTGTGCCGCTGAGCTAAATCCCCAGCTCCCTGTCCCCAGTTGATTCTAAATGGACTGAAGAGGGGCCCAGTGGCCTGCTGGTGTAGGAGGTGCCCTTCATGTCCATCCTGTGTGTGTGTGTGTGTGTGTGTGTGTATGTGTGTGTGCGTGTGCGCGCTGCTCATGACAGTGTGCCAAGTAATAACTGTTTGCAACTTCCCGAAGCCAGAAGTACACTGGGTCTTGTGTAGTGGGGCAGAGTTACCTACCTTGATTTTCTGACTTTGGTCCCATAAAATGGAGCTTGAAGCAGGGCTCAGAACCCTATCTTGAATCAGAAACTACCTAGGTAACCAGAAGAAAATTTTTAAAAAAAGGTTTTGCATGTTCGGGCAGAGAATGTGAAGTTACCGGGAGATGGGTTAACTTCAGGGAGACGGCTCACACCGTACCCATCATCAACCACTACGGGCCTCCAGGTGACAGACTTCCCTCAGTCCCATCTGGCCATTTGGTACCCCAAGGACTAAATATCATTATATGTGAAATAAGGGAAAAGGTCATGTGTGAACGTATGTATATGTAAGCAGGAATACAGAGTACACACAGATGCTGTAGTCCTGTTGCTGCGCTAACCATGAGGATGGGGGTAAGAGTTGAACCCCTTTTTTTTTTTGCAGTACAGGGCGTTGAACCCCCAGGGCCTTCCCACTGAGCTATATCCTTGGCACTTTTAAAGAAAACTGCTTGAGTGAGGGTCTCACTAAATGGTTAAGTTGCCCAGGCTGGGCTTGAATTTGAAATCCGCTTGCCTCGGCCTCCCTGAGGGCATCACCACACCCAGCTGATTATTGTGCTTTGGCTGCTCATTTTAAGCTCTTGACCTCCACTCAGCTGCAGGGCACCCAGGCCTTCACTCTCAACAGGTCTGTCTTCTGAGGTCATTGTTTGCTGTCCCGTTCACTTAGGTTTGCCTTCAAGTTGTCCTTCTTAATGAGAAAGTTCAAACATACAAGTAGCCTTCTGTAGCAGACTCCTTCCTACTATAAGCTAGCTTCAATAATTTTTGACATGTTGCTCATTTTACATATCCTTTTTCCTTTGAAAGTATTTTTAAGATCCCAGATACAAATATTTTAGTGTGTATGGCAGCAGGAGTCCTTAAAACTGCCTTAGCACGTTAACAATACTAACAAACACCTAGTCCATTGATTTTTCTCTGATTATCGCAAAACTGCCTTACAAAATTTGAATCATCAAAATGATGTTAATTGCATTGGGTTGATTTGCTTTGTTCTACTCTTTAACAGTTAATTTTTTAAAAAGGAAAAAAGGATCATTTGCTCACAGAACATCCTATATTCAGATTTAGTCGTTTCCTTGTGAGGCCAGTGTCTGCATCCGCCCATTTCATGTAAATTACACTTGTTTACATTCTGTAAATTCAAAGCTCTCTGTGGCCTACACATCACCTACAGAAATACTTTTCTGGTAGTGTGGCAGCCTTCCTGCTGCCATAAATCCCCAGCTGCCCAGTTACCCCATTTGAGATGTCAGAATGATCGTTCAATTTACCGTGTTGGCTCGTCCACTAAAAATCCCGTTGCTCCTCTCCAGCCTCCCCTCCCTTCCTCTCATCCACTGTCAGGGGTTCAGGTGAAGCTCCATCTACCCCTTGATACTAAGCTCTCATTGGGTGAACACAGAGGCTTTGGGGCGGGGTGCTTTGGACCTAAAGCAGGGCTCAAGGTCTTGCTGTATAGTTCAGGCTGGCTTTGAACTTAGGGCAGTCCTCCTGCCTCAGCCTCCCGTGTGCTGGGATTACAGGTGTGTGTCACCATGCCCACCTCACAGTGGCATTTTGGGTAGCCAGAGATTAGTGTCAACACAGCCAAAGCCAGGGAAGAGTGTATCTCCCTTTCCCTGTGCTCAGCCCTCCTGGTTGACGGCTGCCCACACCTTGGAGAAGACTGCCTGTATAGACTGTGGAGTAACGTGGGACCTTCCTAAAAGGCAGGTTGCTGCCCTATCAGGTCTGGGTCCGGAAACTGCATGGGAGGCTGTGTGCCCCTTGTAGTAGGTACAGATCTCTCCTCACCTGCTGTCACGTAATGCGTCGGTGGACACTGAAATCAGTCCTCCGTCCCTTACCCACGGGTCTGCTGTGAACAGCACAGTCATCTCTCTGGTTGCTGAGCGCCTCACCAGGGCAGTCATGGCTGAGGGAGGAGCGTACTCCGAGAACCTCATGTGGTTGGAGAAAGTGTGTGCTCAGCTAAGGAAGACACACCGGCATCCCTCTCTTCCTAGGCCTTGGACTTCCCGCCTCTTCCTTACTTAGGCTTCTCATTCTCATTGTTTCTGGGCTACTAGTGAGTGCCAACCAAACTGTTAGAGCAAGTGCTGGGACTACAACATTGTGTCATACCGGTGATGCCTGCTACTCAGGAAGCGGAGCTCAGTGATCCCATGGTTGAGGCCATCCTGGGTACTGTAGCAAGATCCTGCCTGTCTCAAAACTTTAAAAGGGCTGGGGCTGTAGCTCAGTGGAAGAGCACTTGCCTAGCAGGCATGAAGCCCTGGCTTCCATCCTCAGACCTAAAACAAAAGGAAAAGTGTGTGGATTTAGAATCTCTAGTATGTAGACCCCATCCATGTGGCCCAATCTAATGTTATATTCCCATCCTATTGAGCCTAACACTTCAAATTCATCACCGTACACATTTCAGATTTCTGTTACTATAAATTGGCAAAATCTTACATGGCATGCAGTTAGGTAACACTAGTTTTAGTTTGTATTTGACTATTTCTTCTCTGGCTGTCAGGCTTTCTTCTTGGGAATGCTGGTCAATTTTTTGTTGCTGTTTTGTTTCTGGTGGTATTGGGGATCGAACCCAGGACCTTGTGCGTGCCAGGAAAGCACCTGCCTCCGAGCTTCATCTGCAGTCTTGGGATGTTGCTGTCAGACTAGCTGTGGATATGGAGGCAATGCGGGATTGCCAGCGTGGGTCTTGATGACAGGCATCACCTTGTGAGGGAATTGAACAGACAAAGTGAAGCATCTGCAGCTTCTGCCAGGGAGGCCTGAGCGTGGTAGAGTCTCAGACTGGTTTGATCTGCTCAGATGTCGCCATTCCAACCTCAGCATCTCACTCCTTCCTGACTGGTGCCTTCAGTTTCACCCAAGAGAACTGACAAGGCTGTGAATTCAACTTAGTGTAATTCTGCAGCTTGCACGTTAAATGTGGGGCCCAATTTGCAGCCAGTTATGCCATCACCGTAAGAAGTAGGAGATTTCCATGCCATAGAAATCTCTAGTTTTCTGATCACGCCTTAACCTTAGAATTGAAAGTCCTGAGCTTGTGTTCTGTGAGCACTGAAGCCAGTAAAAAGTAGCCAGTTCACGATCCTTTTGGTCACAGTCACCACTGTTAACATCAGCATGCACTTGGTCCTTTACACTTTGTCTTCGATGGGCACTTCATGGTAAACAAACTGCAAGTTTCAATGTCCGGCCTGCCAGATGTTACCTTCCACTAGCAGTAGGGTCCTCACTGCGTTAAATTTAGGTCAAACATTGGCAAACCAGGAAAGGAACAGATCTCTGAGGGTCTGTCTCCTAGAACACTCAAGATACTAAGTATTGCTATGATCAGAATCCAAACAGGAAATAGACCACCCTAGGTATTTCAAGCAGAAGAGATTTAGCATAGAGGTTTGTTTGTTTAGCACAAGTGGGGTTTTGGTTGGTTGGCGGGTTGGTTGGTTGTGCAGCTCAGGCTGGCCTTGAACTCACCAGGTAGCCCAGGCTGGCCTCAAACTCCCAAGTGCTGGTATTGCATATGCCACCATGTGTGGCTTGCTATAATCATGTTTAAATGACTAGAGGAACAAGAGGTTAGGTAAATTTACTCAAAAATTGGTAACCACACTCTTATAATCCCAGCACTCGGGAGGCTGAGGCCGGAGGATTGTTGGGAGTTCAAAATCAGCCTGGGCTACAAAGTGAGCTCAAGGCCAGCCTGAACTGTATAGCAAGACCCTGTCTCAAAAAGACTTTAAAAAAAAAGGAAATTGGTAACCATAACTAATTATACCACCCTGGGCTGGAGGACAGAAATTCAAGGCAAGAGCACTGTCCAGGAGGCTCCAAGTGTCAGAGTAGGTGCCTGAGGAGTCAGGTAACCTGAGCACCTAGCCTTCTGTGGCTGCCCCTGCAGCCACTACTACCACATGACCATTTGTCACTGATGTGACTAACAAGACTTTGAAAATCTGAAGCAGGAACAGAGCCATTCCCACCTTCCATCTCCCTCCAGTGCCTCCTGATAGCAGGTCCTGACAGGAGGTAAGCTGGCAAGGGAGCTTCGCTGTGATGGGGTCACACTGAGGGCCCTGGAAGCTGGGGCGGGGGCAAGCAAGCAGATGGGCAAATGAACCAGTGAGAAGATACTTTGTGTTAACCCCACCCAGAAGCCCCAACTGGTTGGGTTAAATATTAAATTCCCAATGCAGGCAAGGCATAGCATGAGGTTCTGGGGTGCACCAGTGAACAAAAATAGCCCCCATCGTCCTAGAACTTAGAATCCCAAGGTGGAGCAGACCGAACCCAATAAACCCTTCACCTAAAGGTTCCATTACATCTGCCTGGCAGAAAAGTGTCATTTGGAATATACAAAAATGTTCTAAAATAAATTCTGATCGTAATCCATAGGAAAAATATTGAGCACTCCTATTCCAGTGATCAATAAACGTGGAAAGGTACTCAATCCTGGAAAGGAAAATTAAAGCCATAATGAAACACTAGTACATAACCACTAGGGTGACTAGAAATAGAAAGACTGGCAACACTAAGTGTTGGTGGAGCAAGTGGAACTTTCTCATGGGTGAGAAGTGTAATAAACTGGAACACAGTTTAGAAAACAGCTTGGGGCAGCCACAGAAGCTAAGCATTTACCCACCCTCACTTCTGGCAGTGCTATCTTTAGTTATATAACAAAGAGATACAGTGCATGTGGACCCAAAAAGACCTGTACAAGAATATTTGTAGAAGCCGTATTCACAACAGCCCCACCTTGGCAGCAGACAGATATGGATAAGAAGTGGACAGAGTGGATGAACCGTGGCACAGTCCTGCCTTGGATACTAGTCAGCTATATTCATGTTGCTGAGCAACAATATGGAGGAGGCTCTCAGGCAGCACGCTGAACCGAGCCCAGACACAGATTTCGTGTGTGAGTGCATTCATCTGAGGTTCGAGCAGACAGACGTCACTGGAGACAGGCAGAATATTCTGGAGATGGGGATTGCCTGGAGAGAAGTGTGGGGGACGGAGGTGTGCTGCCCCCCCCGCCCCTTTTGATCAGGGTGGTTTTCCCAGGATGCACTGGCAGAGTTCAAAAGATAGTGCACTTCACAGTGTGTGTATTATGCCTCCAAACATTAATAAAAACAAGATAACTTCAGAAAATATGAATGCCAAAATAAATTAAGTGATATGATGGGTGGAGAGGGAGGATGACAGCACTGAGATTCGAATGGAAGTAAGGTAGCTCCCTCGTGAGCTTTCTGGGCAGGCACAGCAAGTACAAAGGGCCTGTGGCAGCCTCATCTGACACATTGAGGGAACCTAGCCAGGGCCTAGCCAGCAGAGGTGAGGGAGGTAAGCAGCGCCAGGGGAAGCCCTTCGTTTGGCTCTTTGTTGTAAAGGCAGTGGGGGCGGGAAGGCACACAGTAGGGGTGCGGGCAGGACTTGCGTGTCTGGGAGGTGAGGCGCCGGAAGTCACTGAGCCAGGGTGGGACATAGAGGCACCCGGATGCTCAGGCATGAGATGCTATCCATTAGCCGCCCCAGGAGCAGGTGGTGAGGCAGGGGGCCACGGGGCCAGAGCTCCGGCCAGGCCGGAAGTGGCGAAAGGAGTGTGCAATTGGCACAGTGCAAGGGGCCTGGCGTGCCGCTCCACAGGCTTTGGACAGACTGCGGCAGGCGGGGAGAGTCTGGGAGCTGGGTCCTGCTCCAACACGCTCGTTCCTGGGTGCACACGGGAGCCAGGCCGCAGGGCTGGGTGGGCACTGGCCTTTCCAAGTTCCTGGGGTGTCTCTTCTGTACCAGGAAGTTTGAAAACCTCTCACCTCCAGTGACCCAAGAGTGTGTGTGTGTGTGTGAGAGAGAGAGAGAGAGAGAGAGAGAGAGACAGAGACAGACAGAGGGGAGAGGGAGCACAGTTTCCTCCTTCCCTCTCCAAGGGTGGGGCTGCTCTGAGTTTAGGAAAGCTGGTCTGTTCTGTGAGGTTGTGCAGTGTGTGTGCGCATGCGCGTGTGGGGGTGGGCACAGTGTCCCAGGAGGACAGAGTTTGCATTGATGAAAACCCTCCCCAGCTCTTTGATGCCTCTTTCCCGTGGCCGAGGTGCAGCAGCCCAGTACTCTGTGTCCCGCCGGCCGCGTTCACTCCTGGCCAGGATGGCATCCTGTCTAGCCCTGCGCATGGCCCTGCTGCTCGTCTCCGGGATCCTGGCCCCTGCGGTGCTCACAGGTAAGGGACGTGGGCCCTGGCTGCGCTGCCACAGCCCCTCAGGCCCCAGAACCACCTTGGCAGAAGACACTGACAGAAGGACCAGCATTTTTTTTTTTTTTTTTTTTTTTTTTGTCCTTTTGAGACGGTCTCACTATGCAGTTCAGGCTGGCCTCGAACTTGCAACAACCCTCCTGCCTCAGCCCCCGGAGTGCTGGGATTATAGGCGTGTGCCACCACGTCCAGCTATGGACCAACATTTGGGGTGAATCTGCCAGTAGCTAGGTAGATGTCTAGGGACTTAGCAACAGGGACGATGGCCTCTGAAGAGGGAGGACAGCCCAGAGAGCTGGGCCATAGACAGGGGCAAACCGCTGAGGATCCAGAGGCCCAGCCGCTAGGTGGACCACAGGGCCTTGTCGGTCACCTTCTACACCCCAAATCCTTCCCCACTAGTTTTGTGATGTCCTCAGAGAGCAAAGACCCAGGTATGCCCCTCCCGAGAGAAATTTCAGAGAGCACAGGGCCCCCGATCCCTGCACAGAATGGCGAGGACACCAGCTGCGGCCTGATGGCCAGGGATCTGTGTAGCTTCAGGAGGGCACCAGCAGGTCTGTTCTCGGGAGGAAAGAGTCGCTGCCCTGTGGCCTGTGGTGGTGACAAAGGGCTGCTGGCGTTCCCAGCAATTCAAGGCCCTATACCTTGGGCTCTGCGGGTGGCTGGATGTGAGGATGTAGGTTGGGGAGAGTGCTGGGACCCCCGCCACAGTGGGAACCCAGCCACACACTGGAGGACAAGGGCAGCAGAGGAGACCCACTGGCCTCCAGGAGGCAGCTCCCAGTCTGACCTTGCCTCTGGCCACCTCACTGCCCTCTCGTCTATAGGAGCTGACGACCCTGCCTCGCCAGTCCACACACGCGGGGCTCCGCACGGCCAGGCGTCAGCCAGTGCTCAGTAGACGTTAGGGCCGTGCCGTGTCCCGGCCTCTCCGTCAGGCACAAGGCGGGTGGAATGACCTCCGTGGGGAGTGCCCGGCTACCCTGGGGTGGATGAGGAGCTCACTGAGCAGGCGCAGTGAAGCCTGGACCCGGGGAGAGACCTGAGCACGGAGGCATCCGTATCACCGCTCGCCACTCCAGCCCCCAACGACATCACCACTCCGTCACTGCAGGGGTTGGGGGCTGCATCTGCCCCCACAGGAGGCTCTGGGGACAGCCACGAAGGACCTCCGGGCCTCACCCTTCCCTCCCTGTGTCCTATCAAAAGCAGGCGGCCCAGCCCGGGCGTGGGGCTGCGGAGTGTCCCGGGCTCCACTCGGAAGGGCCCCAGGCAGGAAGCACCGAGCAGGTGTGCACAAGGCTACGGCCCCTGCCTCCCCCCAGGGCTGGGGTCCTGCGGCTGGCAGGAGGGACGGGGTGGCCCAGAGGCTGAGGCCCAGGTCTAGGGCTGTGGCCGCAGTGCTGAGGTGGGGGGCAAGCCAGGTTGAGTGGGCAGGAGGCCAGGGCGGGTATGAAAAGGCCCTTCATGGGCTGCACAAAGGCCGTCTGTAAGCAAGGGCGCCCGGTCCTGGGGCCCTGTGGTCAGACTGAGCATTGAACAAACTTATTTACCCAACGGCAGGCCAGCCAGGGGTGGCAGGGCCCAGGGAAGCCCGCTGTGCCCAGGCCTGTGCAGGGCCACCAGGGCCCTGCTTTCCTCAGCCCAAGTCCCACGGCACTGTCACTGTGAGGCTGCACCACCCGGGGCGGGAGGGTCCTTCTCTGGGGTCCTCTGGCTTCCCCTGCCCAGGCCTCACTTGCTGTCCCTCGGCCGCCGGACACTCTTCCTCCCGTGGGTCCATCTGCTGCCCTTGCTCCCCCTTCACCTCTCCTCCAACCAGGCCTCCTGCAGACAAACTAGCAGAGCGCCACCCGCCCCTCTGCTCCTGGCTTCCTGGGATGGACCTGGGGAGGGTGGGGGACCACATTTAAGCTGTGTGTCCTATGATCCCAAGTTCAGCCGACGACAGTGCCTCGGTTGCCCCGCAGCTGCTCCCCCTTTGCTGGTGGGTTGGGTTCAGCTCAGCCTGTGGGCCAGGACTGTCAGACCCCACCCCACAGGGCTGCGCCTGGTACCCAGAGGCCCCAGGGTGGCCTTGCTGGCCAGGTGCCCAGCACTGGAGGTAAGCTTTGGCTAGCAGTGGTAGGACAGGGAGGCGTCCCCCTGCCCATCTGCCTCGGAGCCAGAGGTTTGTCCATCTCAGGGGACAGACAGGAGCCTGCGAACCCCAGACCGCAGGGCCTGCCAAGTGGTGGGCGCACTCAGGCCTTTGGTCTGTCCAGCCCTGGGGGCCTGGGGCTAGCGCGCCTGGGGGCCTGGGCCCTTCCTTGGGGGCTGTGAGGCTTCAGACCCTGCCTTCCTGGGAGCCCTGGATGGTCACTAGCCCTGGCTGGGCAGTCTCCGAGGTTGGTGGGTGGGGGCCGGCCGGAGCCACACGGCCACTCACCCTGCGCCCTGAGCGGGCAGTGGAGCAGGGGCTTCTGGGCCAGGGGCTTCTGAAAAGGGGTTCCGGCTTGGGGAACCCTGGGGCTCGCAGCCTGCCTGCAAGGTGCACCTCAAAAAACCCAACAAAGAGGATCAAGGCCTGGAAAGCCAGGTACCTGGTAAAGTTTTACCGTGAGAAAATCCTAAGCTAGCAGAAAAGGTGCCGCAATAGTGAAGGCCAGGAGACCCTGCCTAGATCCGCCAGCTGGCAAGGTCTGCCCGCCCCAGGCACGCCGGGCTCTCGCCCGAGGGCCCCCCTCCAGAACGCTGGCGGTAAGCTGCAGCCGGAGCGCCTCTCCCGCTCAGCTCCCAGAACGCGGACTTCACACAACCCGACCCTGCACCAAAGCAGGAGACGACTCTGGTGCGGGCTGAGCCACTACTGCGGACCCCGACAGGGCCCCGCCCCGCCCCGAAGGCCCCTCCGTTTGTCCCCGAGCACCCTGTCCTGCGGCCGTGGGGCCTGGCACGGAGCGCCCAGGGGTGACGCCCACAAGAAGCGGCCGCAGGGACCCGCAGGCCCCGGGCAGAGAGGGGCCGCTGCCTGAGGCGCCGGCCGCGCTGGCGTGTGTGGGGCCACCTCTCCCGTCTCCGCCTGCATCGGGGGCGGCGATGCGCCATTAGGCTCCCCGCGGGGGGGAGAGGCTCCGGGCCAGCGCGGGCCTGTGGGCTCTTCTCGCTGGGACACCGGAGCCCTCGACAGCAGCGCCCCTGTGCCCGGCAGAGGCCGGCCGGCGCCTACCCGGCTGGGCAGGGCGTCGCGCACCCAGCTCGGGTGGGAGGGACCACGCCCCCAGCCGACGCCCTGGGGTCCTGGCCCGGTGGGGGCTCCGGTGACGGGCACACGGCCGCCCCGCCTTGGGGCGAACTGCGCAGGCGCCTCGCGCGGGACGCGGTTGCGCCCGAGCCCGCCGGCAGCAGCCTGTCCTCGGCCTTGCAGCCGACGGCCCGCAGGAGCCCGACCCCACCCTGTGGAACGAGCCGGCCGAGCTGCCGTCGGGAGAAGGCGCCGCGGACAGCACTAGCCCCGGCCAGGAGCCCGTGCCCAGCGGCCCGCCAGCCCCCACGTCGGCGCCGGGCCCCGAGGACAGCACGGCGCAGGA
>NW_004955453.1:3151426-3187829 GCF_000276665.1 Chinchilla lanigera | reverse complement strand
CGGGCTGGGCCGGGCGTGCCGGGCGTGACCCGTCCCCGTTCTCCGCAGGCGCGCTGGGGCCGGGCGCCATCGCGGCCATCGTCATCGCTGCCCTGCTGGCCACCTGCGTGGTGCTGGCGCTCGTGGTCGTCGCGCTGCGAAAGTTTTCCGCCTCGTGAATCAAATAAAGGAGCCGCGCAGGCTGGCGCGCCACTCTGCGGCACCCACCCTCGTGCGCCTGTGTCCGCGCATGCGCGAGCGGGCGGGGCGGGGCTCGCGGAGCGAGGCACGCGCGCTGGGCCACGTGCTCAGGGGAACGCGCGTGCACGAGAGCGGCCCACGCGGTGCGCGTGCTCGCTCCTCCGTCTGCGTCTCGGCCGATCCTGTCCTCCCCGCCTCTCCGCGCACCCTCGTGCCCGGTGCGGACAAGGGCTCAGGAGGGAAGCGAGGGCCGCAGCCCTGTGTGCGGCACCGGGTTACTTTTTAGGGGTGTCCTTTGGCTCTGAGGGACCCTGCCTGCTCGGAGAGCCGCAGACCCTCCACTCGGCCCGCCCCGAGGACCTCTGTACTCCCGGGAGACGCAGGGATGGCATGAGGCGAGGGGCGAAGCCCACGCGATTTTCTTGTCCCCTCCCCCGACCCCCTGGTTGGGTTGAGCCGCCTTTCTCCCGGCTGCGGGCTGCGCTGGGGTGGGCGGGAGACGCCTTTCCCACGCGGCTGTGCGCCGCACCTGGGAGCTTCTGCGGAGGGAAGAGGGGCCGGCCGTCCACCTGCTCCTCCCGTAGGTCGCCCTGGTGCGCTGACCTGCCCTGGCCCGCGCTCTTCGGCCTGGCGGGAGGGGTTTCCTGGTGGCCGTCCTGGAGGTGCGGCTGTGAACTTCTGCAACCCCTTGGGGAAGGTTTATTGCAACAGGAGGGTTCCTGGGTGAGGATGCATAGGGGAAAGGTCTTCGCTCCTCTTCCCCCTTTTATTTTTGGAGAAGGGAGTTTTGCTATGGTAGCCCCCAATTGCACAGAACTTGCCATCCTCCTGCTTCAGCCTCTTTAATGCTGGGATACAGGCATATGCTACCACGCCCGGTTTCTTGCTTTTTTTTTTAAGACTGCCCCCACTGTAGCAGTCTCCCCCAAACACATCATGGCTTAAACCTTGGTTACAAAACGCCGTTGAAATTTCTTCACATAACCTTGAGTAGCCAGCTTCAGAGAGCTGAGCCCAGCGCCTGGGCCACTGCCAGTCCTAATCCTGGCTCCTCCCCACTTTTGGGGCCCGGGATGCCAAGCCGGGACCTCTTCATTCATGGGCCGGGGCCCCCCTCAGCTGACCCACGATGTGCAGAGGACGCCAGGAGGATGCCAGGGGCCTGCAGTGGCTGTGGAAGATGCTGCAGGTGCCCTGGCTGTTTCTCCCAGACTGGCCTGGGTGTGAAAGAGAGCGAGCCCTGGCCGAGTTTGGGGCTCCCCGGAGGGACTGCTGTGGGGGTGCAATGGCTGGGCCTGGGAGGAGCTGTGCCACTGAAAGCCAAGAGAGTGCAGGCCCCGCTCAGCCCCAGGCCCGCGGTCACATCCCCTGGGGACCCGCTGTACTTCCCACGGCCTGAAGGCCTCCCCAGCACCCGCACATGGCCCTCTCTCTGTGGAGCCGCCCCACAGTTCCCCCCCGGCCTGATCCCAGCTCTCTCCTTCCCCGGACATAGCCTCTCCTTGGTGCTGTCCCTGGGTCCCCTCCCACCAGGGCTCCCTCCCGGCCCAGCACCAAGCACCTCACCGCTGTGCACATCAGGGCAATAAAGAACAGACCTGCCACCCTGACTCGGTATGTGATGCTTCTTTAATGCAGCCGGAAATGGTATTTGCTTTTCTTGGAACCGTAACTGTACAGGATGCAGTGACCAATTCATTCCGTAAGACCCCTGGGCTCCCCAAGGGGCCAGAAAACACAAGTTATGCTGGCCGCGGAGAAGCCGGAGCGGGTGCTCAGCCAAGCCCTCCTGGGCCTGCGAGGCGCGGGCAGCTGTGCAGCTGGGGTGGCCGAGGTGCTGGAGGGGGACGGAGGTGGCCGGGCTCCTCCCGGCAGCCGGAGACGGAGGGCCACTCCGGAAGCTGTCAGGCAAGGTTGGCCCTCTGGGTGCCTGGTAGGGAAGGACGCGTGCAGTGCGGGGGATCACGACAGCCGTCACTTTCCGCCTGACCCTGCCAGGATCACCTGGCTCTAGGCCGCCGCCAGTCCGAGGAGGCCCCCAAGAGATGAGGGGGGCGGTGGTGTAACACCGCCTGGCCCTCCTCCTCTGCGGATGGTCAGGCAGGCACTGTTTCCAGCCTGTACATCAGTGCCAGCGAGGGCTGGGACCCTCGGGCGGGCACTCACTGCGTGGGCAGGGGCGGGACATGCACCTGGCCACCAAGGCTGCCTGCGGCGCCCTGGCCTGTCCTTCCCAAGAGCCCAAGAGCCCTCTGCGTCTGTCAGGGTCCCCACCAGCCTGCTCCCCTGCCCACATCCTCGCACCAGGCTGGTGCCCGAGACGGAGGTCATTGCCGATTCCGGCTGCCCAGCTTCCTCCGGTCCTTATTCTGGCTGCGCTGAGGGTCGTCCATCTTGTGCACACGGAAGCACTCCTTGAGGTTCTGGGAGCGGATTTTGGGGTTCAGGATCTCCTCGGTTGTGCAGCTGGGGAACCAGCCTCTCTCCTGGTCATGCAGACGCTCCCCGAAGATCCACCCTGGGAGGGAGAGTGGCAGTCAGGCGCCCTGTGGGCCTGAGGCCTGGGGGTCAGCTCCACCCAGCCAGGCTCCTGTCTGTGCGTGGGGCAGAGTTGGGGGAACTGCATTGCTGGGAGCTGGGGAGGCCTGCGAGCTGTGGGTACTGCTGCGCAGGTCCCCGCGGGCTCTGCATCTCCTCACGGAAACCTCAGTAACCCCACCAAGGCCAGGAGCCGCCAGGGGCCCCCCCTAAGGCCAGTGCATCCGAGGGCTGTGGTGGTGCTGGCCGGCCACTTGATCGTCCTGCTGAGCTGCAGGACCGTCTCTCGCTGGGCAGCACCTCCCAGATCTCCCCCTGCAGAGGCCAGCCAAGAGCTGGTGACACCTGGAGTGCCCCACCTTCTCCCTGCTTTCCCGTCTTCCCGCCCCAGAGACCTTTGCCAGGGCCTGGGCCTGTGGTGCGTCCCCTGTGTGGGGGCCCACACCGTGTCCTGGACAGGTCACCCGGGAGGGTGTCAGGCTGTGTGCCCTGGGGAGCGGGGAGGAGCCCAGGACTTTGGGGATGAGGTAGAGGCCAGGGCCTGGGGAAGAGGAGCTGGGCAGAGAGAGGATTTGGTGCACCAGGAAATGTGCATGTGGAAAGGCGCCAGGAGGACGGGGTTAGATCCCTCATCAACGCCCCGTCTGCAGGGCTGGTGGGAATGGGGCGCTTCTTAGCCCCCCCGGGGCCCTGAGTCCGTGTTCGGGGGCTTCCCGGGCCCTCGCCGCCCAAATGGCATTGGGGTCAGCGTGCTGCAGGGGGGTGCAGGGCTGCTCCCGCACTGTGGTAGGAGGCTGAGGCCAGGCCTTGCCCGGACAGGCTGAGGGACGGCACAGTGGTGTCTGAGCGCCAGAGGAAGCAGTGGGTACTTAGCCACCAGCGGCACCAGGCAGCGGAGGGGCTCACTGCAGTCCGGGGCCTCACCGTCTTCTGTCTTCTCCAGGATGTTCAGGATGTCTGCCAGCTCCAGCGTCAGTTCGTCCGGCTGCTGGGCCACGTACGGGTGCACGCACTGCACCTGGGGGCAGTCTGCGGGCAAGAGGGAGGGCGTGGTGCGTCCCCAGCATGGGGTCCCCTGCCCTGACCCACACCTGAGCCAGCCCAGGACGGCTTGGAGCAGCTGCCAGGGATGGGACACGGGCTCCCCAGTAGCCAACAAACGGTTCCTCTCGCGGAGGGGAGGGCCGGCTTCCAAGCCCCCGGGGAGCTGGGGAGGCAGCAGGGAAGGGGACTCCCAACTGCAGGCTGCTCTCAGCTCTGACGGCAAGGGCGCTGGCGCTCAGCGCTGGGACCGCTGTGGGGCTCAGGACAAAGGGTGGCAGCAGGCTCGTGTGCCCTGGGATTGTGTATGCTCTCCAGACAGCTGGTTCCCCGGAAGCACCCTCCAGGTGGGGTTCCCAGTTCCTCCCAGCGTCCTGCTAAGAGCTGTTGCTTTAGGCCCAGGTGTGTCCACTCTCTGCAGTAACCATCCCATCTTGGCCACGCTGGGAGCCAGCACTCCTGGTGAGGGGCTGAGCTTGGCGGGAACTTCCCCCAGCACCACGAGGTGCTGCTGAAGCTGAGGCCTGAAGCCACCTCGGCGGGGACTTACCCAGCAGCCGGGACGTGAAGGAAACAAACTTGGTCCTCCTGTTGGGGGCTAGTGAGGTCATCCAACGCTTCATCTCACTCCTGGCACAGGGAAGAGGACATGGCCCACCGCAGACCAAGGGCAAAACCACCCCGGTGGGAGGTGGTGGCCACCCGTGGCCCAGCCCAAGGCTGCACTAGGGACAGCTGGGCCCAGAGCCCAGGGTCAGGTGGGGCCTACAAATTAACTCCAAAAGCGCGTTTGGAGCAGCTCCACTGAAGCTGTGCTTTCTCCGCCGTGCAAAGATGGGAAAGATTGATGTCCACCCTTGCCTCAGTGCAGGCCCTGGCAGGGGAGGACAGGGCAGGCGGGGACTGGGGGTGGCAAGGGACAGAGGAGAGGGAGGAGGTGCCCACAAGGGAGTGCTGGGCCCTGAGGCTCACAATGCCTCTCCCATTTATCCTCAGAGAGGGGCAGAGGTGGACGGCAGTCACACAGCAAATGAGGGGGCGGGGAAGGCGTCCGTTGGCCCCCAGGTTTTAATGTCCCATCCGGGAACAGGGACACACCCTCCGTCCGAACCCCCCCACGGGCACGTCGGGACACAGGCACACACTTGGCCACAGCACGCAGGACCGTGCCGTCTGCCCGCCCACAGCCCGACACTAACAGCCCGGCACAAGTCCGCAGGGCCCGGCGGCAGGATGGGCACTGTGTGGGGTCGGGTACGCCCGAGCCCTGCTCCCCTGAGGCTTCCAAGAGGTGTCCTAGGTGCCTCCTGGCGGGCCCTGGCCGGCACTCACTGAGAGGACGCCTTCAGCATGTAGGTGGCCTCCCGGTCGTCTGCGTTCTCCAGCAGCCGTAGGATGAACACGTTGGCCAGCGTCTGGCCCTGGTCCTCCAGCTCCTCCACTCGCAGCAGGCCCCGCGGGGCCGAGTCGAACACCTGGTACTTGTCCCTGGGAACCGCGGTGGTGGGACAGGGTGTCGGTCCAGGGGAGCCCTGGCCACACGGCCCTGCCCCGCAGGACAGCCCCCCTCGCCGCTCACCCCGGGATCTGCCGGCAGATCACCAGCAGGTCGTTGAAGAGGAAGAGGTAAATTTCCCGGAAGAGTTTCTTGGTGCGCAGCGTGCGGGAGGTCTTGGGGCCCGACATCTGCTGCAGCTCGCCCTGCTTCAGCAGCCAGCGGGAGTGCGAGATGATGGGGACCGACTGGGGGGAAGGAGGCCGGCGTCGCCATGGCGCTCCTCTGCTCCCGGCCCAGGGGTGCCTCCCGGCAGCTGTGAGGCTCTCGCCTACCCTGCCGCCCGCCTGGGTCCGACACAGGGAGACAGCAGCTCTGAGTCTGCGCAGGGACTCGTGCCTGGGCGTGGTACACAGATGTGTGCCTGTGTGCGTCGGGTGTGTGTGTGTGTGTGTGCATGTATTCCACACTACATGTGATCCCTGCATGGTCCATCACTATACTCTGCTCAAGGTCACAGCCAGTAGCCCAGAGTGGGATCCAGCCAGGGCACCCGCTGACTGTCAGGCAGCAGGCCAGGTAGGGGGATCCTTGCAGGAGCGGGTGGGGTGTCGCTGCCTGGGGGCGGGGACAATGGCTTGGGTCAGGCTCACCTTGATCTTTTTTTTTTTTTTTTCCTTTGGTACTAGGAATTGAACTCATGACCTCAGGCTTGCCAGGCAAGTGCTTATGCTGCTGAGCTATATCCCCGGCCCTCACCTTGATCTTAAACTCCATCTTCTTCTGAATGCTGATCATTTGCTCCGTGCGGCTCATCTTCCTGACACCCTCATTGCACGCTTTTACCACCTGCAACGAGGAGGAGGAGGGCACAATGGGCCAGGTCACCTGAGGGTCCCCGGACACCCCTGTGACCAGGCATGGCACTGGTCACGCAGGACAGAGCCCCGCACCACACAGAGCCACACGCGGTGGTCCTGGACATCGAGCGCGATGTCAGAGGCAGGCACTAGGGTGTGTTCTATGCAGAGCCGTGTAGAATGAGACCGTCACTGAACTACATGTGCCCCTCGTAAGAGGGGACTGAGGTACAGGTAGCTATGGTGCATCTGTGCAGCTGAGTGCTATGAGCGCGGAAAAGCTCAGTTAACTGTGTGTGTGCTGAGCAGGAGAGCAAAGCCTGGGGCTTGGGAACCACAGTCTCTTTTTGCAAAGAACGCCAGCGTGTGCGGCGTGTGCAGACATCCATCTGGAAGGCAGGAGGCAGCCTCTCAGCTGTAGGTGTGGGACAGCCTGGCATCTCTATTACCGCCTTTTTGCTTACGAGCATTTTTTGAATTTTCTTGTTTCAAGCATCAGTTACTTTTATAAAGTAGAAAAAATATTTATTTTGAAAAAGTAAGCTATGAGAAACAGAGCGTACCTTTCATTAAAAGAAAAAGGAAGGTGGGTGTGGTGGCGTACGCCTATAATCCCAACAAGTGGGAGGCTGAGGCAGGAGGATGTCAAGCGCAAGCCTAGCTCAGGCAACTTAGCAATAAAAAAATTTTAAAAATGGTTGAGGATGTACCTCAGTGTGAAGGTCCTGGGTTCCCCCCAGCCAGAGGAAATGAGCAAAGAACTCCAAGTACAGAACAGGGCCTGGCCCTGGGGTGGCCACAGGGAGACCCCTCGGGGCCACGTGGGGCCCTCACAGCCCACAGCACCCACTTGAAGGCCTTCTATGGCCCAGCACGGCAGCTGCTGCCCAGTGGGGCTGGATGGATACCGACTGATGGGGGACAGCGCACAGGGAGGCTCTGGCTGGGGGCGCGGAGGCCGCCCAAGCCATCATCCGCACAGAGCAAAGGATCACGGCGTCTGGGCGGCGGAGGCTCTGCTTGAAACACATCAGCAGGCTTCCCGCCCACGACTTTTTTTGTCTGAGACAGGGTCTCACTATGCAGTTCAGGCTGGCCTTGAGCTCACTACGCCCACGCCTTTTCCTGACTGCAGAAGCAAGTCTTAAACTGCACGGTGCCATCGCACAAGGACACCCGGGGGGCAGCCACTCACCATCTCCAGCTCCCTGTGGGCGTCCAGGGCGGTGCACTCACGCTCCGACCGCTCCTCCACCCTCTTCAGGATGTTCTGAGCCAGGACAGGCAGGTTACTTCTGGGCATGGCCCCTGCCCTCCCTGCCACCCTCGGGCTACCCCCCCCCACACACACACACAGTATGTGAGCCCACAGCCCCGAGGGGATTAATAGGCTGACGCCATCTCTGTTCTGTCCCACGGGGACTTCATGCTTGGGGGAGGGTCCCTGCCTTTCTTCTGAGGCTCTCACTAGAAGCCAGGCCACCACTGTCCTAAGGCTTCGTTAACTTTGTCCCTAACAGGAAACAGGCCTTTTCTCTAATTGTTCGGTTTTCTTCAATTAGCGGAGTAAGTCCGGACTTTGGCCCCGCGTGCGGTTTCCGCCCCGCTGTCCTCACCGAGCCAGTGGACTCTGACCTGCTTTGTCTCAGCAGAAGGCCTGAGCGCAGCCGAGCCCTGTCCCGTCCTCCCAGCTGCCACGTGTGGCATGTGGCAGGGCCTTGACGCCACCCAGCTGCTCTTTTCCAAGGTTACCTGGCTTCCTCTGCCCAGCCAAGCCAGGGCCCATGGGCCACACCGAGGCCTCCCCGCCCCTCCTTGCCATGCATGGCCATCACTAACCCTGCGGCTGTCGGTCCTCTGCTCCCAAATCTGTGCCCACTGACCCACACGGTGCAGGCTCCGACTCTCCTTGCTGGCATTAAAATCCTGCCCGACGAGGCCCCTCTGGTGGCCTCTGAGGAGGACACATGGGTCCTCTGGCTAGGTCCACACTTGCCCCATCAGTCTCCTCTTGGTGTGTCCAGCTGCCTGACCTGCGACCTCCCTGGCTGCGACTCCCAGGTCACCCTGTCAGAGCCCGGCAAGAGTCCCTTTCCGCCTGGTGCCAGTGGCTTCCTGCAACTCAGGACGTGACCAGATGGTCCTCCCTGGTGGCCCCAGGGCAAGGCAGGAGCCCCTCAGGACGCCCGTCTGTCTACCCCGGGACGCTGCACCTCGCACCCAGCCCAGGCCGTCTCCTCCAGGTGTGGCCCAGCCCCGCTCCTTCCCCAGTGGCCCTTCTCCTGAGCACCACAGATGCCGGAACTTGAACCCTGACCTCTCCCTTTGACCTGAGCTCCGATTCCCCATGGCTCAAGCCCCTCTGCCTGCACCGCCTCACACACACCCAGCAGTGTTCCCCGAGCTCCCTGCTGGGAGCCTGTCTGTGCACCTGGCTGCCCCAGGGTCTTTGCATACCCAGTTCCCTTTCCCCAGACTGCTCTTCCTCCATGTGCTCACCTGGCCAGCTCCTCCCAAGGCAAGTCTCCCCTGAACTGTCCTGTCTTTCCCAACCATTGCACTGACAGTGGCCAGAGTCGCCCCTTACTGGGGTGCCCCATTTATTGCCCCAGGTATCGGTCTGTCCTGCTGGAATGCGGCTCCCTGCTGAGGAAGTGCTTGGGACCCAGTAGGTGCTTAACTGGCATTTGCTGAACAAGTGGATTTCCTGGAAAGCCACCAGCCCGGACAGCGACCACAGATGACAGAAGGGAAGAGGCGGTGCGTGCAGAGGGTTAGGCTGTACCTGGACCAGCAGCTTGAGGCGGGTGATCCTCTGGAAGGGGAGGATGAGGAAGGAGGAGAAGGGCAGGCCCTTGCACTTGGGGTCGAGCTCCAGCTGCGCAATCAGCTCCCGGAAAGCTGCCTTCTCCTGGCTGGGGACACAGACGTGCAGCAGTGGGTCTCAGGCCAGGCTCCGACCACAAGCGCTTCCATCCGTCAAGATCCCCCCAAGGAGGCAGCCCACGGGCACAGGAAACGTGGCACCTTCCTTCCCTCCGTCTCTCGCTTTTTTTTCATGGAAAAGAAAGCTGCTCAGGCACCCATCAAAGAACAATAGGGGCTTCGCATGCCCACCGGGAGCCTTAGCAGAACATGCGCCTGTGGGAGGGCAAGAATTCCTTGTGTGGCCAAGCCTGTACGAGACGCACACTTAGGTGACTTCGTGCCACAGGGCAGCACGGCAAGGTAAACCCACGGCGCACCACACCTGCCAGGGGCAAGGAGCTGGTGCCGACAGGGCTCAGGAGCTGAGCCACAGGGCCAGGCCCACGTGACAGGGACAGCCGTGGCCTGCCTGCAGCAGCTTGGCCAGGTGCTCTGTGCTCACAGGCATGGTGAAGGGTTCACCTGGGATTCTTGAGCACTGCCCTTAGTAGGGATCCAAGTGTATGGTGAATGTTTAATTTTTTAAAATGATTACAGTAGAAGATACACTGCCACGAATCCCCTCAAAATCCTCCCTGTTGCGTTGGACACATCCCACCATTCTTGCCACTTTCTGAAGCAGTTATGGAAGTCCTCTTTCCTGAGTGTCTTTACGAGATGTGTTCAAAACTACACTGGGTGCTGCTGCTGAGTCCCAGCCAGTGGAAGGGCAGGACCATAAAAACACGACTCCGTGTCCTCATCCCGCTCATTCACTGGATCAGGCACCACGCGACTCCTCGCTCCTCTCCGAAGTCAAAATGACCGCGAAAGGCGAACGTTTGGAGTCAGTTCAGGACATCCAGGCAGCCGCAACAGCGCCACTAAAGACACTCATGAAGAGGACTTCCAGAGCTGCTGCAGAGGGTGGCAAGATGGAGGGAAAGGGGATAAAAAAGAAGAAGGGAAAAAAAGATGATGAAAATAGAGCTTTTGCAGACGGGAAGGGTACCAAAGTTGGAAGGGGCAGCGAGGCGGGGCAGCGGTGTGCTGTGTCGCGCACCCGCTCTCCGTGATAAATGAATCATTGCGTCCTGCAAACACGCGCTAATAAAAAACAGCGGCAAGAACAATGGGTAAGTATGTTCAAAATATGGGGGGGTATTCTGAGGGAGATTGTTGGCAGTGTGCCTTTTATTGTAATATATTTTTAAAAATTTAAATGTTTGCCTTACTTCATCACACCTGTACAAGCACCTACTTTGTGGGACTCGTCTTCCCAATGTTTGTTTTTTCTTTTGTTTGGTTGATTGGTTTTTTTGGTACCGGGAATCGAACTCAGGACCTTGAGCTTGCCAGGCAGGCACTTATGCCGCTGAGCTCTATCTCCGGCCCTCTTCCCAGTGTTTGATCTCAAAAGCAGCACATAATTCTCTCAAATTCCAATTCCCAAATACATACGTAAAACACCTGTGTCTGGGTACTCAGACTCTCAAACATCCACACTGAGCCACGTGGTTGGACAGAAAAGCCCAGGAAGCTCCGCGTTCAGATGCTGAGGAACCCTCAGGTCACCCCAGTTGCTCTGCAATCTGCCTGCAGGGCCAGCCCCATGAAACTGTGGCCGCCTTATCTTTAAGGACAGGTTTTCTGCTCTTAGCAGAAAAGAGTGTCCCCAGGACGGCCACCTAAGACCTGGCACCAGGCGGGGACAGGAGCCACTTCCCACCAATAACTGTCCTGTAGAGCCTGACCCTGCGTCTGTTTCTGGGATGGACAGAGGCCAGCGACCTGCCTGTGTGGCTTGGATATGATCCTGTTCTTCCTTCCCAACAGAGGCTCCTGAACTGGAGACCCTTCCGTCTGACTGGGACAGTTCCCGCTGGAAATGCCTCTGCCGCTCCAGGCAGAGCTAGAGAGCTCCCCGCCGACCCCAGCCACTTAGGGTGGGAGCATTCATGCAAAGAATTCAAAGAGGCAAGTTGACTGAAAAATATCCTGTCAACAGAGACTTCAAGGCCTGGGTTTGAAAGCAGAGTGGCGATAAACTCAAGAGCATTGCTGGGTAACTTCAGAGAGCCTCCTTCCCACCCAGACCTTGCCCGTTGCAAGTTCAAACCCCCTGCCCCAACTGCCTGGCCCTGGGCGCCCTGGCCTCACTCATCCCTGAGCTCCCGGTACCCAAGCCGACACCACGGGTCTGCAACAGACTCTCTCGGGGGCCAGCTGGATCGACAGCTCTAACTTTATCAATGGATTACTGCACTGATGAGATCGGAATTTCACGGCACCGCCGGGAGATGACGGAAACAGGAGGTGGAGCCTCATCACAGGGAGGGGACCACAGGGGCGTGAATGTGGGGACTGTCTGGCCCCCACCCACTTCCTCTCTGACTCTTTTGCTCCGTTTCCTGGTGTTATGCAGTGAAAAGCTTTCTTCTCGCTTGTCCTTCCACCATAACGTCTCCACCTTAGCACTGGCACAAAGGGAGCGGACCTTGGAACCTGTGAGCCAACACACAGCCCTCCTTTAAGCTGCGCATCTCCAGGATTTTGTCTCAGCAACGGAAGGGCGACAGGTATAATTTCTCATTGGTCTCTGCGGTCAGCAGCCACTAAGATGATCCCAGTGATCCCCCTGCCCCTTGCATTCATGACCTTGTAAAATCCCCACCCTCTGCACATGGCATAGGCTTATTTACTCTCTTCCACTGAAGAGAATATGATGGAGGTGATGTGATGAAAAACATAATAAAAATTGAGAAAAAATTAACAACTACAGCTTCCACAAGAAGCGTGCTTTCTTACAGTTCTTGCTCTCTTGCACTCCGTTCCTTGAGATGAGCTGCCCCATCAAGAAGCCCATGCGCCATTTGTATTTCTTCATCTGAGAAGTGTGTGTTCACTTCAGATGCCCATTTTTGGATTGGGTTTGGCACCGAAATGCCCTGCAACCTGCTGGATCTGCACTGTCCCTACCCTGGCCATTCCGTGGCCCAGCGGGACCCCCAGCGGGCACGCAGAGACGAAGGGCAGCGGCGGCACCGCCCCCACACGGGGCACTCACAGCAACTGCTTGTACGTCCTCTCCTGGTAGGTCTGGTTGCTGACGTAGGTGATGTAGACCGAGAAGTGGTCTGCCGCGTAGTGATACACAATGTCACACACGTCAGAGATGACGATGTTCTCCTCCATCCGGTGCTCCAGCTCCAGGAGGAACCTGCCAGAGACAGTGGCTGGGTGAGGGTCGGGACCATGTCCCTGGGTGGGACAGACCAGTGCGCAGCTAGTGAGACCGGGGCTTCCGGCACAGAGGGGACCACGGGGTGCATGTGGAGTCACTGCTTCCAGGAGGGGACAGCATGAGGAGCACAGAGACACCGGTGGAGGGTCCCTGGCTGGCACACCCAAGCAGATTGCAAGGTACCCAGGGCACCCACCGGCTGACTGCTGGGAGTGTGGTAGGTCTCTGATGTACGTCTTTAGCAAGTATATTTTACAGTGCAACACCCCAAACATGCCAGTGCAGCCACGCAGCGGCCCCGCAGCGGCCCCACCGGCCTCAGGCCTCACCGCTCACTGACGGCCATGACGTCCAGCACGTTGGAGAAGAGGATGTGGGCCTCCGAGGGGTGCAGGATCTTCTTCAGCCGCTCGTTCTCCATGAAGTGGGACACCAGCAGGTTCAGGCTCTTGTAGTAGGAGGCCTCGGAGGTGACCAGCTCGAACATGGCCTGCGTCAGAGGAGGTGGGCGATGGGAGAGGGGACCTGCGGTTGCCACCCCCGGAGGCCTGAGGGCACCCTCGGACGCAGAGGGGGCTGCCGAGCCCTGCGGTGTGGGGCTGCAGCACTGGCTGCTCCCCAGGCTGGTGGGGGACAGCAACGGTGCTGCTGGCCCTCCAGGCCAACCACCCCCGTGCAAAGCAGACAGCGCCGCACCTTCAGACACACGCGCTCAGTTTGCCGGGTGGGTAACTGGGGGCAAGCGAAGCCCCACACACAGAACAGGGAGAAACACGAGAGGCCAGGTCCACCTGGGGAGAGACGGGCAGGTGAGCGGGCAGGTAGAGGACCCCACTCCTGTGCGCCCAGAAAAACGTCCACAGGGAGGCCAGCCTCGACCCCAAATGGCTGGCAGGAGTGGAACTTGGGGGTGACCTTTAGGCTTTTTACTTTTGAATTGCATGCAATTCTTTTTTGTTTGTTCGTTTGCTTGTTTTTTGAGATAGGGCCTCTGTGTGTAGCCCAGGCTGGCCTCAAACTCTTGGGAATTTTCCTGCCTCAGCTTCTGAGTTCTGGTATTACAGGCGTGTGCCACCACACCCAACCAGGGTTGTCTGAAAATTTAAAATAAGTGTACTGTTCTTGTCAGTGTCGGATTTTACTTTTTCAATTTTTTGCGGTGCTGGGGATCAAACCTGGGGCTTCACACGTGCTAGGCTGAGCTATAACCTCAGTAGTACTGAGCTACAACCTCTATAGGACTATTGAGCTATAACCTCAGCCCTGGGTCTGATTTTATGATTGATAAAACAATTTTCACTTTGAAAAAGAGAAGAGAAAATCTAGATGTGGTGGTACAGGCCTGCAATCCCAGCACTCTGGGAGGCTGAGGCAGGAGGATTACAAATACAAGTCCAGTCTGGGCAATTTAGTGACTGAGACCCTGTCTCAAAATAAATAAAAAATGTACAAAGGAAAAAGGGCTGGGTAGGTAGCTCACATGGGAAAATGAAAGAAATCAATCATCTAGTAAGTTTTTCATAGGCATCGTTGTTCTCTTTTTTTTGGTACTAGAAATGGAACTCAGGACCTTGCACTTGCCAGGCAGGCACTTGTGCCGCTGGGCTATCTCCCCAGCCCCACCGTTGTTCTCTATCATGGCGATTGCCTGCTTACCGAACCTATGACCCCAACAAAGCCCTGTTCTCTGAAGCGTCCACTGCAAGGCCCACGCAGCAGGCCCTGTGCCACCTCTCACCCTGCTTGCGTATGACTTCAGCAGCCAACACGGTCCCTGCCACCTTCTTCCCATTGCCCTCCTGTGCTTTGGGTCCCTCATGGGATGGTCCACTGGGTTAAACTGTGGTGCCCACATCTTACGCCCCAGTGACCTTGCCTGGCAAAAGGGTCCCTGTGGGTGCCCCTGAGTTTGTTTGTTTGTTTATTTATTTATTTATTTATTTGAGACAGGGTCTTAGTATGCAGTTCAGGCTGGCCTTGAGCTCACTTTGTAGCCCAGGCTAGTCTTGAACTTGCAATGATCCTCCTGCCTCAGCCTACCGAGTGCTGGGATTACAGGTGTGTGCCACCACGCCTGGCTGCCCCTGAGTTTAGGGTCTCGAGGGAGAACTTCCTGGATTCAGGAGTCTGTGTACAAGAGGCAGAGAGTGACGTCACAGACACACAGAGGACAGAATGGAGCCAAGGACCCAGGGGGCCACAAGACAAGGATTGCGGGAGCCAGCAGCAGCTGGAAGGGGCAGGAAGGATTCTCCCTGGGGCTGGCAGAGTGGGCAGAGGAGGGGTGGAGGCCGGAGCAGTGAGGAGCACTGTGGGGCCCCCTCCAGCTTCCCACGGGACAACGCAGCCCCAGCTCCAGGGGTGGGAAGAAGGCTGGCGCTGCTCCCAGAGCTCACACAAGGGGGTGCTCCCTGCTGTCACAGACACTCTTCGAGGTCCCCCAGGAAGGACGTGCAGAAGCTCCTGTTTCACCGGAGGGAAGCTGACGCAGAGGTGGCATCCCTAACGCCACACAACCCCGTGCCACGAGAGCCAGGACCACGCAGGGGTGCCACACTCTGGGCTCTGCTGGGACCCTGCCCGGCTGGCCCACAGCAGCATGGGGGCAAGCCAGGCACTGACAGTCATGTGCTTCCCTGTTCGGGCACCCAAGATGAAGGACGCCCTAGTGAGGTGCCACTGCCCCGCAAGCAGGACCCGCCTGGCAGCAGTGAGAAGCCCACACCAGAGCATCTCCGGGCTCCAGCCACCAAACAGACCCGGCCACCACCAGGTTGCCCTGGCTGGAGATGGTGCAGAGCTGAGATGCTCCAAGCACCCCACAGCCTCTGTCCCCACTCTCACGCCACAGCCGTCCCATTTACCTGAAAATAAGCTGCACAAACCAGTCCCGGGGCCTCGCAGGAGGCAGAGCTTGGAGCCCCACACCGAGAGACACATAGCCTCTGGTCTGCCGGCTGCCTACACTCGCCTGGACAAGGGGGCACACTGGCCGAAGGGGTTTCTCTGCTACTGATGCTGTTAGGAACTCACTTCCTGCTGCTAAATTTCTGTTTCTCAAGAACATACCCAGCCATCACCACTCCCAAGCTCCAAGCACACACAACTGACACAAAGGACACAGGAGGGTCCATGCTCCGGGGGAGCTGTCACACCCACAGTGTAGCATCCAGGACAGGCACGTCACCCTGAAGAGACATCCAGCTGCCATCCTGGCTTAGTTGCACCCAGCTTCCTTAGCTGATGGCATCTTTGTCCTGGGGCTCCGGGGGTCAAGGGCTCCAGCCTGAATCAGTGCCGGTGAGGGGCAGGTGAGCCCCTCACCCAGCACCCCCAACTTGCCCGTCTGCAGGCCTGGGTTACCGGGAGGCATCTTCGTTCTGTAGGTCACGCTGTCAGCCACTCACACGGCTGTCCTTGTCTGATCAGTCACTCAAAGCCTCTGCTGGGCTGCATGGAGCCGGCAGGTCCTGCGCACTCGTTCCCCACTGCTCCTTCCCCATCCGCTCCTCATCCATTCCCCGGTCCCGTCACCCCACTCGCTCCCCAGTCAGTCATTCGTTGCCCTGGTCCTCCATTCCCCACCCCCATTCATTCATTCATTCTCCCAGTCATTCTCCCATTCATTCATTCCCTCATTCCCATCACCCCATTCACTCCCCAGGCATTCCCCCATTCCCCTGGTCCTCCATTCCCCAGTCCCAGTCATTCATTCATTCCCCAGTCATTCCCCCAGTCCTGTCACCCCATTCATTCCCCAGTCATTCATCCCTCCATTCCCCTGATCCTCCATTCCCCACCCCCATTCATTTATTCATTCTCCCATTCATTCATTCCCTCATTCCCATCACCCCATTCACTCCCCATTCATTCATTCATTCATTCCTCATTCATTGCCCCATCCCTCCATTTACTCACTCCCCCATTCCTGTCACCCCATTCTCTCCCCCTATCATTTATTCCCCCTTTCCCTTATTCATTCATTTCCGCACTCCCCCATTCCTCCATTCATTCATTCTCCCTTTATTCCCCCATTCCTGTGGTCCTCCATTCCCCATTCATTCATTCATTCCCCCATTCCTGTCACCCCATTAATTCCCCCAATCATTCATTCAGTCCCCATTCCCATCACTCCTTTCATTCCCCTGTCATTCATTCTCCCATTCATTCCATCCCCAGTCCTCCATTCATTCATTCCCCACGCATCACCCCATTCACCTCCCCAACCCTTCATTCATTTCCCCACCCCATTCCTCCATTCATTCGCTTCCTCCATTATCCCTCCCCCATTCCCCTATTCATTTCCCCATTCCTGCATTCGCTTATTCCCGTTGGTGCCTCAAGCACTTCCTGAGCACGTTCCTCATCCAGGCACCACTGCAGGCGCTAAGCTTCGGAGTGATCAGGGCACAGTCCCTGCCACCACGCGGGGCCCACATCTCCCATCCCTGGGGCAGCACGGTGAGACGCTGCAGGCCAGGTCAGGTCGGGGCACCCAGAGCAGACTGAGTGTGTGTGCGCGTGTGTGTGTCCTGAGTGTGCAGGTGCACATGTGAATGAGTGTGAGAGAACTGTGTGAGTGTGGCGGGGGGAGTGTGTGAGCACTAATGAGTGTGTGTGCACGTGTACAAGCGTGAATGGCTGTATGAGTGTGAAGCAGAGTACGTGCGAGCACGGATTTGCGTGCGTGTGTGTGCGTCAGTGTGACTACATGAGGACTAATGCGGGGTCTGAGTGAGTGTGTGCACGTGTGTGCCCAGCTGCTGCTCAGCGCAGAGGACCCCTCCCCTGTCGGCCCCTCCCTCCAGGCCGGCTGCTCAGGACCGCAGCAGGGAGGAGCCACACGCCCAGTCCCACACCAGTCCTCGGGCGGTGCCCGGAGCTCAGCTACTCAGTCTCGTGTCTCCGGCTAACCGCGCTGCCCTGTGATTTCTTTCTTTCTTTTTTTTTTTTTTTAGTACCGGGAATTGAACTCAGGACTTTGCACTTGCCGGGCGGGCGCCTATGCCGCTGAGCTGCACTCCCGGCCCTGCCCTGTGGCTTCTAACCACTGCTCCTGCTCGGCCCGTTCCTGCCCAGGACCCTCTGAGGGGGTGCCATCCGGACTCTGGATTTCTCAGGAGGGGCCGGTACAGGCGGCTCTGCCCTCCGTGTCAGCTGTGAGTGTCTGGCGTCCACCACGGGCCCTGGGCACGGCCCTCACAGATGGCGGGAGGGCTGTGAGCAGGGGGCAGGAGGGCTGTGCCAAGGAGGCTATCAGGGCTGAGGCCCAAAAGGCTGCAGAAGAGCCCACTTGCAGGAGCGCCCACGCCCGTGCAGAGAAACCGGGCACAGGTGGGGGACAGGCTGGAGGGCGGAGGGCAGCATGCGGGCGGAAGGGGGCTCCTCTGCGCATGTGCGGGAGGCACGGGGGCGGGGTGGGGGAGGGGGGTGAGGGAGTGACTGCAGGCTCCCTTTCGGGGTCCCAAATCACAGCCTCCTTGTGGGGCAGGAGGGGAGCTGCTGCCCCGACTGTCCCCAGGCCAAGGGAAGCCACGTCCGTCACCCCGCAGTCCCAGCCCGGGAAGCGCGGCATCCCGCGTTCTCAGCACATTTAGGGTTAGATTTCCTCTGACGATGGGGCTTCCCACACAGCGCAGACTCAGCTGGCCAGAGGCACCCCGTCTAGGGGAGACCCTGAGCCGGCACCGCACCCGGCTGGACGCCCCACACAGGCGCTCAGGGCCGAGCCGCACGGTGCTGCCAGGCCGGGGGCACCATGGGGCCTCAGGCCTGCTGAGTGGCTGACGGATGTGTGTGTTTCACAAACAGAGGAGACCCCAGAGCGGTCGGCAGTGGAGGCCCAGGAAAGCCCCGGGGAACGGCACCCACTTCCGACTGAGGAAGGCGGGAAACCAGCCCCTCAGTCACGGAGCCCCGTGCCCCACAGTCAACCTCAGCAGTGCCATCTCGGGTCACTGGGGGCCGCCCCTCCTTCCTGTCCTAGGGAACCCCGGGCTCTGCGTTCTCCCTGGTTTTGGGTGCATTTTCGTTCCCCGACCTCCCCCCAGCAAGTCACTGCTGTCATTGCTGTCACCTGAGTCACCAGCTGACTTCTGCGGGGCTCAGAGCTGCAGGCCAGCAGACCACAGCTGCTCTGGTTCTTCAAGGCCAGGACACGAGCATCCCTGCCCCAGGGTCCTGGGCCCTGCCCCTGCTGGGGTTCTCCCGGACGGGGGACCTAGGCACCGGCTCCCACCTGCGACCCTAGAGCCAGCAGCAGGGGCCTCCTGTGGCAGCCAGGGGACCCCACTGGTTATGCACTGAACCGTGTCCCCCAGATTCCCATGCTGAAGTGCCCCAGCATGACCGAACTGGGAGACAGAGCCTGGAAAGTGTGGTGCGGACCGAACGAGGCCCTAAGGGCCGGCGTGTCCTCCGAGGAGACACCCGGAGCGAGCGCAGGGAAGACCACGAGAGGGCACAGGAGGCGGCCCTCCACAGGTCACAGGCTGGGCCCTGAATGTCCCCAGAGGGGCGTGTGGTGAAGGCTCAGTCCCGGCCTTGGTGAGTGGGGCCTTGGGAGGTGGGGCCCGGCGGGGGAAAGTGGGGTCACTGAGTGTCCTTGAGGGGGCCCTGGGACCTGGCCTTTGGCTCTCTCTGCCTCTGTCCCTCTGCTTCCCCGCCACCATGGCATAAGCAAGGAACAAGCTGGAACTGAGACGTCTGCAACGGAGCACAGCAAACCTTCCCTGCTCGCAGTCGCCGCGCCTCTGGTATTTGTCACGGAGACGGAAAGCTGACACGCACAGCAGCACGGACGGGCCGCACCAGAAACAACCTGCACACGGCCACTCGCCACTCCCGAGTCAAGTGCACACTTGGACACACACGCTCTCCTCACCCGAGTGAGCGCGGCGGGGCCGCTCAGGAACAGAGCTTTCTCCGAGAGACCTTTCTCTCCCCACCAGTACCTTTGCTCCACGTGAACTGCGTATGAGGCGCCTCAATTTTTTATCTAAAGGATGAGTTTCAAAAATGCCAAGTGCTACCTTTGCCTCTTTGCTGAAGTTGCTATCAGTGCTCTCTCTACATCAGACCAGGAGGCGGCTGGTTTCTGGGGTTGTGACAGCGCCCACCGTGAGGTAGAGGCACACCCCTGTCCCCCTGCTGCCTGAAGGCTCCGTTGCTGAACTGTTAGGGTTTATCCTAAAGAGAGAAATGCGGATTTGATGAGGGTTGGTAAATAACACAGCAATCACAACTCATGATTCTGATAGAGGTCCATATCAAAAGCCTTTAGTGACTTCCTTGTAAACTGGTTTGCTTTTTAAGAAAAAAAAAAAAAAAAAAAAGGCTCTGAGCATGGTGACAGCACGCCTGTAATCCCAGCACTTAGAAGGCTGAGGCAGGAGGATCTCCACGAGTTCAAGGCCAGCTTGGGCTACAGAAGCGAGTTTGAGGCCAGCCTGCAGAGTGAGACCCTGTCTCAACACAACACAACAAAACACAACAAAACAAAACAGAAAATACATGCAAGTTCTAAGTTGTGAAAACAGGCTGACCCACCACAGAATACAACTGTGATTTCAGAGGCTGAGCAGGGTCAGACTGTGCAGGTAATGACTGGGTCCCCCCCCCTCCTGGGCACACTGGGGCCTCACCCCCACCCCCACCACACCAGCCTGGCAGCACCCTGCCTGAGCAGTGTCCCTGCACGCCTGTTCCCTTGGAGATGCTCAAAACGTCACTCCCTGCTCACTTTTCCAGTTCCACCCAGCAAACTCGGGGAGCGGAGTCTTCTCTCCCCGCTGCAGGCACAGGGTCCTGTGTGAGGGGGTACGCGGCCTGCCAGGGCCGCAGCAGTGACTACTCCAAGCACCTCCGGTTTCTGCTTTTTGTCAGGCCTGGGAGGATCCCACCAGCCCTCTATACTTTACACTGAGGCAGCAGAGTCTTGCTAAATTGCCCAGGCTGGCTTTAAATTTTGTATCCTCCTGCCTCAGCATCCCAAGTAGCTGGGATTATGAACGTGCAGTACCACACCCACCTTGCCCCTGGCTCTTTGCCCTCCTTTCTGGGTTCTCCTTCCTCCCACCACTTCCTGAAAAGCCCCTGCCCTGTGGCCTGTCTACCTGGCCTTCCTAACCTTTTAACTGGAAGACCTCCTGATTATTTTCTCAAGCCATGGTGTTCCAATGACTCAGAGGCCCCCAGGGGAGGGAGGGCATGAAGAGCTTCAGAACAACTTGGAAGACAAAATCAAAATGAAGAAAATCCTGTCCAGTAACGTCCTGACCTGACGTCGCGGCCAGGAAACTTTTACTGACAAATGAGGAAAACATACCATTTTGTTCTTAAGTCCCTATTTTTCCAGGGCTGGCTAAGACTTAGGCCTTTGTGGGGTGCTCTCCGGGGGTGAACAGGGGCTCCCCAGGACCAGGGCTTCCGCAGCTCAGGGACAAGACACATCTGCAGCAGGCTGAATGGCCCATCTGGCTTTAACACACATGGCAGAAAACAAAGCTGACACACGCTGGCTGCTTTGCAACATAAAACACAAAGAGCTCAGTCTCATGTGCTCGAATAAACTCTTTAAAATAAATGAAGCAGGGTGTGGTGGCACACGCCTGTAATCCCAGCACTCAGAAGGCTCAGGCAGGAGGATTGTTACTAGTTCTAAACCAGCCTGGGCCACAAAGTGAGCTCAAGGCTGGCCTGAACTGCATGGCAAGACTCTGTCTCTTGTGGGGGCTGGGGATTTAGCTCGGCGGCACAGTGCCTGCCTGGCAAGTGCAAGGTTGTGAGTTCGATTCCAGGTACTGGAAAGAAAAAAAGACTCTGTCTCAAAAAGATGAAAAAATAAAATAAATGAGAGGACCGGGTATGGTGGCACATGTCTATAATCCTAGCACTTGGAAGCCTGAGGCAGGAGGATCGATGTGAGTTGGAGGCCAGCCTGGACTACATAGTGATACCTTGCCTCAAAAAAACAAAAATAAATAAATATGAAAAGTCAGACTCCGAAAACTCAGAAATCAGGCATGCCACATGTCCATGTCATTCATGACTGTAACTGTGCTGCATATCAGTTAAGTCAGACTCATTTATTTTTGGGTTTTTTTTTGGTGTGTTGTTTTTTTTTCCGGTACCGGGAATCAAACTCACGACTTCACGCTTGCCAGGCAGGCACTGTGCCGCTGAGCTGAATCCCCAGCCCAGACTCATTTATTCTTTAAATATCTGGATCTGCAACTAGAAATTGCAAAGTGTATAAAGAAACTAAAAGTCTTTCCCTCTCTTTCTTTCTTTCTTTCTTTTTGAGACAAGGTCCCCCTATACAGTTCAGGATAGCCTTGAACTCACATGTAGCTCAGGCTGGCCTCTAACTTGCAGCAATCCTCCTACTTCAGCCTCCTAAGTGCTGGGATTACAGGCATCACGTCATGATGTCAGGCAAAGTCTTTATTTTCAATGCCCACTCTGCTGTAGACATAATGTTCTATTCTGTGTTCTAAAAATTTTATCATGACTATTCACCTATTTCATTCTTTGAAAACACTTTTTAAATGTTTGTGTCTTTGTATAGCTACATACTATCTTGATACACAATTAGCAAGTACTTGGGTTTCTTCTCATTCTTGTCTTAATTTTTGCTGAGATGGATATCTCAATAAATATTTGTGCACAAGCCTGATTATTTCACAAGATGAATGTCTACAAGTAGAAATATTAGAAAGTATACAAATATATTCTAATTGGAGTTTGATAGCCCATACTATTATACTCTTATCAACTGTGTTCAAGAGCACTCATTTAAAAATTCCTAGCCTTGGGCTGGGGATATAGCTCAGCGGCATAAGCACCTGCCTGGCAAGTGCAAGGTTCTGAGTTCGATCCCCAGTACCACACACACACAAAAAATCCTAGTCTGCCGGGGCAGTGGTGGTGCATGCCTGTAATCCCAGCACTTGGGAGGCTGAGGCAGGAGGATCGTTTCAAGTTCAAGACCAGCCTGAGCTACATAGTGAGCTCAAGGACAGCCTGAACTGTATAGCAAGACCCTGTCTCAAAAAGACAAAATAAATAAATAAAAATTCCTAGACAGGCATGGTGGAGCATACCTATAATCCCAGCACTTGGGAAGCTGAGGCAGGATGCAAGTTCAAGGCCAGCCTGGGCTACATAACAAGACTGTCTCAAAAAAACAGAACAAAATAAAAATTCCTTAATAGATTTTAAATATAAATATATGTTTAAAAGCCAACTTCCCACAAGGAATGCAAACATTACATACTACACACATGTATGATAAACTAAAAAAAAAACAGTCTCTGTGATTTGAAAATGCAGAGGACCATACCTCCATGTTGTTTTAGTCTGAGCTTCCTTGATTATTAACGAGTTTTGACTTTTATGTTTTCTTTGTTTTACTCACTAGTCACTTGTACTTTTCCTATGTGTCTTGTTTTGCCCATGTTCCTTTCAGGTGCTCATTTTATTCTAACTGACAGAGTTTTCTCATTGCGTGAAATGTGGGCCTTGCAGACATAAATGAAAACAACAAATTCTGAGCGTTTATCTCATATCCAGCCACCTCTCAGAACTGCCTTGTTAGACCCTGCGGTTTTATTTGACACCCTTGGATTTTTTAAAGAAAGCGACCATCGGGGGAGCGCCGGTCTTCCGGCTGGCTAGCTTCCTGCCTCGTAGGCCCCTGGAGAGAGGCCCCAGTGCATGGCGAGCCATACGCCGCCGCTCAATTGAGATTTATCATGACACAGAGAAACAGTGACACAATTGGCCCACCATGCACCGACTGCAGTTGCCCACCCACGGATGTGTGTGAATCATTCAAACTTTGAACAACCCCTGGGAATACATGCCATACAACGGGCCACTCTTGCTCCTGCCACTGAGAACCGGAAAGGTCCAGAGCCAGGGAGAAGCAGCTGCTGAACAAGGACTCAGAGAACATGAGAATGCAGACTAAGCCCACAGAGTCAGAGGTCTAGTGGACTGGGGTCACGAGAGCCACTCGGAAGCTATAAACTAGGAGGACCTTGCACAATACCTGTGGAGACACCCTGGAAGCCATTCTTCCCCTGACAGTACAGGCTGTGGTGGAGCTCTGGAGAAGTCTGCAGCAGGATTCCTGCTGCCTGTGCTGACAGTTGGGGAGAGGACACTAACTGGTTGTGGGGTCCCAATGCGATGGGAGGCTGGAGAGAAAACGCAACAAAAAATGGCCTTCGCCCCAGACGGCTCACTTGATTTTTGACAACCCTTAGGCTGTAACTACTTGTTAGATCCTTCTTGTGTATCTCTGTCTTCCTGAGAAACCACTTTGAAGATACCACCATGTATTACAGCAGTCACTGATATTTTCCTACTAATCTATCCATAACTCTGTAATGTTTGCATTGTTCCTATCCTATTTCATAAATGGATCCATGTTTATTATTATGTGTTTCCTACAACAACCATTGAGAATTATTGAATGATTATTCAGTAGGTCACTCATGTATAGTTCTATTTATATTCTTGAGAAGCCACTTTGAAGATACCTAAGTATAGTACAACAACTATTGATAATCTCCTACCTCTTTTGTCTGTAACTCACTATTATTTGTCTATTTGTTTTCCTGAGAAACTATCTTATAGATAACAATATGTAAAACAATAGCCATTGATAATTCCTACCACTTTGTCTGTAATTTGGTAAGCCCCTCCTATTATTATGTTATCCTTCTTTTACTCTTTAAAATAAAAAAAAAAAAAAAAAGAAAGCGGCCACCATCGGCAGACAATGGTTTCAATCTTCCTCCTTTGTGGCTTCTTCTCCTGCTCCTCTCTTGTCTTGTTGCCCTGGCTGGGGCTTTTGGAGCCACATCAAAGGATGTTAGCAAGCACTGCGTCTCGCCTTAATTGCCACGGCAACTCTTCATCATGTACGATTTTGGTTACATATTTAAGATATTCTTTATAAATCTCCAAAAGCATCCTTCTGAGCTTTATTTAGATCGTAACAGATGGACTCCTTTCCTTGTCAGCCTCTTTGAAACTCGATGTATTTTTTTATCTAGCCTATCAGTATGATACATTTTGACCCCAAACATGCAAATATTACACCATCTTTGCATTAATTTATACTTGCTCAATCTATATTTTTCAGATTTGAATTTCTTATGTTTTATATAAATTTTTAACTTAGGGCTGGGGATTTAGCTCAGCGGCAAAAGCGCCTGCCTGGCAAGCGCAAGGTCGTGAGTTCGGTTCCTGGTACCGGAGAAAAACAAAAAAAAAATAAATAAATAAATAAATAAATAAATAAATTTTTAACTTAATCCGCAGTGAGATAGACCAATGTTTTAATTTTATGGAGGAGTAGTACTTTGTTAGGTGGAACAAAAAGAAATCAGAGACATTCAACCCTCTGACATCTTACTTTTAAAATTGTACAATCAGATAGACTACAAATAGTTGTACAAATTTTAACACAAGTATAACTTCATGTAACCAATGTATGATCAAGGCCCTCAATGGTCCCGTTAGTCCAAAAAATCTCCCTCAAGCTTTCTCATTCTAGCTGCTGATCTGAGTTCTGTCAGCATAGTTGGGTCTGCTCCAGAATGTCACATCTGTGGAACCATACGGTATGTAACCTGTCCGGTTTCTTTTGTTTTGTTTTGTTTTTTTGAGACAGGGTCTCGCTATGCAGTCCAGCTGGCCTTGAGCTCACTTTGTAACCTAGGCTGGTCTTGAACTCCAATGATCCTCCTGCCTCAGCCTCCCGAGTGCTGGGATTACAGGCACGCACCCCCATGCCCAGCCTTTGGTTTCTTTCAGGCACTCAGCAAAGTGCCTGAGACTCGGCCCCTGGTGTCCTGTGTATCAACAGTCTGTTCCTTCCAGGTGCTTAGTGGACCACTGCAGGGATGTGTGAGCTTGTCCCTCTACCTGTTAATGGGCATCTGGGTTGTTTCCAATTCTGGGCGAGTATGAATAAGCACGCATGTATGCACTGCTGTGTGACTGTAACCTCCCAGTTCTCTAGGGGAGTGGCTCTCAACCAGGAGTTGCGTATTCCTTTGGGGAATATTCAGCTAAGTCTAGAGCCACCTGGGGTGTCATGAGTGGGGCGAGGGTGCTCCGGCATCCAGTGGGCAGCAGCCAGGATGCCGTGCAATGCACAGGGCAGAGCCTGAGACGAGGACACCCCAACCCCAATGTCCAGGGTGTCGCTGAGAGAGCTGCTGCAGGGAGATGCCTAAGAGCAAGCGGGAAGGGCTGGGGATGTAGCCGAGGGGCACAAGCGCCTGCCTGGCAAGCACAAGGTCCTGAGTTCAATTCCCAGTACCCCTCCCAGAAAAAAGAGTGAGCGGGGGTGCTGGGTGCATGGAAATGTCCACGTAACTTCATAGGAAATGGCCTGCCCTCCTCCAGAGCGGCTGCCCAGTTTGTAGATCCTGCACCAAAAGTTGCAGCTGCTGGGCGGCCACACCAGCACTTAAAGGCCTTCGTGGGAAGCCGAAGGACGGGCTGAGGTCTCGGGGTGCGAGGCTCGGTAGAGTCACTGTATTTAACAAGTGAGGCGATGGGATGCACTAAGTTTGAGTTTTGAGCAAACGATGACAACCGTCTTAGTATCGGTGCACTCCATCCATCAGCCCAAGTGCAGTGGTTTCCGAATACTGAGTTTTGAGCAGGAAGCGAGGTGCCTGCCTGTCATCCAGCACTTTGGAATCGATTTTTGTTTGTTTGTTTTTTGTTTGTTTGTTCTGCTGTACTTTTTTGAAATCTCACATTTGAGTCCTGCCTGGGCAATTTAGCAAGACTCTGTCTCCAAATAAAAACATAAGTAAATAAAAGGCCTGGGGTGTTATGCAGTGGCACGGCGCTCCTGGGTTTGATCCCCAGTGCCCCAGCCTGCAAAAATCAATAGGAAAAAGAAAACTTAGGCCAGTATGTAGCACTTCCTGTCTTGTATATACCTCCTTTGTTGAAGTATCTGTTTGTCCTTTCTCCATTTTTACATTAAAAATTTTCCTGCTGAGTTTTGTACACATTCTAGATGAGTCTTGTTAGATGAGAGACTTGAAATATGTTCTCAAAGTCTATAACTTCTTCTCATTCTCTTATCAGTCTCTTTTTTTTTTTTTTTTTTTTTTTTTTTAGGCAGGATCTCACTATGTAGTTCAGGCTGGCCTGGACTCCCTGGGGAGCCCAGGTTGGCCTTGAACTCATGGTGATCCTCCTGCCTCAGCCTCTCAAATGCTGGGATTATGGCGTGCCCAGCTAAAACTGTCAGTATTTTTGCATGCACAGTCGTTCATAGTTGTTTCCTTATAACCTTCTTAATGTCTGTGAAGTCTGTCATGTCTCCATTTTCACTTCTAATGTTGGTAATTTGTATCTTCTCTCCCTTTTGTCAACTTTGACAATTTATTAATTTTACTGATCTCTTAAAAACCAGCTTTTGGTTTATTAATTTTGTCTTTTTTTTTTTTTTTTTTTTTTTGAGATAGGGTCTTGCTATGCTGTTCAGGCTGGCTTTGAGCTCACTATTTATCCCAGGCTAGTCTTGAACTTGCAACAGTTCTCCTGCCTCAGCCTCCCAAGTGCTGGGATTACAGGTGTGCACCACCATGCCCCGCTTAGTTTGTTAACTTTGTCTCTTATTTGTGTTGTTTCTCTCTTTTTGCTGGCTTTGGTTTTGTTTTCCCCAACCCCACTAGCTTCTTACTATGAAAGCTTAAGTGACTGATTTGAAGACTTCCTTCTTTCCTAAATTTTAGTATATTGCAGATTCATTTTCTGCCATTTAAGAATACTTGTAACTTCCCTTGAGACTACTTGATCCAGGGATTATAAAAACTGTGTACTGCTTATTCCTCTCTCCCTCCCCCTCTCCCAGGAGGAGGACTGGACCTTGTCTCCCGCACATGCTCTACCTGTAACCTAAACTCCCAGCCACTTGCTTGTTATCGTCATGTTACTGATTTCTAGTTTAATTCATTAAGGTCATAAAACATACTGTGCATGATTTCAATTTTCATACGTTTGTTCATGTGTGCTACGGCCTATCGTGGTGAATATTCTATGTAACTTGAAGAAAGTGCTTTATATTCCGCTATTGCTGGGTGGTGGTGGTCAATGTATTCTTGATCGTACGTCTCTCAGTTCTACTAATCACTAAGAGAAAAATTGTTTTTGACTACACACATGCGCACACACACACACACGCAGCCTTCAGCTATATTGCGGATGTTTAGAAATCTGTATATGTACGTGCTGTAGTGATCAGACTTGATGACTGGCATTTTTCGACTCTCCAACAAGGGCCGCTTGTGTTTGTGAAATGATTCACCGAAGCACAGCCACCCTTCCCTGCGGTCCGCCGCCCCACCCGGCCGCAGAGCCAGTGGTGCGGACAGAGCGGGCCGGGAACCTGAGATATCCGTTGCCTGACCCCGCTCCAGCGCCCCGGGGCTGAGCTGGCCAACTGTGAACCCAGGAAGGAAACCTTCAGTGCCTCCACAAAAGAACCGCTTCCTCTCGCTAAGGTGACGCTGGGCGTGGCCTGCGCGGTTCCGTCCCCTCATCACGGGCCCCTGTAGACCAGGAACTCCGCTGCGCTTTCACCGCTGGGCTCAGCATCTCTTCTGCCAGTAGTTATTCTGGATACTGGTATATTTTTGTGTTTTGATTTTTAAACATATTTTATTAAATTTAAAGAGACAGGGTCTTGCTATGTTGCTCAGGCTGGTCTTGAACTCCTGGACTCAAGGGATCCTCCCGCCTCATCCTTCCCAGGGCCTGGTGCTACAGCTGTGTGCCACCCACCTAAAAATTTTGTTTCTGAGTCTGTTTTTGGGAGCCTGCATCTTCTTAGATCACTATCTCAAGATTTGCTCGGCCTCTTCTTGGGTCTCCATCCTGGTTGGTGTCTTTGGGAGCATGTTTGGGGGTGTTGGGAGCATGTTTTGGGGGTGTTGGGACCTTTTTTGGGGGGTATCTTCTCTGACATCTGAGGAGCTCATCCAATTTTGTATTTATCCCTCACTTAACAAGCCATGAAAGGTTGTAACTACCTAAATGCAGCACTGACGCCATCCTCTGGGACTTCAGAGTAGCACCTCTGTCATCTTGGATATCGTCTGTAGGTACAAAATTTATTTCCTCATCCTCAAGGTTAGAAGCATTTGAAACATTTCTGATTTTAAGGGGTTTTTTGTTTTTCTTGTTTCACTACACTGCGGTGATATAGCGTGGCCTGTAAAATTTCAAGAAAACTAAATAGGCTTTTCTTTATGGCTTAACATGTTCTGGTTTAGATCTAGATATCCCCAAGAGCTCACAGGTGGGGCTTTGGAATATGCCTGGATTATGGGGGCTCAAGGCTGACCTGCCATGAGGGGCTGGGGCGTGGTCTGGGAGGGCGTGGTCTGGGAGGGCGTGGTCTGGGAGGGCGTGGTCTGGGAGGGCGTGGTCTGGGAGGGCGTGGCAGGAAGCCCCTTCTCCCTCCTGGCTCCTCCCCTGCTCCCTGCTTCCTCTTCACCAGGCCATGAACAGCTCTCCTCCGCCCGGCCCCTCTGCCGAGCCACCCTGCCTTGGAGCCAGCCAACTACAGGCTGAAACCTCTCCAACAAGCGTCCCTTGTTGGAGAGGAAATAAATCTTTCCTTCCCTAAGCTGCTGGTGGCAGGGATTTTGTCCCAGTGATGAAGAAAGTGACTAAGACAACATATGACCCATTTTTGGTGGTGTTCAGTGCCCAGGGGCCATGGGGGCACGGGTAGCACAGTCTGAGAGGGGATGGAGCTCAACCGTGACCCTCACACCCCCCAACCCAGCTCTCCATGATCAGCGCCTCTGTGTGCCCAGCTTGGCCTACTCCTAGGAACAGGGAGTGTGATGACGCCTCCTGCCCATCCCTGGCTCTGCAACCTGACAGACCGCCATGACCACTCACTGTGACCATTTCTGTTGGGCTCTGTCTCCCTGATCTAAGACAACACTGGGATGTCGGGTTTAAATAAGGAAAAGGATTTCCTCGCCTCCAGAACCACGGGCTGAATAACCTCTCTTTCTTTATACCTTCCCCAGTTTCAGCTACTGCATATTAACAACAGCAGAATGGACTAAGACCCCTCTGCTTTACACATAAAGCAGCCGAAGCACAGAGACGTTGTGTCCTTTGCCCTACACCACACAGCTAAGAAGTGGCAGAGCTGACACTCAGAACCCAGCCAGCTGGGCACCAGCGCCTGTGTGATAATCACTACGCTCTGTCAGTTCCCTCATTCCGTACTGTGGGAGAAAATATCTGAAAATATGAAAAAGAATTACTATCCAGAATGTTTGAAAAGCTGCTGATGGGGGTTGGGGATTTAGCTCAGCGGCAAAGCACCTGCCTGGCAAGCACAAGGTCGTGAGTTTGGTTCCCGGTACCGGAGAAAAACAAAAAACAACAACAACAAAAAAGAAAAGCTGCTGATGAATTACGTTTGACACAAACAATCCACCAGAATAAAATTAGGCAAAAAATAGGATGGCTCACTGATAAATGGAAAGAACAAATAAACGCATGGAAAGGCTCACGCATCCTGGAGGGGATAAGGAATCTCCTCCTCCCCTTCCGACTAAGGATTATAGAAAATGAGTAATCGGATGGCAGGACGGGGGAGGGTGGGTGGAAACGGCCTCTCGCGCTGTTGGTGGCCAGGGACTCTGTAGTGTCCCTTATTCAAAATGCCCGGGACAGAAGTGTTTTGATTTCAGGTTTTTAAATATCTATCTGCACACGCACAAGGAGCAATCAAAAGGAGGGACCTGGGTCTCAACATGGTATTTATTATGGTTCCTTTTTTTTTTGGTATTTTTGAGACGGGGTCTCACTATGCAGTTCAGGCCGGCCTTGAGCTCACTTTGTAGCCCAGGCTGGTCTTGAACTCACAACGATCCTCCTGCCTCAGCCTCCTGAGTGCTGGGATTACAGGTGTACACCACCACACACAGCCTGTTTATGGTTCTTCTACATGTAGTCTGAAGGTAATTTTATTTAAAATATTTTTAATAATTTCATACACAAAACAAAGTTTCATGGTGTAGAATTTGCCGCTTCTGCCATCATGGAAGGCAGAAGGGCTGCAATTTGGGAGTCTCAGGTTATTGGGGTGCCCAGGCTAGGCTGCCTTCTGAGTGGCAATCTGGTAGAATCTCTCTGTACTAAAAATGTGCTTTATTTTGCCCAGCAATGCCACTGCCAGGCTCCGGAGGCAGGGCCTCAGTGTGCAGACACGAGCCCTCCTGAGCAGCCCGTGCTGTTACCGTACCAGCTCACCTCTGTCCTCTGCCACCCTCCAAGCTGCGCTGGGGTCCGGGACCCACTGGGCTGGGCACAAGTCTCTCCCCGCTTTCAGTCAGCTGTGCCCCTCCTGGAGCTGATTCAAGCCCCCTGTACCTCTGATGCAATTACATCGTTTTCTGCTAAAAACCAGTGGGTTTCAATGCAAAGTTTATAAAACCTAAGCTAAACGCTGAAGAATCCAGTAAAGGCAAGTTGCTGAACACCACAACCCAAACCAAGCTGCTGCTGCTGAACAGTGCCTAGACTTCAAAAGCAGACAGTGCCTAGCGGCTGTGCTCTATCCGGACAGAAATTAGAACTGGTCCCCCAGGGAGGTCCACGGTCAAAGGAAAGCCTGGACACATTGGTGCTGTTCACATTTTTTTAAAAACAATTACAGCATACTAAGTTAGTTATGAAATTTTAAAATATTTAAAAATAAAATGGTACCAGGCCGGGCGTGGTGGCTCACGCCTGTAATCCCAGCACTCAGGAGGCTGAGGCAGGAGGATCGTTCTGAGCTCAAGACCAGCCTGGGCCACAAAGTGAGTTCAAGGCCAGCCTGAACTGCATAGTGAGACCCTGTCTCAAAAAGACAAAAAAACTAAAAAATCAAAAATAAAGTGGTACCTTTATCAAAGTACAGGCCACGCATGAGGCCCCGGAACGCCTCTGCTGACCTTGCTGGTATTTTCGTGCCTGACTTTGCCATCTGCTCTGACAGTGGGTCTACCTTTCTGACCCCTTGTGAGTTTCTGTCTTTGTGGAGGACTTTCAGCCACTCATGTTCATTGCTGTAGCTGTGGTCTCTTATTCACTTTCTTGCTTTATTTCACGCTGCTTTCCTTTGCTGTTTTCTCTGTTTTCCTGTGTGACATGGCGGAGACCGTTCTGTGCTTTTAGCTCCCCTGGTGTTGCAAGGGTGCATGCGTGTTTCAGCTCTGCGTGTTAGGGTTTAGCTCAGAGCCTTGCATCATAAGGACACACACTCTTGATGCCACTATTTACAAGTCACTGCTCACAAGTCACAAGGGCGGTAGAGTAGAAACTCTTCCTGATTCTACTAGGCAGGATCCCCAGATGGACCTGGACTTACGGAGCCTCGACTTCCCTAGCAGCAAGTCTATTGGAAAACCTGAGTCTGGGTTGGAAGATGCAGGGCTGGAGCTCTTCTCTCTTTTCTTTTCTTTTCTTTTTCTTTTTTTTTTTTTTTTTTTTGGTCTTTTTGAGACAGGGTCTTGCCCTGCAGTTCAGGCTGGCCTTGAGCTCACTTGTAGCCCAGGCTGCTCTCGGACTCACAAAGATCTTCCTGCCTCAGCCTCCTGAGTGCTGGGATTACAGGCATGCACCACCACACCCGGCTTGGAGCTCTTCTCAATCTTGGCAGTTAAGGTGGAGATTCTGCTGTTTTGTTTTTTATTGATTATTTGCTTATTATTTACTGATTTTGTTTTATTTTGAGACCGCCTTGCTATGCATTTCAGACTGGCCTGGAACTCACTAGATAACTCACTTCGAACTTGCAGTGATTTTCCTGCCTCAGCCTCCAAGTGCAGGGATTACAAGTGTGGGCCACCACACCTGGTTATTTATTTTTTAAGAGATGGGAGTCTTGCGGCATTGCCCAGGTTGGCCTTAGACCACTGAGCTTAAGTGATCCTTCTACTGCAGCCATTTTTTAATAAAAATAAAGAACAAGAATAAAGGTGTCTATGGAATAGAGCACAGCCTAAAGAGGGCAGGGAAGGCAGGCTCGAGCCTCGACAAAGCCGGGACCAGGCACCAGCTCGGGCTGCATGTGTGCAGAAGGTCGGGGTGGGGTTCTGCTCCGCTGGCTTCAGTTCTTCCTTTGGTGCCCACTTTTTATTTATTTGTTTATTTTTTGACTTTTTGAGACAGGGTCTTGCTATGCACTTCAGGCTGGCCTTAAACTCACTTTGTAGCCCAGGCTGGCCTGGAACTCTCAATGATCCTCCTGCCTCAGCCTCTGGAGTGCTGGGATTACAGGCGTGTGCCGCCACGCTGGGCTCTGTACTCACTGTTAAAATCTCAAAGGGGCTGCAGTTGGGGGCATGGCTCAACAGCAGAGCGCACAAGGCCCTGGGTTCCATTCCCAGCACAAAAATTCCCAACACACACACACACACACACACACACACACACACACGCACACACACTCTCCCAGCTCTGGCCAGCCACCTCCTTACCATCGACCACACTCTTGTCTCCCCAAGCCACACAGTGTCCTAGACACTCAAATAATCTTTGTTCAACTCAAATGAACACTCAAATGTCTCACCATTCATTTCTGTCCCTGTTAGTTGAGTTTAGTTTTGTTTTTTTGAGACAAGGTCCCATTATGCAGTTCAGGCTGGCCTTAAACTCACTGTGTCACCCAGGCTGGCCTCAAACTCACAGCGATCCTCCTGCCTCAGCCTCCTGAATGCTGTGATTACAGGCATACACCCTCATGCCTTGCTGTGTCGCGGTTAGTGTTAATGCACTGTCCCCTGGCAGCAGCAAGCCCTTGGACACCTCCGTGACTTGACCTCCGCCTGCTCCATGTCAGCTGATGTCCACCGGGACCACTGAACAAAGGGGTGACCAGCACGGGTCCCCAGTTTCCACACCATTTCTGCAGGGGGTGGCCGGGCTGAGGCTTTCTTTCAAAATCCTTCCCCATCCAAAGTTCACATGGCTCCGACACAGTTGTGGGGTAAGATCCTGACCAACTGCAAGTTGGTGACTCACAGTTAACCTTGCCTCAAGCTGAGTGCCCCGCAGTGTGGACACCCCACAACAATAGTAACCCGTGGAAAAGTGCAATCTGCCAGCGCGACAAAGAAGCAACGCTCTGCGCACTCACACTGCCAGCGAGCTGCCCGAGAAGGTAAGCGGGTGCTTACTGCCGCCTGATTATTTCCTTGGATGAACCCTGTGAGGGAAATTCTCTGGGTGCCAGCCGGGGACCTCACTCCCACGCCCTCCCCCCAGAACGCCTCCCGCACCCGCACCCCTGAGGACGGAGCCGCAGCGCCTACCTCCTGCAGTCTGACCTCCTCCGGCTGCAGGATCTCCAGCACTCCGCTGCTCCGGATCTCGGGGAGGTCCTGCCACAGGTTGAACCTCGAGTGAGGGTTGCTGAGCAGGCAGATCTGGGGCAAAGGTCTCCTCTCGGGCGGGCTCACCGGCTCCTCCTCCTCCTCCTCTTCCTCCTCCTCCTCAGGGGTGTCCTCGCCGGCCGGGGACCCATCCTCACTGCTCTGGATTTCCGCATCCTGCTGCCTCCGCGTTTCAATTTCCTGGAGAGTGGATTTGTCTCGGTATTCCTGATACAGGAGCCCTGAAATCAGAGAGTTGTAGTAGGAAAAAGAAAAGGACTTTAGACGAATGTCACCAAGAAAGGTGGGCCGGCGCGTCTCGCAGCAACCTCCAGGGTCACAGAAAACACCGCTGTCTTCTCCTTTGCTAGGGACAGTGCTGAGTGTGCACGTTTTTCCCAACAAATCATGACTCCTGAACACACTGCCAGCCGAACCCCACAAATGCACACTTCTCCCACTCATCCTGGGCAAAGCGGGAACGCGGACTGCATGTGTTCACCGCCGCCATGCAGAGTTGATGGAAGGGTCCCAATTATGTTTTAATATCCCCCGAAGGGTCCTCTCCACAGCCCTAAATACTTCAGCATTAAAACTCAAGCACATTCATTTGTGAAGCGGGAGTAGTTATAAATCTTCGCGCTGAAGGAAAAATCAGCGTCTCATCCAGCTAAAGACCCCAAAGGGCCACAGAAATCTATCTCAGCGGCAGGAAGGAGAGACAGGCTGCTTCCAAAATCCTGATCGCGGCTCTGTGAATTACACTACTTCGCAAATCTGCCCTGGAAATTAATTGGCTCCTGACACTGCCTAATCAACATGATAAAGCTTCTGGGCTGAGGGGAGCCGGCCTGCACTCCCAGCGGTTAGGAGCCTGTCTTTCCACTGTGTCACAATCTAGCAGAACCCAGCGTGGAGTTCATGTGACAAAAGAATAAAAACAGGGGCTGGGGATTTAGCTCAGCGGCAAAAGCGCCTGCCTGGCAAACGCAAGGTCGTGAGTTCGGTTCCCGGTACCGGAGAAAAAAAACCCCCAAAAATAAATTAATTAATTAATTAAAAAAAAGAATAAAAACAAAAATCCGAGTCTATGCTAAATGTGACGTAGGCTGAAAGTGTACGAGGATAGGTCCCAGGTCATGGCATAAGTCAGTGCAATTGTGACACTAGAGAGAATGGCTGTAGACACAGAACTAATTATTGCCCTGCAATTCTGACACTGTCTACACCGGCTCCTACAGATTGACCTGGGTTCACTTTCCAGTGCTCAACACTGTTGCCACCCAGAAGGCACTCAAACATCTGCTGAACACCTTTCAAAAACACAGTCTCTAGTCAGGCATGGTGGTGCACATCTGTAATCCCAGTACTCAGGAGGCTGAGGCAGGAAGATCACGGCAAGCTCAAAGCCAGCCTGGGTTGCATAGCAAGACCCTGTTCAAAAAGCAAAACAAGGGGGCTGGGGATTTAGCTCAGCGGCAAAAGCGCCTGCCTGGCAAGCGCAAGGTCGTGAGTTCGGTTCCCGGTACCCGAGAAAAACCAAAAAAAAAAAAAAAAAAGCAAAACAAAAACAAAACAAAAATGCAGTCTCCAGAGTTCACAGAAGTGTCTCCTGTAGCATTTGCCCCCTGCACTGTAGGGATCAAGCCCAGAGCCTTGTGCATGCTTCGCAAGCTCTCTATCATTGAGCTACACCTCCATCCCCTCAGCAGATTTGTTTAGGTTCGAAAACACAGCCAATGCATGCCACGGCCGCCAAATCCTGGGTAAATACTATCTGCAACTTCTCAGTGGGATGCCAATGCTGAAAGACAAAAATGTTAGCTTTGTGGGTAGATGGGCTGAAAATAGTATTTCTGAAATCGCATCGTGGCAGATGCTGTCAGTTACCTCTCCTCTGTTTCCTCCACCCCTGACTTCCCAGGGGTCAGGGTTTGGCTTGGGTGTGACCTGCTCTGTGCTCTACAAAGAGCAAGCTGGTCCCTGAGTTGTTCTGCTTCCTGTATCACCAGGCAACCCTTCCTGTGACGCCATTTACCATGCTGTGCAGCAGTCAGCAGCCGCTACCAGCACTGAGCAGGTGCTGACCTTCGAATGAGGAGCTAAATAAACCTCTTTTCTGCATAAAGTGCTCAGCCCCAGGTACTTTGTTATAGCAAACAAAACAGATTAAGACATCCAGTCTGAGGTATTTTTATTACCGAAGAGGAATAGCTTGGCCAAGGAAAACGAGTAAGGGGGGACATCTTCTAAAGATTTCTCCAAAAGGTGTCCCCAGTAGACTCTGGAAGACAAACCACTTTTTCTCCTTTTATGGATGGCTGCTTGAGTGTGCGATGCCTGCAGCAATAGCAACCATCTTGTCTCACATGACCCAAAGGAAGCTGAGAAACAAAGGCAGCCAGTGATCTATTTAGGCAAATGGGCCAACTTTGGAGCTTCCTTCCTCTCAGTTCATTAACTGAGACGAATCACGAACCACCTCTATCGCTTATGGTCACTTTTTGCTGAATTTTTTTTTGAAAAAAAATTTTTTTTTTACTTATAGCTAAAGCCTCTCAATACAAGTAATTTTAGAATTTTTTACATTTCCTACTTTTGCCGAGCATGGTGGTGCACGCCTGTAATCCCAGCACTCAGGAGGCTGAGGCAGGAGGATCATTGTGAGTTCAAGACCAGCCTGGGCTACAAAGTGAGCTCAAGGCCA
>NW_004955453.1:3147127-3151091 GCF_000276665.1 Chinchilla lanigera | reverse complement strand
TGCCAGGCAGGCGCTTTTGCCGCTGAGCTAAATCCCCAGCACCTCTAGCCTTTCATTTTTATTTGGCTTAAATTCTGATTACCATACAAAAAGAGTAGATTTACTGGAAGAAACACACCGTCTCTGATGAAATCTCTGTACACTGTGCAGCTGATATACCATGTTCTCCTAGTTTATATGTCTACATTCAAGTGGGTACAACTTTATGTGGAAGGTGAGTTTCCTGTCCCTCTGGCCCTCGGTATCTCATAGTCACAGAGCTGAAGACGCTGCTACCTCTTTGCCTCTGGAAAATGACCTACTCCAGGTGACCTACTCCTGGCTGGCTGTGTTCCTTTGGAGCACTGACCCCTGTCCCTCACCCCAACACCGAACTCCTTCTAAATCCCTCTTCCTGGTTTTTCAAACAGAAACTTATAAAGGGCAGGACTCCTTTAGTACTTGTATTTAGTGATTTATATTTGTATTTAAATTTAGTGAGCAACATGTCTATGCCAAGCATCATGTTAAGGCGCTGGACGGAACAGCAGCACACATGCATCCCACACAGCACAGGCACACATGTACACACACACACGCACGGGATGTGATCAAAAGATACAGTGCAGGCAGACTTCTATTTTCCTTTTTAAAGTTTTGTAGTAGAATACACATTGCCATGAATGCTCAAAATGCCCCCTCACTGGGGCTGGGGATTTAGCTCAGCAGCACAGCGTCTGCCTGGCAAGCGCAAGGTTGTGAGTTCGATTCCCGGTACCGGGGAAAAAAAAAAATCCCCCTCATTTTGAACGCACTCATCCCCTCATTCTTGCTGCTTTCTGAAGCAGCTCTGAAGTCCTTTTTCGTATGTGTTGTTAGCTGCACTGTCACAGTTGCCTCAGTGTTTCCTTTCCATAATCATTTTGACTTTGGGGAAGAGCTAGAAGTCACACAGTGCCAGATCCAGTGAGGAAGGTGGACGAGGGCACACAGTCACGTTTTTATGAGGCAGCCTTTCTGTTCAGTGACACTGGACAGCAGCAGTCACTGTATTTTTGATCTCACCACATAAAGGTAGGAAAGAGTACTTCCAGAGCTTCTTCAGAAACTGGCAAGAATGTAACCCCAGCACATGGGAGGCTGAGGCAAAAGGATCCCTACAAGTTCGAGGGCAGCCTGGGCTACATAAGTGAGTGCAAGACCAGCCTGACACACATAGCGAGAACCTGTCTCAAAACAAACAACAAAACAAGACAAAAAAAGTGGCAGGGGGGCTGGGGATTTAGCTCAGCGGCACAGTGCCTGCCTGGCAAGCACAAGGTCGTGAGTTCGATTCCCGGTACTGGAAAAAAACAAAAACAAAACAAAACAAAGAAAGTGGCAGGGACAATGGGATGAGTGTTTAAAGTGAGGGGGAGACTTTTGAGGGGATTCATGGCAATGTGTCTTTTACTGTAATAAATCTTGGGGTTTTTTTGGGGGGGGTACCACGAATCGAACTCAGCACCTTGCGCTTGCCAGGCAGGCACTTATGCAGCTGAGCTATATCCCCAGCCTGTAATAAATTTTAAATTCAAGCATTCACTGTACGTGTATTTTGTACACTCATATGCACACCCACAAAACCACTCGCAGGCTCTCCGTCCTGTGACCCGCCAGGGCCACAGCAAACATGACGATAGCCACACACCGTGTCGCACATGGTCCCAGCACGTTTTTGCCCAGCTTTGCCAGCAGCTGCTGCAAAATCCGGCCCAGGGGGCCACACAACGGCCCCAATGCATTCCACTTCCACCCCTTCATTCCTGCGTCCTTGGGAACCTCTGGCCCTTCCCGCTGCCTGGCAGGGAACTGCATCCCTCACAGTCGAAGCAGGAGGCTGCTGTAGGGTCCCCGAGCACCGCATGAAGTCCTCGGCACAGCTGTGAGATGGCTGGGGACAGCCCCACGCTGTCACCCCACATCTGAGCACCCCCAGGGGTGCAAGGTACCCTGGCCGAGCACCGCATGAAGTCCTCGGCACAGCTGTGAGATGGCTGGGGACAGCCCCACGCTGTCACCCCACATCTGAGCACCCCCAGGGGTGCAAGGTACCCTGGCCGAGCACCGCATGAAGTCCTCGGCACAGCTGTGAGATGGCTGGGGACAGCCCCACGCTGTCACCCCACATCTGAGCACCCCCAGGGGTGCAAGGTACCCTGGCAGGCACTGCAGAGGACGTCGGGGGATAAGACACCAAACAGCAGTCTCTACTCCTGCCAGAGGAGGAAACTGAGGCCCAAGATACAGCCTCACCCCAGCTCCACACCTGCACAGTGGCTCCCTGGGGAGGAGAGGTGGCCGCAGCCCCTGATCAGACCGGGCTGGTCCACCGGCGGCAGGAGGCGGACGTCAAAGTCTCCATCCCAGACTCCGTGCCAGGTAGCCCGGGGCGGGGTTCGCGGAGTTTTCTTTCAGAACTGGTCTTTCCTACCTGGCATCAGTTTCAGATCGACCCTTTCTCCCCAAACACTGCAAAAAGCCACTGTGTCCTGCAGCCACCACGCTGGGGGCCGCCAGGAACACAATTCAGGGAAGGAGCCTCCTGCGGCTGAACCCACCGCAGCGGCTCCACCCCCAGCTTCCCAGGCTCCTGCCCCTCCCGGCGGGCTGTGGGCCGCTGCGGACAAGGGGAGCCCTGAAAAGCCTCTCGTTTCCAGCTTCCATCCTGGAGACACTCTGTCCGTTTGAGGTTTGGTACTGGAGGACAATCGTATATTTAGGGAAGAAATCTTCCAAATCGAGAATTGTTATTTAAGTGAACACAGAGCCAGCTGCTCTAATGACAGCGAAGAATACACTCTAGACAGCCAGCACCGTTTCCAGACTAGCAGAAACCATGCCACCCCTCACCGTTCATGACAGGAGAACTCATCTGAAGTCACCAGCATCTTTTTTTTTTTTTTTTTTAAATGCAAGTGCTGGAGTTACCAGGACACGTGTGAACCCCCTCTGCGTATTCAGAGTGCTTCCCTGCAGCTCGGAACATGAGGCTCCCTGGGGAAGCACAGCCCTGCACAGGTCTCCTTCCTGGCTCGGAAGTCCTCGCCTCAACCTCTCCAGCCCCTGCACAGCCGGCTACCATCCCGGGGATCTGCCAGGAACCTGCGAGCGCACCTCCCTCCTCAGCTCCCCAGGTCTTCCCAGTCCCTCTCCGGGAGCTCAAGGAGAGGCCCCCTGCCTGGTTCAGCAATGCCGGTGCACCCCCATCTTCCTGGCAGAAGTGACGGGACAGAGGGCGAGTGGACGTCTCCATCTCTGCAGAGGGCAGGACAGACACCCACTTGCTAAGTTAGCCTGGGGGTGCAGCACTAATAAGACGTGGCAGTTTTTCTCAGGGAGCCATTTAGAACCACAGATGTCAAAACAGCATCGCATGTGCGAGGGGCCTGCTCTGGTGTTCCCCTGGCACCCACGAAAGGAAGCCGATGCCTACCAGGTTCACCCACCTATTTGTTCGATGAGGTTTCTCCAGGAGTCGGCAGGGATGGGGTGGATCATCTGCAGGGCCTCAGTGAGGGTGGTGGGGCTGTCGGCCAGCGCCGGGCACTCCTCGGGCGTGGTCCCATTGCCAGGGGTGGAGGACGACTCGCTGCCAGAGGGAGGACGGCAGGGCTGGTTATTTTTAAGCAACGACACACACACCTCGGCGGGCTAGTGAGAGGCGTCGCCCCGGTGGCTGCGGGCCCGGGCACCGAGCCCTGGGCACCCCGGCGAAGGGGCGCAGCGGCCGCCGCCCCTCCTGGCCAGGCAGGCCCCCCAGGCCCGTTCTGTCACCGCACCAGGGCGCGACGGGGTGATTCATCCCACACCAGCCCGCCCAAACCTTCATGTTTTTCGAGCTCGTGGGCAGGCAGCGGAAACTTGGCGCGCCTTGCCCGCGCCCGGCGCCTGGAGGAGGCCCCGACGGCCCCGCGGCGAGAGGCCCCGCGCGCCCCGCACGTCG
>NW_004955453.1:3110334-3146447 GCF_000276665.1 Chinchilla lanigera | reverse complement strand
GTGCAGAGCGGCCGGGACGGTGCGCGGCTCCCTCTCTGCTCCGCGGCAGCTCAGGGCGCTGGAGCGCGAGGATGCTGCCATAGCTGCGCCCCCGCCGTGCGCCCCTCCTCCGGGCGATCGCGGCGGCGCGGCGAGGCAACCCTCTAGCCGGGCACCCCCTGTAGCCTCCTGCGGGCTGGCGGCTGGCGGCCGGGCGATCCCGGCTCGGGCGCCTGAGCCCGGCCTGGGGAAAGCGTCCCCACGGTGCCCCTGCGATTCCGGCTCGAGGCAGAGGCTGGAGTCTCAGAAGCTCCCTGCGCCCTGCTCAGGACGCCTGAAGTGGGAAGAGGCCAGCGCGGAGGCCGCTCCTGGGCGGCTTCTCGGCCGCTTCGGAAGCACTGGTGGCCGGGGATGGGTTTGTGGGCGCAGGAGGAAAAACAAAGTAACCCTAATTCTCTACGCGGTGTGGCCGCATGGTCACATTGTGTTTTTGGAATCTGCAACTTTGTTCTAGCTCCTGCGGTCTGCTCACGGAGGGAGAAAGCGAGCGAAAACAGGCACCTGGAGCGGAGTGAGGCCAGCCGCCCTCTGCCCGGGGATCCGGGCACCTCTGCCCGCGGTGGCGCCCTGGTGGTGCGGAATGCGGCCAGGGCTCAATTCGTACATCTGTGGTCTGGGTGTGAGCAAAAGTGGGGAGTCTGCTACCTCTGAGCCCCCTCGCATCCTGCCCACCCACAGTGCTTTAAATGAACTCATGCTTGGTTGCCCCCGCCCCATTGAACTAAGGGCCTGTGTGCTGAGCTACCTATCCAGCCCTCCCGTTTTTGTTTTGTTATTTTTTTTTTTTTATTTTTGAGGCAGATATCACTGTCTCTAAATTCTCCAAGTTGGACTTGAATTTTAAATCCTCCTGCCTCAGCCTCCCAGAGTGCTGGGATTACAATGCTGGTGGTGTGGCAGTGGGGTTCTGTTACTAATTGGCTGGCTTTAATTTGTTCACCAGTGTAGAAAAAGGCAATGTGGTGAGAGGGGTGGCAGAGGAGGAAGTTTAAATAGAAGGAGCCCTTGACAAGGGAACCGCCCTTTGCAGGTACAGGAAGGTCACCCTCCATCCCATCCTCCTTTAGCCTTCCCCGCTCTGCTGCTTGCAGCCCCGGAAGCTGCTCCCCCGCACCCAGCCCCAGTTGCTTGCTTTCTTGTGCTCCAGGCCCAAGGATGTCTGCGTGACACCGCTCCTGTCCTGTGTGCTCTTTCGGAGCCAGCGCTTGCCTCCTGGACATCTTGGACTCCACCTCCCCCGCCCTCTACAGAAGGTCTCTTCACAGGGCTGTCCACTTCAGCGTCCTCTGCGCCCACCTGGCCACCTGGGCTGCGGGAACAGCTCCCTCCTCATGGCTTAGGGAGGACAGGATTTATTCCTCACAGCCTCCGGAGGTGGGAAGCTGAGGTCAGGGAACGGTTCTGGTGAGGCCTTTTTGGGCCAAACACTGCTGACTTCTCATTTATCCCCACGAGGGTCTCTTCGGAAAGGCACTAATCTGATTCATGAGGGCCCCACTCTCATGACCTAAAACCAGCCAAAGGCCCCGTCTCCCACCATTACATGAGGGGTTAGGATTCCAAAATGAATTTGGGGGAACACGACTATTCAGCCCACAATGTTCCGTGTCCATGACGTTCACCTCCCCGCCAAGCCTCCAGCTGTTGAGCGGCAACTCAAGTGTGAAGTCTCATCTAAATAACCTCTAGAGCAAGTATGGCTGAGACTCAAGGTCGAGCCCTCCTGGGGACCTCCGGAACCGAACCAGCTCTGCTCTGAGGCGCAGTGGTGCAAGAGACAGACGCCCTTCCATGCTTGCCTCCTCAGAGGAGAAATAGGAAAGATGAAGAGGTGACAGGTGATTGAAGGTGAAATTCCATGGGACGTGACAAGCTACTCTGCCTTCTGAATCCCCAGAGCAGTGGGACCACGGCAGGGACCCCTGGATGGCAGTGTCCCCCTCTGCATTCAGGGCTGCCGGCTGTGCTGAGCCCTCCTCCATCCACACCCGGGCCACGCCACGCTCTCTGTGAGGCTGGGGGACATGCAGCAGCGGGGGTGGGCGGGGGTCAGAAAAAACCTCACTTCCATTCCTACCATCGTCTCAAGCGAGCTAAAGGCTCGGGGAGCTCTCGGGGACCCCACGGTCCCTACAGTATCTCCTTCTCCTTGGTCACAGTCTCTGCCTTCCCTTTCTGAGCTGCAGGTCTGACTTCAAACTCTTCATCGCCTGGGGCCCAGCACCACCTCCTTCTGCTGTCACCCGCTCATCACCTGCAGCCCGCACACTTGGAGGCTTTGTCCTCACTGCCCTTTCCCTGGCTCTGGGATTTTCTAAGTCTGTCCCCTGCCCGGTCTCTCCCAGTGGTGATGTCGTGGCCCTGAACGCTGTGTCCTGGCATCCGACGGGGGCAGCGAGTGACCCTGCTGGCTTGTGTGGCTTCACTGTCCCTTTGTTTTTTTTTTTTTTTTTTTTTTTTTTTGGTTTTTCTCCGGTACCGGGAACCAAACTCACGACCTTGCGCTTGCCAGGCAGGCGCTTTTGCTGCTGAGCTAAATCCCCAGCCCCTGTCCCTTTGGTTTGATGTGACACTTAGTGGAAGCTGTTACCTTCACACTCCGCTGCACCAGGGAAAGGAGGCAACTTTTTAAAAAGTGAATATCTCAAAGTGAAATTACATATATTAAGAGGAGTATAATAAAATCTTCCAAATGAAAAATAAGCTAAAAATATCCTCCTAATTATAAAATCGCTTGGAAAGTCACTGAGTTCTGAGGCGTATAACCTGAAAGCTGAATTCCCCACGTTCTATTTCCTCTCATATTTAGTGCTTACTAGGCAACCTGTTATTAAAATCTCTGCCCAACTGACACGCTGCTCTGAGTCATTCACAGAATTAAATCTTGAAAAACAGTTCAAATATTTATACCTGCTGGCACATAGTAGGTGCTCTATAAGCACTTGTGAATGAAATGATGGTGTGTGTGTGTGTGTGTATATATATATATTAAAGTTATTTTAGGTATTTTATCTTAAAATTACTTATTTCTTCCTTTGGGTTATAAGTATCAGAAGCAAAGTAGGTTTTTATTTACATAACAACCTCAGCCTTGAGGAGTCTTTATGTTCATAATCCTTTTCCTGATCCTAAGGGGAGAATTTCTGGGAGAGGAAAGGATCTTCAAGATGATCTATCTGGTCCCACATTTATTTTACAGAAGCAGGGCTGAAGGCTGACTGAGAAGCCCAGGGTCTCCCAGCTGACCAGGTGTGCGTCAGAAGCAGATGAAGATGGAATAAGAAACTGGTTTTAGGGGAGCAGTGCTGGGGACGAAACCCAGGGCCTTGCAGGTGCTAGGCAAGTGCTGCACTACTGAGCCACTCCCCAGCCCCAAGAGCTGCGCCCTTCTGCTCACTTTTTCTGTTTTCGGGGTCACGTGGCATGCCACCAGATAGCAAATGTTAAAAAGACACTTTCTTAAATCTTACAGGTAATGCCTAGGACCTCTCTCCCTCCCTCCCTCCCTCCCTCCCTCTCTCTCTCTCTCTCTCTCTCTGGAGACTCTCCTCAAATACACTGTATGCTTCTAGAAACAGTCATTTGATAGTTTTAATTAACTGGGTCTTTTAAGTCTGTAAGCACAGTGGTTTATGTCTGTCACTCTCAAAAGACTCTTTCACTTGCTTTGAAGTACACATTTTCATGCACACAGCCAGCAGCGGCCATCACCCTGCAGAAAGCCACACCTCGAGTGTTCTGTGGGGCAGGCTCTCTGCCTGGCACCTGCAGGGAGGGTGGCCGTGCGGATGCCCCTCCTCCGCAAGCGTTCCGTGCGAGCTAGAGCTGTCACTCCTCTGCCAGTCTTCCTTCCTGTCTCTTTTCCTCTCCCTCCATGTTTCCTTAGCATGGCTCCAGGTGCGCTTCCCTCCAGCACTGGTGATCCACACACCTGTTATCTTCACTGCATGATGGAGTTGATGTCCTATCCAGGCTAGGGCTGCCCACGTGAAAGGAGAGCCGCTTCTGTGAGCTGCCATGCCATGCTCTCTCTTTGCTCCTCTCTGTTGTCCCTGAGCTTGTTGGAGGCTGCTACGGTGATGTCACTCATCTCAGATCTCTGTCTCCAACTCACCTGGGACGTACTGAGAAAGAGTGGGTAGATAAATCAACACAGGGGCCGCAGTGGGCCTTTGTTTGTTTGTTTTGCTTTTTTGAAACACGGTCTCCCTATGCAGTTGAGGCTGGCCTTGAGCTCACTTTGTAGCCCAGGCTGGCCTTGAACTCTCCACGATCCTCCTGCCTCAGCCTCCCAAGTGCTGGGATTACAGGCATACGCCACCACGCCCGGCTGTTATTTTTTAAATATAAAGTTTCCCAAAGACTTATGTATTGAGGGGTTGATCCCCAAGGGTTCTGACTCCAGCCATGGACTGAACCGTGATGAGTTTATAGCTGAATGGGCAGTTAGGAGCCGGGCCTGGTGGGAGGAAGTAGGTCACTGAGAGTGTGCCCTTGAGGGGTATATTCTGTCTCCAGTTCCCCCATTCCTGTCTGCCATAAAGAGAGCGACTTGCCTCCACCACACCCTTCCACCAGGACGTTCCCGCCTCACCGTGGACCCAAAGTAATGGAGCCGGTGGACCATAGGCTGAAACCTGTGCAACTGCGAGCACAATAATTCCTTCCGCCTGTCAGTCGTGCATGTCAGGTATTCTGTCCCACGGAGGAAAAGCTGACGGGCACAGCTGTGCATTGCCGTGCTCTGGGTATCCATCCTCCTCTCTGTGGTTACTGAGCAGGGCGCAAATGTTCCTTGCCACTGTGTCTTGGCATTCCCTCTTGGGCTTTCTTGGTTGATGAGATGTGTCTTCACTCAGCCTCTTTGGGGACTAGCAGGCTTCTGAGACTTGTGCTCCGGGCTTGAGGCGGGTGGCTGTGGTTTGTTGTTGGGAATCTCAAAACCCATGAACAGCATAGTCAGTGTTTTATTTTTGTCCCGTTGTGATGTGGTTGCTATGGTGGACTTTTGGGTAAATAGAGCAAAGGCCAGAGGGATGAGGCGATGCAAACAAATTTCTGTCTGGTTGAACACTGGATGGGATCCTGAGGGTACGGGAAACAGGCCCATCATGTTGGGGCTTAATCACCAAAGGCTGGATATTGCTATGTGAACACAATTTCTGAATCAGAAATAGGTGGCCAAGAATCTTGCTCCAGTTCCAAGCACGAGAAGCTGGAGGCTGCTGCTTGGCTGGTGGCATGATGGAATCTCCACAGCGTTGTCAGGGCTGATGCGTCCCTAGTAGTATCCTTAAAAAGCTGGGACAAATGGTAGCTGCGTCCTCAGTTATGAGACACAGATAATGTGTACAGCCTTGATGGAAATGGATTTCCCAAAACTCATAGGAAAACATGCTGTGATGTTTGTGGGTCTACCTGGAACTGTATGAAGCAAGGGGAACTCTGTGGGCTAGGTCTCTCTGAAAGGTGCCTAGAATCCAAAGGGTAGGGGATTTGGGCTATGGGTGACCCCATGGGCTTTAGACCAATAGGACTTCCTAAAGTCAGGAATGCTAAAGGAATAAATCCCGTAATCTCCACAGTCTGCTGGGGATGAAGTTCAGAGGAAACAAGATCAGGAGCTGCCTAGGTGCACATAATTACATTCTTACTGAGACCATGGGCATCATATATTCCTAATTAGAGCTCAAGCTCTGAAGAAGAGTCCCTTCCCTCCATTTAAATTAATTCATTTAAAATCATCTTATAAACTATATAGGTCTAATTCAGTCCTATATTCATGAGAGACTTTGCCAACTATAGTACACTGCACACACAGGAAGCAATACTATTACTATTGTTGTTGTTCAGGTAGCCTACATGTAGGGCTAAAATACTTCACTGTAATGGAGACTGTTTGGCCTTGATTATTCAACATAGAACCGTCTAAGGCATTAAACAGGAGAGAGAAAGGTGTCCATTTATAAACAAAACAGATTTGAAACACTTGCATGTAGGTAAGAACATTAAGTAGAAGTTACAGATAATTGGGTTTTGGAGAAGTGCTTTGCATACTGAGAAGTAAGCCATGTTACAGTTTCTCTTTTCCTGTTGAAGCCATCACCTTGCCTGTAGCATCCTGGAGGAGGAACATTCTTTGTTGAGTTTTCAGAACTAATTGTTCAAGGATTCAGGATGCTGTAGAAGAATCCAATGTCTTTTGATGGGGCGGGTCACATTAGCTGTGCCCCAAAGATGCCCACATCCGGGTTCTTGCCTGTCCCTCCTAAGGCTGACAGGATGCCGTTCTTCCACATAATTCAAAGCCTTTGGCTCAATTGCTATTCCCATGTTCAAGAGTCAGGCGATGGCGGTGTTCAGATTAACAGAAGATAAACGATTTTATGAAAAAAAGCACGGTATTTCAGAAATACAGAGTCACAGAGCGCTGAAAGTGGACAGCCAGGGGCTGCCAGCCCAGTGTGGAGGTTGTCATGTGCTGTCGGGGTGCAAGAGGTGTGAATTGATCTGAACTTCCTGAGGGTGACCTGAACACAGGACCCTAAACCTGCACATCTTTACATTCCTTGGTGAGGAGATTCTACCTCTAGGAATATATCCTAATACACTAGTAAATTTGTGCAAAAAAAAGCTGCAGGGATGTTTAGCACAATGCTATTTATAACAGTGCAATATTTGGAGTCACCTAAATGTCTAGTAGCAGAAGGTTGACTGTTTAAATTCTATCTCTCCAGTGGAATCCCATTCCATTGAAAAATAATCGAGAAAGAGGCCCATGATATTTTAAATGAAGAAGCAGACTCCCAGACTGGTTGGTTTATGATCTTACTGTCTTTGTGGTGGACTTTCACGTATGGGGTTCTAAGCATGCATATGTACTTTCAAAAGGACGGAGAGACCGGAGCACCAAAAACATTTCCCAGTTCCTGTAGCAGGTTGACTGGATTCTGAGACCATTTCCTCTATTTTACTCATCTGTTTGAAATTTTTTCTACAGTAAATGTGTCACTTACATAAGGGGGAAAGTAACTTTAAAAACATCAATCTTCTAATGTGCACTAATTTAGAGCAGTGTGCTTTCGGGGAGTCTGATGATTCTGAAAAAGGGGGCAAGGGCATTTATAATCTCTCCATGTGCGGGGGGGGGGGGAAATACCTCAGTTTGTTACGTAAATGAATCTCTGAAAAAAGCTCTTTGGCTTCCAAAGAATCACGAATTTCAGTTCTACAGTAAATTACTTCCTGGAGACATTAACATGAAAGCGCTTACCTGATATACGAAGCTGCCCGATTATGAAAATGGCCCCCTTTCCAGAAATTCGCCTTTTCCTTCCACAGATCCACTTGCAGGATCCTAACCGGAATGCTGCTCCGTTTCATCTCCAGCCACAGTCTCAGTGGAGCAATGTAGCATAAACTGGCCTGGAACCCACATTGATCCTCCTGCCTCAGCCTTCAGAGTGCTGGAATTACAAGTGTGCACCACCACGCATATCTTTGAATGCGACTGGGCGGGGGGCTTCCCAGTGCCCCTTGGGAAGCCAGAGACACAGAAACATCTTACAAACTCCCCTCCTTTTTTTAGAGGCGACTGAGTTAGCTTGAAATATTATAGGCAGTCAGACAGGGCCAGGCCCTCAAAAGAGCCAACATGAAAGACAGGATAAGATACCTGTGGGCCAGGCCCCAAGACAAAGGACTAAACAAGTGCACCCACACACCTCCCTAGGTGTGAACATCAGGGACTGATGTTCTAAATAGGTAGCGATCACCTTGAAGAGTTCCTGACCCAACCCCTTACAGGAAAAGCCCCTGTTCTGTATTCACGCCCGCTTGATGCCTCCATACGTGACTCGCTTCCCTATTTGATCCCGATTTAATCAATTTTACCTGAACAGTTCTTATTGACTGACCATAGTTTTGTCCATTTTCCCCCTACCTTGGGCGTACCTCACCTCGCGGTTTTGCTCTATAAAAGTCCCTAGAAAAGACAGAGTCTGGGGGTAACCCACTTGGCCCCCTTCTGTCCCTCGCTTGGACAGGAGCTTTCTTTCCCTCAATAAATATATTCTGTTCATAACCTCCACTGTTCATAAATTCATTCTCGATTTTAGAGAACACGAACTACTCCCAGATATCATGCAGGTTGGGAGTTTTTATTTTCCTGTATCACTTTTGCCCATCAATATAAATCTGTCCTTTCTAGTCTATGAAAATTTGAGTGCACCTTTAGCTACAGCAGGGAGAAAATCGCTTTAGCAGCAAGAAGCGAAATTGCACTTGTGTTGTTTACTGACCCACTGTACAGCCTCCCCGGGGCTGACCGGTGGCGTCTGCTTTTGCTGGATTGGAAGCTGTGTCTCATCTTTTCCATGCAGGAAAGACTGCATATTAAGTTATTGCTGTTTCCCAAGTGTTGCTCAGCCCTTGGAGTGGATTTTATTTGTCGCAGACAGTGGGAATCTCTAGGCCTGTTTCTGTTTAGCTCTGTGTAGTCTTTAACAGGTCTCTCCTTCCTCTCTCTTCATTGGGGTCTCGAAGGAGGGTTTCGGGCAGCCAGAAATACGGGCTTCTGTGTGAAATTGATACTTGTCCTTAAAAAGGAAATCGACTCCAACTTGTCACTAGCTGAGCATTTTCGGTAGGAAGTCACAGATTTTTTTCAGGAAAGGAGAGCGTGTGAGTCAGAGAAATGACAGAGCTGGGTGGATAGTCCCTTCTCCTTGAGAGCACCTTGGAAGCTCGCGTCCCTTCCTGTTGTGGAGCCCTTGGTCTCGCACTGCGCCCGCATTGATCGCGCCAGTGTCTGAAGGCCGAGCAGTCTCAGTGTTCTGCATGCAAATCCATGGTGACTGCAGAGCCAGAAAGCAGAGGCAAGCACCGGCGTCCCCTGCTGAAAGGACAGCAAAGCCGCCTTACAGGAGGGGCTGCCTTTGCTCCTCCCCCGCACTTCCAAGGTTAAGAATTTACGCTGAAGACTCACACACATGCTGGAGGACCAGATGGGATACGCACAAGTTACTGCTCTTGTTCCGAGGGCCAATTACTGAAAGCGATACACATAGCCCTCCCGAGGAGAACGGTTGGGTACACAAGGGTGTAGCTGCAAAGCGGCATGAGGCGCAGTGGCAGAACTAAGCACAAAGAAGACATCTCTGAACTGAAAAGTGTGGTTTCCAGTGTCGAGTGAAAGAAACAAGAAGGGAATGAAAGAAGCCCCACATGGTGGTGCATGCCTGTGATCCTAGCAGTCAAGAGGCTGAAGCAGGAGGGTTGCTCTGAGTGCTAGGCCAGCCTGGGCTACATAATGAGTTCCAGGCCAGGCTAGTCTACACAGTGAGACCCTGTCTCAAAGAAAAAAAAAAAGGATAAGAAAGAGGATATATAGGATCCTGTCTTTGGGGGCTGGGGATTTAGCTCAGCGGCACAGCGCCTGCCTGGCAAGTGCAAGGTTGTGAGTTCAATTCCCGGTACTGGAAGAAAAACAAACAAACAAACAAAACAAACAAAGGATCCTGTCTTTGTAAACACAGTTAAAGTCTTACATACAAGGTTTTATCTCTTCCCAAAATGAATCAGGAAAGGAAAAAAGTGAAATCAATAAAAATAGTTACTTGCATAGTGGGAGCACAGGTAAGACTTTTCCGAGTGTACCTTTTTATACAATCTTGATTTATGAATGATGTAGGTGTTTTATACATTCCAATAATTTTTAAAGCGCTAAAAGTATGGGAAAATAAGCCAAAAAAGGACCTAAGTCATTACCAAATTGATAAGACAATCGCAGAAAACAATTAATTCAAGTGGGGCTGAGGGGGTGGCCCAGTGAAATGGCACGTGTTCATCAACATGCAGGAGGCCCTAGGGTCCATCCCCAGCATCAGAATAAATGGATGAACATCTTTGTGAAATGTATTCTAAGATCAAAAGCTCCAAAGAAATCCGGAACTTTGTTAGGTGTGGTAGGTTGAACGGTGTCCCCTGAAAAGATCCGTGGAAGCCTCACCCCAGTCCCTGTGAGAGGGACCCGATTTGGAAGCAGGCTCTTCAGAGAGGTACTCGAGTTATGAAAAGGTCAGACCGGATCAGAGTGGCCACAGCCACTGAGTGGTGACCTCATAAGCACAGGGAAACACGGGCACAGGGCCACAGGTACGCGGAGAGGAGGGAGCTCCGGGAAGGCATTGGCAGACGCTGGAACCATGGATCCAACAACGCCAGGCGAGGCCAAAGGTCATGGCAATGCCCAGGAGGCAGGGTGCAGATTCTGCCTTACAGACTTTGAGGCAGCCAGGCCCAGCTGTCACCAGGCTTTGGACTTCTGGCGGCAAGAATGACAAGATAACAAATTTCTGTTGTTTCTAAGCCATGAGGTGTGCGGTACTTCATGCCTGCAACACCGGCAGACAGACATACAGATTCGCTCTTGGTTACGGGGCAGGTGGAGCAGGCTTGAAATTCTTGCATTTGTAAAGTAGTTTGGTATTTTACAATATTGGTATTGAGAACTAGGGTCTCAATAGCAATTGTTAGAAAAGCACGATGTAAATACAGGATGAGAAGAGGAAGAAGGAAGACCATGTGCTACACACACACACACACACACACACACCTTCCTAGCTCTGCCCAAGACAGCATCTCAGAAGTGATGACCTACAGAAATCAGATCTTGATTTTTTTTTTTTTTTTGTCTTTTTGAGACAGGGTCTTGCTATGCAGTTCAGGCTGGCCTTCAGCTCACTTTGTAGCCCAGGCTGGCCTTGAACTCCCAACGATCCTTCTGTCTCAGCCTCCCAAGTGCTGGGATTACAGGCATATGCCACCATGCCCGGCCCAGATCTTGATTTTTAATACCAGCGGGCACTAAAGGAAGTAGGGCTCCTTGGAAAAGCCTCCGTCTCCCCACCTGGGATTGAAGACACTGTGTACAAAGCATCTCTCCGTGTTAGAGAGCGCAGGAGGACTCCAAGACTGGGGTCCACATTAGAGGTTCCATCTAGGACGTGGAAGGGGCTCTTCCTGCCCAAATTTGTTGTAATTTGACTGTCATAAGGAGCTTCACAGAAATGGGTTGAAATACATTGAATTTAAAACCAACCAGGAGGGCCAAGGATATAGCCCAGCAGCACAAGTGCCAGCTTGGCAAGTGCAAGGTCCTGAGTTTGATTCCCAGTACCAAAAATAAAATAAAAACAACCAGGAATCCATCCTAATAGACTTGAAATCAAAATAAAACAAATCAAAAGCAAGGAGGGGTTTTTCACAGCAGAGAATCAACTAGCATGAGCAGTAGGAACACTGGAAGCCCCCATTTTGCAGTTCCCAACGGGATCGCTGACTTATGAAGGCTCATTAGCCGCCGTTAAACACCACCGGGTGAAAGGTTAGCAGAAAACAGGACATTTACACCCCACAGACAGCGTATTTGCAGTGAAAGGAAAGTTTGCACCTTTACTTTGGAGCAACCTAGCGGCTCCCAGAGTAATCAAGTGACCAAACCTCACAGGAGGGACAAGGAGGCTGAGCTGAGGCTGCTGCGGGAGGATGCAGCTGGGACTGCACATTACCTGGAGGCTTTGTTGCTGAAAATGATTAACCTGCGTCTATCCAAGCTGTGGGACTGTCTTAGTCACTTTCTCCTTGCTGGGACAAATACCAGACACCCGCAAGGTGAAGGAGGTTTATTTTGGATCACATTTCAGTGCAAGGTTGGCGGACTCCGAAGAAGAAACAGTGTTGCAGAGGGGCACTGGGGAGGAGAGCTGCTCCCTGCATGGCGCACAGGAAGCAGAGAGGGGATAAAGCCTTTCCGGCCACGCCCCTCCAGGCCACGCCCACGACCGGCCACGCCCACGACCGGCTTCTTCCCGCCAGACCGCACCTCCTAACAGCAGTCGGCCCGAGCCGCAAAGTCCAGTCACCTTCCCAAAGCTCCGGCTGGAAGTGAATCACACTCTCGGGGGACATCTAGGTCTAAACCTAATGGGAACGTCATTCTCAGCTTCAGGGCGTTACGGAAAGTAAAAGAGCAAGTTGAAAGTTGATGAGCAAGTAATGACAAACCCACAGTGGAGGCCACTGCACAAAATACCCTGGATTTTCCAAGTCAGTCGAAGAACAAACGGAGACGCCTAGACGACAGGGCCTAAAGTCAGCACTTGAGTAGATCTCAAGGCACAAATCCCAGCAGCAGAGAGGACAGCTGGGGACTTCTGAATTTGCCCGGGGGGGGGGGGGTTTGTTCCGGAGGGACTGCTGGCTCCCTCCTGTGTGGCTGGAGAGAGGCTGTGTGCAGGTACTCCGGTGTGGACACACAGCACGTCTGCAGTTTCCTGTCCTATGGTTTAGGGGAAGCAAAGGCAAGAGAAAGAGAAAGGAGGGAACCCAGACCGGCCAAGGGTAAGTTTCTGAAGAGGAGGTCCGTGGTAGAGAGCGCTTGCCTAGCATGCTCTAAGCCCTGGGTTCAAAGCCCAGCACCGGACAAAAAACCAACCAACTGGGGACAAAGGGAATACAGCAGAGGAGCAGCACATTCATGGATGGGAGGCACTGTATTAACAACCAGACTGAAGCACAGCAGGAGAGCTTTGCCTGCACTTCTGCCAGCTGGGGAGCTCTGTGCACCAGGGCTGCTGGAATGTGACCCACAATGGCAGGGCTTCCTGGCCCCTTTATTCGCTGCTAATCCGCAGAACCAGGACAAAGCCCGGATCATAGTAGGTGCTCAGTAAGCACCCGTCCTGTGACCCGGTCAACGGTAAGCAGCTCAAGATAAACTCACGTCTGGTTTCTGAGTCTTTTTCAACGACATCTTTTTTTTTTTTTTTCTTTCTGGCACCAGGAATCGAACTCAGGACCTTGCCCTTGCCAGGTAGGCGCTGTGCCACTGAGCTAAATCCCCAGACCCTCTGAGTCTTTTTCAGACTTCTGGTTAAAGGTTAGGGGCTCTTCTGTTGCTCTCCACCTCTCTCATGTAGTCACAGAAGGTAAAACTGGTTTGCAGCTAACCAGCAACTTTCTCCGAAATTCCTTCTAGTAATTGGCACTAGAATTTTAAAAAAATGTGTCAATTTGATAGATGAAAAATGATTGCTTGTTTTAGTGCTCATTTTTTTCTTACTAGTGGAGTGTATTTTTTAAGGACTTTACGTTCTTCCTTTATGCATTATTTTTTGCGTGCCTTTCTTTGGATTTCAGAATGTTTATGTCTTCCCAGTGGATTTGTAAACACAGTGTGCTGTGCTGTTTGCACAAGTACTTTATGTGTATATTTTTAATGTGACTTTCTTTGTTATTTTTCTCTCGTTGCTGAGACAAAATACCTGACACCCAAAGTTAAAGGGGAAAAGGTTTATTGCTGCACAGTCCGTAGAGGTTTCAGTTCATAATGGGCTGGCTCCAAGGCTCCAAGGCAGGGTGGCACGGCAGAGGGGCATCACAGAGGAGAAACGGTGCATGGCAGGAAGAAGGTAGATAGCAAGCAAGGGACCTTAGCAGCTTTTTCCTGGCCCTTTTATACTCTGTCTAGGGACTGGGGATATAGCTCAGTGGCATAAGCGCCTGCCTGGCAAGCGCAAGGTTGTGAGTTTGATCCCCAGTACCGCAAAAAAATAAATAAATAAATAAATAAAAATATACTCTATCTAGGCTTAGAGCAGTGCCAAACCAATCAGTGGACTGATTTAGTAAGCGCACATCCTTAATCCCAGGGTCACACACTCTAGATCCAGCCACTTCTGAAAAGCCCCACCTATGACTGCATGAGCCTTTGGGGGACACCAGCCACAAGCCATAACAGTGACCCACTTCCTAGGGGAGGTTCACGTTTTTTTTGCCCAGCCTTGGCCTTCCTACTGGCCACACAGCAAGAGTCCAATTTTCCATGAAGAACAACCAAACAGCCACACCTTGACTGAGCGGGTGGCATCACAGAGCGCAGGGAGGGGTGGGGCGGGGCTTCTCGGTCCTGAATGGTTGCTGGCACTGCGGGTCACTTCTAGGAAGTCCTGTTCCCTTATCCCTGTCGGAGACAATTTGATCTGTCAGTTTAGGCTATTTTTCACTAACATGTGACTGACTTCACACAGTTCAGAAAAAACATAGGGGTAGGAGTGATTGGTGGGTGTATACTCATTGTCACCTGTTCAGTAACGAATTTATTATTTATTGATTGACCACTGAGTGTCGACTATTTACAAAACTGTGCTGCACGCCAGGCCACAGCCCTCACTGCTGGCTGCCGTTGACCTCAAAGGATCAGGGTGCAGAAAGCCACATGCATTTAATCAGAAGAAGCCGATATTTTGTTTTGATTTTTGTTGTTTTGAGACAGGCTCTTGTTATGTAGCCTAGGATGGCATTGAACACGTGATCCTCCTGCCTCAGCCTCCAAAGTAGTAGGATTATAGGCATGTACCACTATGCCTGACTAGCTGGTAGTTTTATACAAGCACACTCTAAAGAGACTGGGCTCTTTGGGGATGCACCTTCTCATTTTCATGTCCCCTAAAGAATTTTTTTATTGTCTGCTACATAGTACAGGCCTAGGTAAAAATTTTTGAGAAAGGACTGGATAAGTTACATATTTCAAGTTGTAGATTTATATTTTGTTGGGGCTGGGGATTTAGCTCAGCAGCACAGTGCCTGCCTGGCAAGCGCAAGGTCGTGAGTTTGATTCCTGGTACCAGAAAAAAAAAAAAACCACAAAAATATTTTCTTTGTTTGAAAGTGATCTTTATGGGAATGAAAAAAATTTCTTTAAAAGAATCCAGTAGCTGGATGTGGTGGCACACACCTATAATCCCAGCATTCTGGAGGCTGAGGCAGGAAGATTGCCATGGGGCCAGTTTAAGGCCAGCCTGGGTGGTACAGCAAGACTTTGTCCCCCCTCAAAAAACAAACTAACAAACAACAACAACAAAAAACCAGCTGGTAACTTTAAGACAAGTTGGGTAAGCTGTGACATCTTTGCGGAAGGAGGCTTGATGGAATGTGGGGGGGGACGTGGCATGGGGTCAGGCTCCCTTGAGAGTGAGGCACCAGTGCTCACTGAGGGACAGCTGCAGGGAGAAGCCAGCAAGGCCCTGGGAAGAGAATGGGGTGAGGAGAAAGCCCAACAAGGACGTGACCTCAGAGTCCCAGTCTCTGCTGCTCCCAGAAAGCATAAACGACTCCCTACAGAGGTCTCCGCTTGCCTCAAGGAAGCTGGGGTTTATATTGTGCTTGGGACTGTGAGGAGCGTAGGGTGGAGACAGGCTGACTCCCAGGTGAGGGAACAGGACAGGCAGGGCTCAGAGGGCCTTGGTGCCTGAAGTCCGCCCAGCAGAGATGTGCATCAGTGGAATCACCGTCTAGTCCTCCTTCCTACAATGCTCCCAATGTATTGGTTAGCTATTCTGCATAACAAACAGCCCCAGACTTTGCAGCGCACAGTGATGTCCGTTCTCTCCACTGGCTTCTGTGGGTCAGGGAGCCTGTGATTCTGCCTTTTTTCTGAGGTTCACAGTCAAGCTGCTGGCCAGGCCTGGAGGCTGTACTCCGAGCTTCTTACCCCTTCGACCTTTCCTGCAGCTGCTAAATGACCCCATGACGCCATCCCTGGAGTGAAGGGCCAGACAGTGACCGGTGTCTCCCTGCCTTTTAGACCTTTACACCATTAAGCTCATCTCTGCCCTGTGCCAAGTTCTATCTTCACCCTACACCGGGCTGGGGCCACCAGGGGGTGGGCTACTAAGTGTCCCTTTAGCTTTGCTGCCAGAGCAGTTCCAAAGACAACCAGTGCCGGGGCTGAGGATTTAGCTCAGTGGCAAAAAGCGCCTGCCTGGCAAGCACAAGGTCATGAGTTCGATTCTTGGTACCAGAAGAAAAACAAACAAACAAAAAAACAAAGACAACCAGTGCCCCTGTCCCATTTTGTGTTGACTCCAAGGCTCCCTGCCTAGCCGCTCTCGCCTTGGCCCCTGGTCCCTTCCTGGTCCCCTGCAGGTCTTCTGCCCTCTGCTCGGGATGGCCTGGGTGCCGCCCCACGTCCTTGCTCACACACAGCCCTCGCTGTCTCTGGCCTGGGCACGCAAACCCAGCAGCTGGTGCAGTGGAGCTATTATCCCACGCTGCGGACATGCTAATTGGGAGGTTTTACAGTCGCGTGAGTGACAGCGTCAGGACTCCTGCGGAGATGCCAATTACCCGTGTCAGAGAGAATACAAAGCCAGGGCTCCGAGGCCCTCTCCCCGTGCTGGCTGCCCCCAGGGTCCCCTGTGTGTGTGTGTGTGTGTGGAGGCCACATCAGCCACTGTCCACGCAGCAGACCCCTCCCCGTGTCAGTGGATGACGGCAATCCCAGACCTTTGTTTAGGGGCAAAATGAGTGGCTGGTCCCGTGGGCTCTTATGCCACAGCGGATGACAGACCGGTGCCGTGGCTGCAGCCACGCGACAGGGCTCTGAGTGGCAGCTTTTTATAGCATCTCTTAATCCACGCCCGGGCCACAGGATCCACGTGCAGCTCAGCGGAGAGATTTCCACCACAGCTGAAGGTGGAGGCCGAACGCCCAGGATGCAGTCCCTGCGCACGGCCCCCGGCTGGCCGGGCGCCGAACCAGACTAAGCCCAGCTCTCCAAGGACAGTTGTCCAGGTCACAGTGCCTGAGGGGCCCTGGAGGAACCCTGGGCAGTTCCGGCTGCAGCGGGCACTCGTTTACTGAGCGGGCTCCGTTGCATCGTGGCCCACCCGTTCTTCCTGTTGGCTCCCCTTGGCAATCTGCAGAGAGGGTAATACTTAGAGAGCTAGGAACTTTTCCATTAGGGGTATTCACTTTCCTTTTCTTTTTTCCCTCTTTGAGTCTGGATCTTGCTATGTACCCCAGGCTGGCTCAAACTCTTAGACTTGTGCAATCCGCCTGCCTCAGCCTCTCAAAATAGCTGGGTTACAAGCAGGCACCACCACGCCTAGCCACATTTTCTTCCCCAGTGGACATCAGCTCCTGGGTGCCCAGGGATGACCTGTAAGAGCATCCCAGGTCCTCAGCACCCCTGCTGCCTGCGCAAGGCCAGGGTCTTGGCCGGAAGTCAGTTCTGGGTTGGCTCCTGGACCTGTAGTCCCTCTGCAGCATGCACGAAGTGGCTGTGGCCAACGCTGGGCTCTCAGAACGCTGGGCTTATGGGCTTCCTGGGCGGCTGCCAGGGAAGCTGTAGCTCGGTGCTCCCGAGTCACTGATAAGGGATTTTCTGGTGGAAACCAGAACTCAGAACAGTGGCGGTTCTCCATAAACATCTGTTAACTGCAGGAACACACCACCAAATAGGTCCTTCAGGTAGGCAGGAGCGAAGCCGCTCCCGGAAATAACGATCTTTGCCTCAGAGCAGCTGCAGCAAAAGTACTCATTCTTCCTACTTCTGTGCGGGTAATAGAACAGTCTCCAGAGAAAACTGCTTGTTTACGGTCAGAGCTGTAGTGCAAGGTCGCCCAGGCTGTGCACTGCCCAACTCTGGGGGTACCTCTTATGGAGATGTGAATGGAACCCTCGGGAGCTGGGCCCTGGAGTCACACCCTCAACTTCAAGATTTTCATCCTATTCTCTCTGACAGAGGAGAGAGGCATTTAGGTCATTCATTCATTCATTCATCACTGTCTTAGGTCTGGGAAGTAGAAAACAAATAAAACACCAGCCCAGCCCTTGAGTTGTGTCCAATAGAAAAGCAAGGTGGGAGGGGGTCAAGGAGGCCTCTGTGGAAGAGGCTGGGTGAGGATGAAGGAACAGGGAGCATCCAGGCAACAGTGGTGGGCAGAGCACAGCAGATGCAAAGGCCCTGTGGCAGGTGCACTTTCACATCCTTCAGGATAACAAGCAACACTCGCTGGGCCTAGTCGCCCCCCACAGCACTGTGCAGCCCTGTGACTTGCGTATCATTGCCAGCCCAGATTTAATGATGGAGAAGCAGGAGGTTAAGTAACTTAACTTAAGTAACTTGGCCTGAGGCCAAGCCCAGAGTCTAGATCCAGAGCCTGCGGTTTTCCCCCTTCGAGTTACTATTATTATTGTTGTTTACAATCTCGAACATTCTCAGTTACCAGCGCAGCACTGAGAATACATTTTCATTTTTCCTGAGGCACTGGGGTCCCTTGCTGACCCGATGTCCCTCCATCCCAAATATACTTTAGTGTGGGTCTCTGCACACTCTAGTGTGTCAACAGCTGGAGACCAGCTCCCACGTGACCAAAACACAGCCAGTGTGCGGCCGTGCCAAAGCATCACCTACCAAGCCCAGACTCTGCTCAGCTGTCTGCCGCCATCCTGGCGCTGTCCTTGACAGTGACAGGGTCCCCTCCGGAGCCTTCCCCACAGTCACCTGTCCAACCATGGCTTTGCTAGATTCTTCTTCTTCCTTTTGAGACTAGGTCTTGTTATGTAGCTCAGGCTGGCTTTGAACTAGCAGCGAGCCTCCTGCCTCAGCCTCCCAAATGCTGGTATTACATGTATGCACCACCATGCCTAGTTTTGCTAGATTCTTGTGACCTTAACATTTCTGGAGGTTTCAGACCAATGATTTTGCAGGCTGCCCCGTTTGGGCCTAGATGGCTTTGAATTTTGTAAAAATGGAAGCATTTTGTGCCTGCCCAGCCTCCCTGCGTGGCCCAGGTGGCTTGTGGGTGTGGAGTCACCCAGGCCTGGAGGTGGGAGGTTGATCTACCTAGAGTACTATATGCCCGGTGGCTCAGGTTTGAGCGTGTGCCCCAGAGGCCCCGAGCGGAGGCTTACTCCCGACCTGGGAGGGGTAACGTGAGGTCTCAAGGGCATCAGTGGCCTTATGAGAAGAGAGGCCAGAGACGGTGCCTTGCTGTACCTCAGCGTGAGCCCCTCCGCTGTGTCCTAAGTGGCAGAAGGCCCTCACCAGCTGGGCACAGTGGCATACACCTGCCATCTTGGCACTCCAGGAGGCTGAGGCGGGAGGATCACAAGTCTGAGCCCAGCCTTGGCAACTTAGCAAGTCCTTGTCTCAAAAATTAAAAAGGACTTTTTAAAAAATGGCCAGGGCTGTACTCGGTGTGAAGGCCCTGGGTTCAATCCGCAGCGTGGGGATCGGAGAGGAGACCCTCGCTAATTCTGGGGGCTTTCTGGTCTCCAGAACTGTGAGGAATGAAAAACAAAAGGATGTAGGACTGCTGTTAAAAGGAAAGAGGGAAAGCCCAGCCCTCAGCCAGAGCCTCAGGAAATTTAGTACAGTTAGAACAAAACAAGGACGGGCCCTGAAGCGCAGCCAGGGCCGAGCTTTCAGGGTGGCGATCATCACAACTGCGACACAAAAGGAAGTCATTGGAAAGGCGATTACACAGGCAACATAAGGAGGTTTTCCACTAACAGGAAAAAGTAAGGAGCCTTAAAAATGAAACAATGAGCTGGAATAACCACAGTCAGGGAGAATGAACCCAAATCGACCATGTAACAAGCGAGACAAGGTCAGTGAACTGAAGATGGAATTGCGAGAAGGTAAATTCGCCCTTCTGTGTATGACCTCATTATCCTGGTTATTTTGTCTTTATTCTAATTGTAATTCTGAGGGGGTGGGGATCCAACCCAAGGCCTCCTGTGTGCTGGAGCACTGTACATGGAGCTACAGCCCAGTCTACATTAGTGTCACTATTATTATTACTACTACCTTCAATGGCACAGCAGTGAGCCTTCTTTGCGGGCAGGTGGCCCCTTCGCCCCTGCATTCCTGAAGAGTTCCTGAGCCTCTTTATCACCTCTGGCTTCAGGCCACTCAGCGCAGGGACTGGTCGAGCTCACAGCCACCTCAAGAGGAGCCACACCGGGCCGGGTGTGGTGGCTCACGCCTGTAATCCCAGCACTCGGGAGGCTGAGGCGGGAGGATCACTGTGAGTTTGAGGCCCGCCTGGGCTACAAAGTGAGCTCAAGGCCAGCCTGAACTGCGTAGTGAAACCCTGTCTCAAAGGCAAAAAAAAGAAGAGCCACACCGGAGGCAGCCACCCACCCTTCAGCCTGTGTCTGCAAGGCCTTGTGTGCACATATGTGCCTGTGTACATGTGTGTATGTACATGTGTAGGTGTGTGTCCGTGCACGTGTGTGTATGCATGTGTGAGTGCGCGTGTGTGTATGTGCCCCTTCAACTCCCACAAGGGGAAAGAGTGTAGAACTGCTGAAAGTCAGATATAGCTGTCAAAGGATATGAAGTTAGCTGCATAGACTGTGAGACAGAACTCGCAATTATACTTATTCTGACTGTTAAAAGTAGAAACAATTTCGAGAGAGAAAACCCAAATGCGCCTTCAGTCTGCACACCCTTCTGAGACTCTGCGACCCACATTCACAGCGCCCGGACCTGGGGGGGGACCTCGGGGAGCAGCCGACCGAGCCCTGGCAGGCCCAGGGTGACTGGAGGAGGTCGGGGCCTGCGGGTGCCCGCTCGCCGCCTCTGCCCGGGCGTCCGCACACACGCGCTCATTCGCCCGTCCACCGTCACCTGCAAGGCCAGGGCCTGCCGGTCAGACACTGGCCGGGTGCTCAGGAGCCGGAGGAACCTGGTGCAGCTGCATCTCAAGGACCCTAAATATAGAGACCCTCCCGGTCCCCATCGCGGCCCAGAAAGTTGATATTTGTGATCCCGTGGAAAGTTACTGGAGCCCTAAGGAGTTAGTTACGATCTACCACTACCAGTGGGACGGATGGCAAGAATAAAACACTAAGGCACCCTTAGAGCTGGGGGGAGCCAAAGGGGCCCTAAGTGCAGCGAGGGTGCCGGCTAACCAGAACAAAGCCCCGGCCCCAAGGCCAGGTTCTCCTCATTCATGGAGGGGAGTGGCTCAGGGATGAACACCTGTGAGTGGCGGGAAGTACCTGAGTGCCGTGAGCTGGGCTAGGCGGGAGGCCTGAAATCACCTCTGCAACATGCAGAGAGAAGGACGTGCAGAAGGAGTGATCTGCATGACACAGCTGAGGTAGTATGTGATGTTTTGGGGTCGGTGCTTCAGCTCTGATGTGTGATCTTTTGCGCCCAGGAAGTCACAGCCTCTGTCCCAAGGCTCGATCCCAGCTGACAGTGTGGAGCACGGCTCCCCCTCCCACCCGGCTCACATGTGTTCTGTTTGGGAGCTGTGGGCGGGAGGAGCGTGGGGAAACACGGCCCTGTCACTTGCTTCAAGGACTACACATCAGGCCCTGGCTGGACCGATGTGCACTGCTTAAGGCCAGTCGAAGGGATGAGGAAAGGTCCCAGCCAGCTCTGCACACATCAGTGCAGGGAAACAGGGTCAGGCTCAGCCACAACAGAGATAATTGCTCTTTCAAGGAGAGTCGTCAGGTGTCCCCCAGCTAAAGTCACCCTGTGCCTGGCCACTGCGGTCAGCAGGAGGAGCCATGACCCTGCCAACCTCCCAGAAAAAGACACATGGCCTCAGGGGCTAGGGCAGGGCCAATTCAGTCAATCTATGAATTTGTTTTTAAATAAACCGCAGAGGGCGGGGGATAGAGCTCTATGGCAAATTTCAAACCTACACTCAGGTAGACAGAAAAATATGCTGAACTCTCCAAATATTCACCCGCCAGCCCCAGCCGCTCCTTAGTCCCTCCTCTGTCTCTGCTCCCGGCCACTGCCTCCCCAGCCTGGAATATTCTGAAGCAACTGCCTGACACCATTATCAATTCACCCAAAATATATCCGACTGTATCTCTCCAAGAGGCAAAGAGTTAGACCCAGCTAAAAATAACTACACTATCGGAAACGTGACCAAAGGATTTCACAGTAATTTCTTAACATCATCAAATGGCAGCTCTGGGTTCAAACTTCCCAGATGGTCTTTACATTTTCCTCCCACATGTGTGTTTATTGGACGCAGGATTCAAATAAGATCTACGCATTGCAATTCATACTGTTATTGTTTAATTGTTTCCTCCCTCTCCTGCGTCTCTCTCTCTTTTTTTTTTTAGACAGTCTTGCTATCTAGCTCAGACTGGCCTTGAACTCTCAGTGATCCTCCTGCCTCAGCCTCCTGAGTGCTGGGATTACAGGTGTGCGCCACCACCCCGACTGCAGTGTGCTTGTTGAAAACCTGGGGCCGCGTCTGTTTGGATTTTGCTGATTGCATCTGCATGGGGTTGTTGAACCCACTGCTCTCCCTCCCACGCTTCCTGTAAGTTGGTAATTCAACTAAGAGACAGGCCTCGAGTCAAGCTGCATTGCCTCAGATCCTCCGCTGCCCCCAAAAGACAGTGCAGGACCTAACCCAAGCAACTCCCTTGAATAAAAGAGAAAGCTCCAACTAACGCTGACCTACAGAGGCCCCTCCTGTGAGACTTCCATAGAAGCAGCGTGAGTTAGCACAGAGGAACACCCAAAACTGCCCCCGGGGTAACTGTACGCGCCACAGGGACATTTCCATGGAAACGCAGCGTCTGGTGTGGAAATGGTCCTCGCGGAGCGCCAGTATTCAAAGACTCACAAGTCTTTGGGGGCAATGAGGGAACGGAGAGGGACCCATGGATAACGTCCCAGTGCTTGATGACCAGGAAAGTGTGGCTTTCCCTGCAAGCATCCCGGAGAAGAGGAAGGACATACTTTAGGAAGACTGATCATTGTTCAGTTAAAAAAAAAATTTTTAAAAATAACAAAATAAAGTAAGAAGATAATTGTTCAGTTGATGTGGAAGATTTGCCCATGTGAAAATTTATTATGCAGCTGAGTGGGTTTTTGTTTCATTTGCTTTTTAAGTACTGGAGATCTAGGGATTGGTGGTGGAGTTTTTTTTTCTTCTTTGTATCAGGAATTGAACTCATGACCTCATGCTTGCCAGGCAGCTGCTGTGCCGCTGAGCTACATCCCCAGCAAGATTTAGGGATTGAACTCAGTCACACACTGCTAGGCAAGGATTCTCCTGCTGAGCTTCATCCCTAGTTCTAAGATAGCTTAGTTTGAAATACTAAATGTCAATTTATAAAAATACATATCAGGGGCTGGGGATTTAGCCCAGCAGCACAGCACCTGCCTGGCAAGCGCAAGGTTGTGAGTTTGATTCCTGGTACCAGAAGAAAAACAAACCAATAAAAACAAAAACAAAACACATACTAGAATTAAAAAACAAAATAAATTTGCTGCTTTTATGGCATGAAATGACATGGGGACTAGAACAATGACCTGTGATACTACACTGTATAAAGACACAGTTTAGCCAGGCATGGTGGCACACACCTGTAATCACAGCACTCGGGAGGCTGAGACAGGAGGATTGTTGCAAGTTCGAGATCAGCCTGTACTACAAAGCGAGCTCAAGGCCAGCCTGAACTGCGTAGTGAGACCCTGTCTCAGAAAGACAAAAAAATAAGTAAATAAACGACAGGGCTGCCCAGCTCTGATGATGGGAGTGGCCCCCTCCTGTTCTTATAGCTGATTGACTCACAGATAAACACATGACCCATGGATGGCCAGCCAGATTCCATGTTTTAGAAATTGTTTTTTTCTAAGGGAACGGAAAGGGAGCCCCTATTGGCTGTGAAGAGCCAAGCCAGAAGGTTGTAAGGTGATACAGCCTTTGGGTCACACAGGAAAGCTGACTAACAGAGCCAAGGGACTTCAGCGGAGATGGATGAACACCCTGGAAACTCCGCAAGGCGTGCTCAGTGTCGGCTGTAGGTCTTGGTGCAGGGACCCAGCACGAGAAGACAGGGATGGAGGTGTGGGTGTGAGCAGGGATTAAGTTGCTTTATGCAGGTAACAGATCTGGACCTCTGAATACTATGGTGCCCTCAAAGCCTGGACTAGGCAGGAGGAACAGGAAGAGAAGCGGTGTGCTCCCCAGACGTCTCTGCTCCAACATGGAAGCCTGGTTTACTGACTGGCATTTTTCCATTGTCCAAGAGAAACCTGGTTTTGGACCTGACCTGAAAAGCAGTCACTCAAAGCCCTCAGGACCTGACAGCCTATTTCAAGGTTCTGCCTAGAAAGCATCTGGCAGAGGTGCTTCCCGATGTACCTCGTCCTGGAATCCCGTTCAGAAAACTAACGGAGACAAAGGGCCTGTGGGCACCAAGGAGGACCCAGGTACCAGCCGCCCCTCTGTCCTCACCAAGCTGCAGGACAGAAGGAAGCACAGGCAGCCATCAGTGGGTGAGCTGGCCTGGGTTGAGTGTGACCTGGAAGAGGCTTCTGACCATTAATCCTGACATGTCAGCTTCACTAGATTAACAAACACCTAGCGGATTACGAAAGCCTGCTCATGTGTGTGTCTGGACCAGTCATGGAAGCACAGCCCTGGGTGTTGCATGTGGTATCGGCCCTTTACTCTCTGGCTGTGCCCTGGCTGCCGTGAGCTGAGCAGCTTTCCTCCTCCACACCCTGCCACACCACGGTCCTACCCATGGACCGAACCCCCTCAAACCATGAACCATGGACCAAGTGAAACTTCTCCTCCCTTAACCCGTGTGAGGTGCTGTGGTTCCTCGGTATCCCCAGGTCCTGTCCTTGTGCCTCCCCGGGTGACGTGGATTCCCAAGGGCCTGCCTTCCGCCCCCCTTCGCTACAGTGCTGGGCCATGGCTGCCGGGGATTGTCACTCTCACTGCTGCTGCTGTCCTTGCTGTGGCTTCCCTGTCCTCACAGCTAGGTGGTGTGACCTTTACAGCCTTGGTCTGGGCTCTGGGCCTTAAACCAGATCAGAAACAACAGGACACAGCTGCCCTCAGATAACATCCAATTATGTGAGTAGATCAGGTCTGCGGGTGTGCGTGGGTGTGCATGTGTGCACGTGTGTGGTCGTAAATACCATTGGGCCCAGGGAGCAGAGCGACCCCAGGAGGCCAAGGCCTGCCTGCCTGATCCTGGCCAGCACAGATGTGGGGACATTATCTCTCTGGAACCACCCAGGGATTCATAGATTGTGACACTTTGAGGATTTTCATTTAAAGAAATGATGAGGGCTGGGTATCGGGATTTTGCCACAATGATATTCATTATAGTGTGGTTTATGAAACAGCAAGAAGCTGAAATTTCCTTGAGTCAGTGATTGCTATTGCCTCTCTGATACTCAATTCCCCTTTTTCCTCACTGAGCCTGTTTATTACAGACACAAACAGACTTGGCTTTAGGGCTGGGGATGTAGCTGAGCAGCACAGCACCCGCCTGGCAAGTGTGAGGTCATGAGTTCGATTCCCAGTACCAAAAAAAAATGGCAATAGACTTAGCTTTATTTTTATGTGTGGCAACTGAACCCAAGGCCTTGCACATGCTGGGCAAGTGCTCTACCACTGAACTACATCCTTAGCCCCAGATCTGACTTTATTTTAATTAAATTAATTAATTTAATTTTTTTGTCTTTTTGAGACTGGGTCTCGCTATGCAGTTCAGATTGGCCTTGGACTCATTTTATAGCCCAAGCTGGTCTGGAATTCACAACGATCCTCCTGCCTCAGCCTCCTGAGTGCTAGGATTACAGGCATACGCCACCGTGCCTGGCTCCAGATTTGACTTTAAAAAACACATTTTCCCAGCTTGTCTTGCAGGTGGAAGTGGTCATGTGACCTGATTTTAACCAATGACATTAAGCAACAAAGGTTGTGTGGGCTTCAAGGAAGCTTCATAAAAGAAGAGAAGGCATGGCTGGCATGTACTCATTGCCCCTTGCCTTTCTCCTTCCTTCCACTTGAACTGTGCTTGTGATGGCCAGAGCTCTGGCAGTCATCTTGACAGGTGGTGGAATAGAAAGCTAAAGACAGGCAGGAGTTTCAAACTTCTTTTACACAGGGCCAAATAAACTTCTATTGTGTAAAGCTGAGCCATTTGGGTTTTTGTTAGAAGCTGCTAACTTCAGTCCCCAGTGATACAGTATCCAAACATCCAACAATAAGAGCATGATTATAAACCACCATCCGGTCATACTGCAGAGTATTTTACAACCTTTTGATAATTGTGTTCAAAAAGATCTAGTAATATGGAGAGGTGTTTGTGATGAACTAAGTAGGTCACAAGACAGAATGTATAATAAGATTTTTTTTAGAAAGAGAATGTGCATAAAATGTGTAGAAAAAAGACATGAAAACAATATATTAAATTTCTCTGGGTGGTGGAGACATGGTGATTTTTTCTTCAATTTCTCCCTTCCTCCCCACTTCTCTTCCTTCCTTTCTTTTTTTTTTTTGCCATATTGGGGATCGAACCCAGGGCTTTTGTTCACTCTGAGTGACATCCTCAGCTCAGAGTTTCTTTACTTTTTATTTTGAGACAGAGTCTGACTGAGTTGCTAAATTGCCCAGGCTGGACTTGAACTTGTGATCTTCCTGCCTCAGCCTCCCTGAGTGTTGAGGCGTGCACTGCCACACCTGACATTCTTCTATTTCTTGATGTATGTAATACCTACAATTTCCTGGTTTGGTGACAGAAGAGCAAGAATAGCTTTAAAAAAAAGATAAACACGACTCCTTGTCCCATGGAGACTTCCCGTACCGACCCCTCCACTTCTGTACTCGAGGGGCGGTTCTGGGCGGCTCACCCTCTCTTACCTCAGCTTCTGGACGCTTGTGCCAGTCTGTACTACTGCTCCGCACTGTGGGGCTCTGCTTCGGGGCTCATTTATGGATTTTCCACCGTCCTGTGAATCTGTGGCATATAACAAAGGGAGCAAGTCAGAAAATATGCACCTCCCGCTTCCCAGCCAATTCCCCTATACCAGGACAGCAGTGACCATTGCCAGGAGCGGGAAGGAAGTGGGGTGAGGGGGGTCGGATGCTGTCTGTGTGAAAACTGTAACCATGATACAGAACTTCATCTGTGTGTACACATGCGTAGGCCATGGGAAATAAAAACGCTGATTTGATCATACGAGGTATGATTGAAAATGCAAGGGCGGGGGATATAGTTCAGTGGTACAGGTGCCAGCCTGGCAAAGGCAAGGTCCTGAGTTCGATTCCTGCTACCGAAAAAAAAGAACAATTAAATGAAAATGTGGTGAATGCTTAAATTTAAAAGACACATCACCATGAATCCCCCCAGACACTTCTTGCTTCAGGCACTCTTATCCCCTTGTTCTCGCTGCTTCCTGCAGCAGTTCCGAAGTTCTCTTTCCTGCGTGTCCGCAGTTGCACTGTCGTGGCTGCCTCGATGTACTGAGTCGATTCAACTGTTTACCTTTCACGGTCATTTTGACTTTGGGGAAGAGCCAGATGCCCCTTGGTGCCAGACCTGGTGAAAAGGGCAGACGAGGGCCTACTGCAGCATGTTTACGAGCTGCCTTTGGTGTTATTTTGACTGGACAAAAGTTATTTGCAACTTGCCAGTCTTTTCAACAAATGTTGCCATGTCTGAGTCCTGGTCAATACTAAATAGTAAGTCAAGTCACCTTCCCCTACAACAGCGATGGCAAACCTTTTGGAGCTTTCAACGATACGAGCAGCCCGCTGGAGCATGCGTGCCACAGGTTCGCCCTGACTGCTCTAGAATGTCACTTCGCCCCTGGGTGGGATGAGCAGGCAATGGTTTAGACAAGAACAGGCGTGCTCAGCGTGCCCTGGCCATAGACAGGCAGTGGTCTGGAAAACGTGTCTTTTTTCCTCTCCCCTAAAGAATACCCGTTTAGCAGATGAAATGGAAAATGCCCTTCCCCACCTGATCCAAATCCCACGTCAGACCCCAGAGCCTGAGCCTTCCTTTCTCCCGAGGGAGTGGGTTGGAGAAGACTGACGGCCCCCTGCCCTATGTCTCCTGCGGAGTGGAACAGCATTTTCTCCCTGGGTTGGGTCAGGAGATCCCGAGGGCTTAACCCCTGGGAGGAGGAAGGAGGAGTCACTATGACAACAAAGTTCTGCCCCTGAGGAAGGGACTGGAGGGCAGGGCTGGCCGCACCTGAGGCTCCTTGGCTTTTGCCTTCTCGGCTCTGTCCTCACCTGGGGCAAAACCACAACCACCTTTTGTGAGCCTTGTGACCCCTGTGACCTGCAGCTTTCCGCCACCTCTCCTGCCGTAGGTCGGTCACAGGCTCATGTGACCGAGGAAGTGCCTTTTCTATTTTCTTCACTTAAAGTTAAATTTAGCTTTTTATTTCCCCCTGTGCAAGGGATGGAACCCGCGCTTCCCACATCCTGGCAAGCATCTACCACTGAGCTACATCCTCAACCCCTTTGATTTAAATTTTATGTAAAAACTGATTCTTGATTCCGTGATTGGAAAACTCCTAAGGATATTTGGAGCACTTTGCATATGTAAATCTTTCTTGACTGTACATTTCATGCGATCTAAATCCAGATCAAGTATTTCCAATGGAAATGTGCTGAGCCAGTTGGGTAGGTCTACAATATAAAATGCTCAACAGATTTCAGACTTTGTGTAAACAAAGGACATAAAATAGTTCACGGATAATTTTTAGGTTGGTACTCACACAATACAATGATAACATTTTGGCTGTCCTGGGTTATATAAATGGATTGTTAAGATTAATTCCACCCATTTCTTTGTACTTTTTTTTCCTTTCAGTTTTTTGAGCTAGGTTCTCACTATGTAGTTCAGGCTGGCCTTGAACTCACTATGTAGCCCAAGCTGGCCTCGAACTCGTAGTGATCCTTCTGCCTCAGCCTCCCGAGTGCTGGAATTACCCACTTGTAATTTTCTAATGTGCCCTTGGGGAAGCGAAGCGTGTGCAGCGTGCACGGCTTAGGATGCCTGGGGAAGTCTTTGAGGAAGCACCAGAAGGGTCTCATGCTTCACCTTTCCCGCCCGACACACAGCTTTCAGTAGAGGCACCATAATGAGACCATGGCTCCCCGAGGGCAGAGAGTCTGTGTGTGCGCGGTGTCCTCGTAACTCCCCACCTGCGTGTGGTCTCAGCCAGCTCAAGAGTAGAGAAGGAAAACACAGCACAGCCGCTCAGCCTTCTTGTGGGGCTCCCCTTAGCCTTGGACTCAGGGCTCTGTTAACCCTCACGGGAGATCAAAGTGACCACAGGTCCTGCTACCCCCCAGTGCACAGCCAGCGCCCCGCCTGCTCATCTGAGCTGGCCCTGGGCGCTGCTCTGACCAACACAGTGGGGGCAAGTGGCCATGAAGTCCTGAGTGTAAGCCTCCCCCGCCCGGAGGCCCCTACCTGGCTGGAGGCCAAGACACCGCACGGCAAGGCTGGCCCCCACCTTCCACCCGATGGCCACTGGCTGACCGTGGGGGTCAGACAAGCTGGCCGGACAGAGGAACCACCACCCAGCCCGGGACCAGCAGCGAGAACAGGTCTCATTGCCGAACGTCTCTGTGTTCTGAGGGAGCCTGAACTTGCGGTGAAGGTTGCACCACACAAGCCTTACTGACTACTTCCGGATGAGGTAAGGAGCCAGCGGTCGCCCCCTACACCACGGGTAGCACACGGTCTGGTGGCTGCTGCTGTCCCAGGAGCTGGGAAACTGTCTCGCCCTCTGCAACCCTAGCTGGCTGCCCACGCAGCCCTGTGGAAGCCACGGGGAAAGGGTCTGTAGCTCTGGTGTGCCCCGCTGCTAAGGTTTCTGAACTTTATTCTGATCAGCAAATACATGTAGGTGTGTGTAATTATGTTGTGGCATTATGGATTGAACATAGGACCTTCAGTATTCTAGGCAGGTGTTCTACCACGGAGATACATTCCCAGCCCCTTTACTTTATTTTATTCATTTTATTTTTAAAATTTCAGGACAAGGTCTTATTCAGCTGCCCAGGCTGGCCTTGAACTTGCAACCCTCCTGCCTCAGCTTCCTAAGTAGCTAGGGTAGTAGGCAGGCACCATGTCTGACTCCACAGACATATTCTGAGCTGATAACATGTGCTAGAAACTGGTCTAGGTGATTAAGGGGTCCTGGTGTGGAGATATCCCAAGATTTTAATGTTATTTAATTTCTTGCTTGCTTGCTTGCTTGCTTGCTTTTTTGTCTTTTTTAGACAGGGTATCACTATGCAGTTCAGGCAGGCCTTGAGCTCACTTTGTAGCCCAGGCTGGCCTTGAACTCACAATGATCCTCCTGCCTCAGCCTCCCAAATTCTGGGATTACAGGAGTATGCCACCACACCAGGCTAATGTCATTTATTTTCAAAACAGTTGAAGCTCTGACATTCACGGTGACAGAGAAAGGGCAGGTGAGAACTACACAGTCCCTCATGACACAAGGGTGGACAGCCCTGCACCCGACCCCATGTGTGTACGGCTGGGAGAGGTGGGCTGCATCTTTTTAACCAAAGCCCGTTTTACTGTATAACCTGAGAATACTAGCATCCAATCTGGGAAATTTGAACTCCTCTGAAAATGGCTTCAAACCGTTCTGCCCTGTGGGACCCGTCCCCGATCATTTTCAATAGCACTTATTCCCTTTCATGTAGCAGGAACCTTTCAGCCCTAATAACTCCACCTGCATGTGAAGGCACAGCTGTGCCAGCTGTGCCCGGGGCTGACCTGCCGGGCGGGTGGGGGTCCGTTCCGAGGCGCCTCTGGCCTTGGCTTGGCTTCTGTGTCTCACTGCGCGATTGAAGATGGAGTTCCTCTGGATCGGGATGTGGCGGCGGTGTTCTTCGTCTTGGATGTCCTGGTCGTCACAGGGAGTCTTCTCTTCTTCTGAGAGTGACTCAGGCCTGGCCGAGGCCAGCTCAGCGTCAATTTTCCATAAGCCACTCACTGATTTTCTCTGGGGCTTTGCCAAACCTTCAGATTCTTTGGTCTCCATGGAAATAGACCTAACGGTTTCTCAGCAGAAAGACGAGAGGGCAGTAACCTCCACGGGCTCCACCAGACTGGAGGGCTTGAGAACAGAAAGAGAACAATTTTCGGTTAAGCGTTATCGGGCTAAACACTCCATTCAGCATATGGAATTATACTCCCATTTGGGTTTGATGAAATTTGGGATAATCTGCATATCCGGCCAACCGCATCTTTGTCAATGAAAATTACAGCTTAACCACTGTAATTTGGGTGCATTCATGTATCATTTTATAATTGAGGCTTGTTTATACTATTCATAGGATGCACTTTGCGGGACGCATGGGAAGTGCTCTGCATAACTAACTCTGAAGTAAACAGTTCTTGAGTTCTAGAGAAAAAGAGTAGCAGAAGCAGCGAGAGAATTCAGGAAAGCAATGCATATGTAAAGACGCAGGAGGAGGAAGGGGGCAGCGACCGCTCTCAGGACAGCACATTCACAGGTGCACGTGCGCGAGCCCCACAAGACCCATCTCTTGCTGTCAGCCGGCGGCCATGTCTGATCGGACTGGGGGCCTCTTCGATAGAGCCATGGGTGACATTGGGGGACAGCAAAGCCCCCACCCCACGGCTGTCTTCTTGGGAGGGAGTCGCAGAATGGTTACTCCCTCTGGGGTGACTCCTGGCACACGACTCCGGTGGGGACACTTGTCACAGGAGAAAGGGGTGGCACGGGAACAGCCCAGGACTGTGTAGGCGAAACCATCTCATTCCCGCCGCGGACCTCCTTCCGGGGTGTGGGCTTGGAGCAGGCAGGCCCTTGGGGTGAGTTGTAAGCTGGGGGCAGTGCGCGAGAGAGAAGCCAGCCGGGGGTTCTGTGGCTCCCGTTCACCCAAGGGGATGGAACCTGGGGTCCCAGTGGCTCTGGAAGTGTCAGGGGTACAGAAGTGGCGCCAAAGGCCGTGTGTGTTGGAACACCGTGATTTCTGGGTGACAGCTGAAATTCTGCTGTGCTCAAGGGGGTCAGAGGCTTAGGAGCTCTGGAGAAGCAAGTCTTCTGAAAACGGGGAGAACCAAGGGCTGCTAGACAGCACCCTCCCTTCCCACTGTACCCCACTTCTTCCCAGCCCTTCTTCTTCCAGCCCAGCCCACCCAGCCTGGGGGCAGCAGGCGAGTAGGGGCATCGGGAGAGCAGAGTTCCCCATGCAGGGCGGAGGATGTCTTTTTCCATCCGAGGCAGGAATTAGGGACCTCTGGGCAGGGCTTGGAGGACCAGCTGCAGCTCTGGCTGCGCTCCTCACTGACCTTGCCCTGTGGAATCAGTCAGGCTCAGAGGAGTGGCCCTTGATTGGCAGGGAGAGGGTAAGGTAAGGAGGGGGCGCTGGTCGAGCGTGCGGGTGAGGACGCCGCTTCGGTTTCTGCGCAAGAGGGCTGTATGGTTTGGGACCGCGAAGTCCCATCCAGCTGCAGAGGGCTGTGCGGTGGCGAAGGGGTCACAGTGAGGTTGGACAGTGAATACCTCCTCCCTCCCCGGAGCATCCAGAAGGATCCAGCTTGTTATAAATGTGACAGCGCCAGGCGCGATCTTCCCTGACAGCAAGTCCGACCCGAGCCGACGTGGGACACGGCCGTGATAACTAAACCATTCCCCTGCCATGCAGGAGGACAGGGGGAACACATTGCAAGGGAGGCCCCGGGAGCCCCGGGCAGACCGGCGAGCGGCTCGGTGTCCGCTCTGAGGGCTGGGGTCACCCAGGGTGGCAGGTGAGCGCCCAGCAGGGCCGGGTCGGGATGAAGAACAGAGGGGCCTGGGCTCATGGCTTTGGGGAGAGCAGGAGCTCGGCTGGTGGTGGGCAGGGTGACGGGCAGCAGTGCCACTGGTCAGGGAGCTGAGAGTGAGGCCAGGATGGGGTTTGAGTGGGGTCAGTGGGAGCCGTCTTAGCACACCCCCGAGTTTTGACGAACATGTACAGCCTGTGGGAGACCACACTCGAGACGTAGGAAAGCTCCCCCACCCCAAGGAGCTCCCTTGTCCCCGCTGTCACCAGCCCCAAAGTATGGAGACTGGGTGGCCCCGGGTCTGTGCGCTTCCCTCCTGCTGCCCTCCTGCGGTCACGGAGGAGCGCGAGGTGGGAGGCGGGGTCTCGTGTGCTGTGCTGTGGTTGCGGGTCAGCCTCGTGTTGCATGGTGGTCACGCGCGTCCCAGGGGTCTGCACCCCCATCCACAATACCTGTAATCGTCCACAGCATCAGGCCGGCCAGGCCTCAGCTTCCTGTCTAGGGCACAGTAGTGGGGTTCCTGCTGTGGCTCCCGCTGACTGTCCTGTTGTGTGACCCGGGAGGCTGGGAGCCCCCAGAGAACGTACCCCGCATGGCAAGAGGTGGGGGGTCTTGAGCCATGGCAACCATTTCCTTTAAACGAGGAGGCTCTAAACCCTGATGAGACGTGTCAAATGCACACACACACAGTACTGTAACTTGTACGATTGTCTGAAAAACTTAACTCCACTTCCACTTCAATTACAGACTATTTCAGGCAGATGTGTTCATAGTGGGCATATTTTTATAATTGCTTTGATTCCCGTGTATCCGTTAACTGCTGGAAAACTTACCAGCCCCACACCCACCCGATCTTTTAATGTTTCTCTTAAATTCCTTGGCAGCTTTAAACTCCTTGTTTTTCTGAGCTGGAGATAAACTCAGGTGGGAGAGGAATGGGGGCAAATTTGTGACCAGAAGGGAGAAGGGAGCTTAGGGTGAAGCCATATTTGTATAGCACATCCACCCATCTATCCATCCACCCATGCATCCATCTACCTGCCCATCCACCTGCCCATCCATGCATCCACCTGCCCATCCATCCATCCATCCATCCATCCATCCACCCATCCATCCACTCAGCATCACCGAGCACTTGCTGAACTGTGACGTATGTCTTTGTTTTATGTCCTTCCACATTTCTTGCTCTTTAAGAGCAGGACTTGGGCCATTTGGTTCACCTCCACCCCTGATGCCAGGCACTCAACAGCACCCTGCAAACCTCTGTTGTTTACAGTGGGTGAATGAATGGATAGAAGACCTTAGTTAAGCCCAGCATCCCTGTGTGCAGTCCACATGCGACTTAATCTTGCTTTGCAGACTGGAAGCTGCAGCCCGAGAGTGTTCCACATGTGCCTGCCAGGGAATGGCGGGCCCAGGGTCACACCCATCTGTCTGACTCATCCGTGGGAGATGTGGTCCAAAGACACCCGTCCAGCCGCTGGCTGCAGACAGGCTGGTGAATCAGGGACAGGAGCGGCCTTCTCTTCAGGCCCTGGGTGATTAAGACGTGGCTTGGGTAGGAGCCAAGGGGGACACTCGGGGCTCCAGCTCAGGGTTGAGGATTGGGGGCTTCCTAGTGAGCCTGTGGCTTGGAGGCTGGGACACACAGGGTGAGGCCGTGGAGGGGCTGCAGTAGTGACCCCAAAGCCAGCTGCCCTCCCCCCCAGCACAGTGGGCGGGGAAGCAGGGCTCCCGGACTGCGCATTCCAGACTTCCAAAAGCACAGATGCCCGGGGCTCTTCCTGAAACCCGCTCTGACTCAGGAGCTCCGGGTGGAGCAGAAACTGCACTTCTGACAAGCTCTGGGAGGACCCAGCTTTGCCAGCCGTGGGCAGGTCACCAGGTGGGACACGTGGCCGGAGAGTGTAGCCCGAAAGCGCACAGGACAGCAAGCGTGGCTGGCCAGGCAGCAAAGGCTTGAAGCAGCCCGGGCAGCACGGGGGAGGGGCTTGTGGAGGGAACACCCACCCTCAGGGCCTCCCTGAGCAGAGGTGGGCGGCTCCCCGGCCCTCTCCCTCCCCCTGCAGCACTTCAAGGTCATTCCCAGCCCTTGAAGGTCGCTCAGCCTCCTGCGGGTGAAAGGCAGGGGTTGCCTTGGGCTGTAACAACAAAGCCCTTTTATTCCCTCCTGGATCAAATAGGGGAGGCGGAGCCGGTCGGGAGGGTTTTGGCAGAGGAGAAGCCCGTGAAGGATCTGGGGTGTGGAAACGCTGGCGAGGACCCTCTATGGGACCCTCGTGGGGGAGATGGCCCTGGCCCTGCGAGTCACAGACGGAAGTGGACTGGGCGACCTCAGGAGGGCAGAGCTGTCCCCGCCTGTCCCCGCAGGTGGCCACCAGTTCTGTGTTCTGGGCATAAACCAAGGGGGAGGTGAGAGACCCACAGGGAGAGAAGGATCCTGGCAATGGTGAGGGTGGAACTCAGGACTCGGGGAGCAAACAGGGGAGGGCAGGCGCTCGGGGTCCTTGCAGTGAGGCCCCGCTGGCTCCCCACAGCAGGAGCGACGCCCTGTCCCCCAGCTGGGGCCGCGTGGGGCTCGGGAGGCAGAGGGGAGGGTCCCGGAGCCGTGACTGGGGACGGGAGGTCTAGCCCCAGCCCCAGCCAGAGGGGCCCACCTGGTGCCCAAGGGGTGGGCGAGGCGCCCCTGGCTCCGCCTGAGGCTGGCGGCGCGGTTCCCTGGGAGCTGGGGCCAGGCTAGGCGGCCAGGGTGGCGGAGCTGTCCCCACCTGACTCCGGCTGGTCCCGGGAGGGAGCAGCGAGACGGAAACCTGGATTTCCTTAGGGCCGTGAGCCCGGAGCCTGGGAAGGGAGGCAGAGCCCGAGGTGAGAGACCACCTGTCGGGAAGCGGGCTTAGCACATCCCGCGGGACGGGGTCCCGCCTAGGGCGGCCGTCAGTGCAAGGTGACCTTGAGGGTTAAACATTAACCACACAGTAACTCACTGAGCACCGTCTCAGAGCAAGAATACTAGGGTTTACATCTCCGTGTCTCCCAGGAGCCTCAGGTGAGCACCGGCGGGGCTTCTGCAGGGCGACAGGACGAGCGCGGCGCAGAGCCGACTAGGGGCGAGGAGGCGGGGCCTGGCCGCTGTGGGCGGGGCCTGGCCGCTGTGGGCGGGGCCTGATCGCTGTGGGCGGGGCCTGCAGGGCTCCTCCCCCTCCGGGCTCCTCCCTTCGCTCTCCGCCGCCCCCAGGCCCAGTGCCCTGCTGTCCTGTCCGCAGCCAGGCGGCTCTGCGCTGGAAGGTGAGCCGAAAGAAACCTCTCCTGAAGTTGTGGGTGTCAGGTATTGTCCCAGCTGCGACGAAAGGACTGAGACGCCAATTTAACAATCATCTTTCCTTCCCTCTTTCTTTCTTCCTTTTTCCCTGCTTCCTACTTCCTTCCCTTCCTCCCTTCGGTTCTTCGGGAACCCAGGACGGAACCTAGGGCTTGGCGAAGGCTCGACCACTGAGCTACCCCCGGCCCCAGCCCCAGCTTCTAACCCGAACAGCCTGTCTGAGATGAGAACGCTGACATCCGGGGAGGTCCAGGAATCTTCTCAAGGTGCCCTCTCCCACCACCTTGCTGTCACTGTCACCCCGGCCGTCTGTGGCTTTTTTTTTTTTTTTTTTTTT
>NW_004955453.1:3104676-3107751 GCF_000276665.1 Chinchilla lanigera | reverse complement strand
TTTTTTTTGGTCTTTTTGAGACAGGGTCTCACTATGCAGTTCAGGCTGGCCTTGAGCTCACTTTGTAGCCCAGGCTGGTCTTGAACTTGCAATGATTCTTCTGCGTCAGTGCTGGGATTACAGGCATGCGCCACTATGCCTGGCAGCCTTTTTTTTTTTTCTGGTACTGGGAATCAAACTCATGACCTCAGGCTTGCCAGGCAAGTGCTTAAGCCACTGAGCTATACCCCTGGCCCTGTCTCAAAATTTTAAAACATTTAAAAAGAGCTGGGGATGTAGCTCTGTGCAAAGACCGCATGCTCAATCCCCAGTACTGGGAAAAAGAATGGTAAATATAAACAATGGGATATTATTTAGCCCCAAGAAGGAAACATGGCATTTACAACAATGTGGATGAGCCTAGAGGACATCGTGCCACAATAAATAAATTACACACACAAACACAAATGCAACTCACCGCTAAGGGGAATCTAAATAAGTCAGACTCTGAAGTGGAGAGCACAGCAATGGCTGCCAGGCGCCAGGAGTGGAGAAGGGAGAGATGTTGGTCAGGGGTACAAGTTTCCTTTTATAATATGACAGGTTCAAGCTGGGGGAGGTGATGCATGCTTGTAATCCCAGCCCTCAGGAGGCTGAGACAGGAGGGTCATTGCGAGTTTGAAGTCAACCTGGGCTATGTAGTAAGTTCAAGGCCACGCTGAACTGCATAGCAAAACCATGTCTCAAGCAAACAGATAAACAAATAGACAAACAAAAACATTAATAGAAGAAACATCACAAATACAAAAAACAAAGGTTACAAAACCAGACAAAAATGTCACAAGAAAACTAGAGATCTTTAAGCAAAACGTCTTAGACCACCCATCTGAAATAAATTGATGGGCTAACGCCTTTCACCTGTAAAGTGGCCCATTATCTTTGCTGTAGGTGGACCATCTCTCTTCCCGTACACCAAGACCAAGATGGGACTTCCTAGAGAGCCACAAATTCCATAGATTTCTACCACCAAAGACACATAAATATTTTCAGCTCTGAACTGTAGCATTCCTCTCTCTAGGACCTACACTCAGTTTCTCTGAGTGTGTAAATCTGTTTATGCCTCTTGAGGAAAAAAAACAAAACAAAACTGTAGCTCAGTATCTCTTGTTCATACAGGTCAACATGACCTTAACAGAATACTAGCAAGTTAGACCCAGCAAAGTATAAAAAGGGTTAGACAACAGGACCAAGTAGAATTTATCCCAGGAATGCAAATCAATGTAACAGGCAAAATCAATTGTTGCAATATACCATCTGAATAGAATACGTGTCAAAAGCCACATGATATCTCAGTGGACAGCTAGCAACACAAAGAGAATTTGATAAAGTTCAACACCCAAACTAAGATGAGAAGAAAACTTTCTCAGCATGCTAAGGGGCACCTGCAGGCTTCACAGCTAATATCACATTTAATCATCAAGGACCGGGTGGTTGCTCCTAAGATAGGGAAGGAGATACGTAAGGATACACACTCTCACCACTGTGTTAAAATTGTAATGGAGCCGGGTGTGGTGGTGCACTTGGGAGGCTGAGAAAGAATGATCACTGTTTGTTGGAGGCCAGACTGGGCTACATAGTGAGATCAAGGCCAGCCTGAACTGCATAGTTAGACCCTGTCTCAAAAAAAAAAAAAAAAAAATTAAAATTAGTTAAGGGTAAAAAAAATTCAGATAGGGAAGGAAAAATTAAACTGTCTCCATTCATAGCTAATATGATTTTTTTATGTAAAAAATCCTTAGGAATCCAATAAAACAAAACTATTAAAATGAATTAATAAACAAATTCAGCAAAATTGCAGGATTAAGATAAGTATATAAAAATGACTGTATTTCTATATAGCAAGAAGAAACAACCACACACAAAAACTGGGGTTTGGTTTTGTTTTGTTGTTTGTCCTTTTGAGACAGGGTGTTGCTATGCAGTTCCGGTTGGCCTTGAGCTCACCTTATAGCCCAAGCTGGTTTTGAACTTGCAATGATCCTCCTGCCTCAGCCTCCCAAGCTCTGGGATTACAGATGTGGCCACCACACCCAGGTCATAAAAAATTAAGAGGTTAACTCAATTTAAAATATCATCAAAAAGAATAAAACAGGGGCTGGGGATTTAGCTCAGCGGCAAAAGCGCCTGCCTGGCAAGCGCAACGTCGTGAGTTCGGTTCCCGGTACCAGAGAAAAACCAAAAAAAAAAAAAAAAGAATAAAACACCTAAGGATAAATTTCATAGAAGAAATGTGAAATTTAAATTCTAAAAACTATAAAATATTATTGAACCGGGAATGGTGGCGCATGCCTGTAATCCCAGCACTGAGGAGGCTGAGGCAGGGGGATCATTATGAGTTTGAGACCAGCCTGGGCTACAAAGTGAGCTCAAGGCCAACCTGAACTCCATAGCGAGACCCTGTCTCACAAAGGCAAAAGAAGAAAATATTATTGAAACTAAATAAATAGAAACATCCCATTTTCATGGCTCAAAAGAATTAATATTGTTAAAATGACAATACAGCTCAAACTGATCTACATATTTGACACAACCCAATTAAACCCCAGGGGGATTCTTGGTATAAATTAATAAACTGAATGTAAATTCATCAGGAATTCAAAGGATTCAGGCCAAAAACATTTCAACAAAAGGAGAACAACATGGGACTCACACTTTCTGATTTCAAAAGCTACTACAGTGAAATAGGAATTAAGACAGAGTGATACTGGCACAATAACAGACAAATAAGTCAATGGAATAGGGTTAAAAACCCGTAAATAAACTCATACATCTATGATAAAAAGCACTTTGATAACGTGCCAAGACAGTTCATGGGAAAAGAACAATCACTAACAAATGTTGCTGGGACAACTATCCATGTGTCAAAGAATGAATTTGGATCCCTACCTCACACTGATGAATTTGGATCCCTACCTCACACCGGATACAAAAATTAACTCAAAATAGATCAGTGTCCTAATTGTAAGAGCAAAAACTATAAAAAGTTTAGAAGAAATCAGGCATAAGTCTTCCAGACATTGGATTCAGTAATAGTTT
>NW_004955453.1:3102173-3104576 GCF_000276665.1 Chinchilla lanigera | reverse complement strand
TTTTGGTCTTTTTGAGACAGAGTCTCGCTGTGCAGTTTAGGCTGGCCTTGAGCTCACTTTGTAGCCCAGGTCTCGAATTCGCAATGATCCTCCTGCCTCAGCCTCCCGAGTGCTGGGATTACAGGCATGCTTCACCACGCCCGGGAGTCCGTGGCTTTCCTACACAGAGCGGGAAGCCGTTACAAACAGGGCCGGCTTCCTGTGTGGGAAGACTGAGGGTCAAGTGCACGCAGCACCCTCTTCCCTGGCAGGGCGACAGAAGTCACTGAGGGACTCTGGCCCTGGGAGCCGGATGTGGTGCAGAGAGGCTGAGTGAGCTCCTGGTTTACACGAAGGAGTCGAGACACCAGGGGGCAAAGGGACACAGCCACCAAGGAGGGCGCTGACAGAAGTAGCAGCACCAGCACTGAAGGAACAAACGAGAAGTCCCCGTGGGCAGGCAGTTCAGACAATGGACTTTTAGAAAGTGAAATGTTTGCCAGGCATGGTGAGTGGCGCACACGTGTAGTCCCAGCTACGTGCGAGGCTGAGGCAGGAGGATCACTTAAGCACATGATTTGGAGACCAACCTGAGCATCACCCCATCTCAAAAAGAAACAAAGTTTTAACTTTACATTTACAAAATAGCTGCGGGTGATGGCATTTTAAAAACAGCTCTTCATGGAACCAGAGGGCATTGAGCATGAGGTTAGGAAGCTAAGACTTGGAGGGTGTGTATTTGCACACGGTTGTGAGAATGAGAAGCAGTGAGGAATCAGAATGGAACAGAAGAGCGGATGGGGAAGTGAGCAGGTTCCCGGGACTCGCCAGCTTCCTCCCCACTTCCCTGAGGGGCCTTGGTTTGCCAGGGCCAGAGTTGAAGTAACCAGGACTGGGACTGGGATAGTCAGCTTTTGGTGACTGTAATGAAAGCCCTCAGCTTGGAGAAAGAAAAGATTCACTTTGGCTCACGGGTTTGGTCCATGACGGGGCAGACAGTGCTTTTAGGTTTCTGGAGTGTGCAGAAGTATAGCAAAACCTTCCATCCTGTGGCTAGGAAGTGAAGGAGAGAAAGGAGGTGGGTCCCAGTCCTACAGCATCCCCCCCCTTCAGTGACAGCACCCCACTGGTGGCAAGCTCCTGCCTGTAACATTCCTACCAGCTCCCAGGAGCGCAAAGCTGGGGCGTAGCCTTAAACACTGTCCTCGGAGGGACATTCTAGATGCACGCTCTGACAGAGCCCCCCGCCTGAGCCCTGTCCCAGGCTCTCCGCTGCCTTCTCCTGCTGCCAGGGATGGGCGCTCTCGGGATTTGTCCCATATCAGAAGTCCAAGGTGAAGCTTGGGTGAGACAGCAGCTCAGGTTAACCCCACTCCAACTGCCCAATAAAATCCCAATGCAATCATACGACAGGAAGACGGCTACCTCGATCCTCAGAGCTAAAATCAGAGCTCCACTTTACAGCGGGACCAGCAGGCTCTTCCACTAAATAAGCCAAAAGATGAGAGGTAAACAAAGACCCAGAGAAAAGGAAACCTTTGTACACAGTAGGTGGGATATGGACTGGTTAGGCCATTATATATATGATATATATATATATATTTTTTTTAATTAATTAATTAATTAATTTTTTTTTCACTGAGAATTGAACTCATGACCTCCTGCTTGCCAGGCAGGCACTGTGCTCCTGAGCTATATCCCTGGCCTGGTCATTATTGAAAACATCAGGAGTCTCTTTAAAACTAAACATAAAGCTACCATGTGATCCAGGGAAGCACTGCTTCTCTCTAGCACACACACCGTGCCATGGTGTTCTGCACCACAGGTCCAAAAACAGCAAACAAGCTGGATGTGGTGGCATGTGCCTGTGATCCCAGCACTTGGCAGGCTGAGGCAGGAGGATCGTTGCAAGTTTGAGACCAGCCTGGGATACAAAGTGAGCTCAAGGCCAGCCTGAACTGCATAGCGAGACGCTGTCTCAAAAAGACAAAAAACCCAAAACAAACAAAAAACAGCAAACATGCCCAAAACCTCCGAAACCATGAGCCAAAGTAAAACCTTCCCTCTTTGTAAGTTGATTATCTTGGGTATTATTTCTTATAGTAACAGGAAGCCATCTAACATGTCCATTTATGGATTCTGAAATCAGTGTAGGGAGCAGATACCTGCACTCTCTGTTCAGTGCAGCCTGACTACAAGAGCTAAGATAGGGAATCAACCTGTGTGCATCAAAGAACGAATGGAAAAATAACGAGGAAGCCCAGGTGTGGCAGCACATGCTTCTGGGAGCCTGAGGCAGAGGATCAAAAGTTTGAGCCCAGCCTGGGCAACTCAGTGACTTAGTGAGAAACCTGTCCCAAAATTTTATTTTATTTTATTTTATTGGTGGTTTCTTTTTTTTTTTTTTTTTTTTTTGGTCTTTTT
>NW_004955453.1:3025360-3099043 GCF_000276665.1 Chinchilla lanigera | reverse complement strand
GTTTTTGGTTTTTCTCCGGTACCAGGAACCAAACTCACGACCTTGCGCTTGCCAGGCAAGCGCTTTTGCCGCTGAGCTAAATCCCCAGCCCCGGATTCAGTAATAGTTTCTAGAAAAGATATTAAAACACAAGCAACAAAATAAAAATAAATTGGACACCATCAAAAGAAAAACCTTTTGTGTTCACCATCAGGACAGTTCTCATGAATAGGAGAAAAAGTCTGCAAATCATATATCTGATAAGCGGCACGTATCTATAATATAAACAACGCATACAGCTCAATCTGAAAAACAACAAAATTGATTTGATGATGGTTACACCAAATATCCTGGAAGCCATTAACTGGACCCTCTAAATGGGTAAACTTTATGAGATGTGAATTATGTCTCAGTAAAGTTGCTATTAAAAAAAAAAAAAAAGTTTGGAATACTAGGTAACAGCTGGGAAAAATGTGTCTAGATCCTCAGAATAAATTCCCAGATAAATTCCAAAGGAATTGAAGCATTGAATATTTTTTTTCAAACCATAAAACACTTTGAGCAAAGCTTCAGGCTGCGTGTCTCCCATGTCTCGGGGGTGCAGTGCCGGTGAGCACAGTGGGTGCGGAGCTGGCCCAGCGCAGCTTGCGATCCCTGTTTGGTCCCTGGCTGTTGGGGCGAGCTGGAAAAGGGGCTTTCCCTTAGGGCCTCCTGCTTCTCCAGTGCTAGAGAGCAAGGTTCCTAAATACTAGGATTAATTAGGCTCCTGCCTGATGTGAGGAAGACTTCAGAGGACCTGGAAGAGCAGGTGGACCTCTTCCCTGAGGTGGAAGTCTGAGCAGCATTTGGTAGGGATCTTGCAGTTGAGCGCCTATATGAACATGTAGACCTGTCTTGTATACGCCACCAGTTAACTACCAAGTCTTAGTAGCAAGGGGAGACGAGGAGATAGGACCCAAGTAGGACCAAGAAGGAACAGTTGAGCCGATCTGAATCCACTCTAGCCTCTAGGCAGATGGGCGACAGAGCCACAAATTTCCACTCCATGGGGTCGAGGCCTGGAAAATTTCTTGTTAGGTGACACCACTTTCCTCCTTTGGCCTCCAGCTCCCCCTCTCCGGCTAACACGGAGTAAAACATGCACAGAACATCTCACCTGGCACACACAATGCCCTGGCATCGAAGACAAACACAGGGAAGTACCCACCTGGGTTATTGAATGAGGGAGCCGGTTCTCTGGAAATAGACCTACAAACCAGGAAGAACATAGGAGCACCAGCATTTACCAAAAAAGGCAGTGTTCGTTTTAGCTATGTTGATCAACAGCTGCTCTCTGGTTTTGATTAGCCCGTGTGGCCCACAGAGGCCATCTTTAGGTGGAATTTGCTAAACCTTTTCAACAAGGAGTAAAAGAACACCCAGCTTCTTGCTCTGTGGAGCAGGGAGTTGGGGAGACCTGCAGATCATCCTTGTGGGATTTCAACCAAGTATTAGGCTACACAGCAAGGTGATAGCCTTCGAATTACCCTCTCATATGGCTGCGTTTTTAAAAAGTTTTAGTCAGATACATGAAGTGCCCATCTGTGTGTCCAGATTGCTGAATGTTTACAAACCGAACCTGCATGTAACCAGAACCAGACCCCAAAGGAGATCGTTGCTGCCACCCAGAAAGCCCCCAGCGCCCCCTTGCTGCCCTAAGGACAACTTTGGGGCTCACAGTGCAGGAACCCTTTGCCAGCTTTTTTGTGACATTCCGCTCATGACACTCCTCACACTGTTACACGTGACTTCCTCACAGCTGGTCCTCACCCTCTGTCACAGTGACTCTCATTTCAGGGGCCCCCAGAGTCCCACAGGGCATTCATACCAAGGTGGCTGGTGCCAGGAGTCCCTACTGGAGCCTGACAATGTGCATTTCTAACAAGCTCCCCATTTTATCTCAGCCTCCCAAGTGCTGGGATTACAGGCGTGCACCACCACACCCGGCTCCATTACAATTTTAACACAGTGGTGAGAGTGTGTATCCTTACGTATCTTCTTCCCTATCTTAGAAGCAACCACCCGTCCTTGACGATTAAATGTGATATTAATTCACAGCTGTGAAGCCTGCAGGTGCCCTTTAGCGTGTTGAGAAAGTTTTCTCCTAATCCAAGTTTGGGTGTTGAATTTTATCAAACTCTCTTTGTGTAGCTGTCTGTCCATGCCGTGCCGCGTCCGGACCTGGAGAACTCCTTTTCTCTGGAACAAAAGCCTGGCCTTGTCGCCGGTGCTGACTTCAGACATTGTGTAGGGGCAGGCAGGGTTGGGAGGATGTACAGTGTGGAGACCCTGGTGTCTCCAGGCCCTAGACCTGATCGGTTGTGACGCTGGCCTCTGCAGTTGGGCCTGGGGGAAGGTTTCCCTTTTCTGTATCCCTGCCAGCCAGGACCTGCGCCTTGGATCCTGGGGCCTCCCGGCTCATGCGCTGGCCCAGGAGTGAGACCGTGAGCCTCCTTGGGTGGAACGCAGCATGGTCAGGCCCTGCCTGGGGGCCCCCAGCATTCGGCCACACACAGCCCCTTTTGACTTCCTGCCCTTCACAGCCTTTGACACTGTTCCCGACTTGGAGAGCAGCAGTGACGGGCTGGAGGGTGGTGACAGGGACAGGGCCACCTAAGGCCTTCCTCCCAGAGGGAAGCCACAACTCTTTTATTTCTGGAACTTCCCACTGACCTGCTTTGCTCCTCACTACAATCTGGGGCCACAGAGGGGTGGTTATTATCTGTCCCGTGTCAGAGTTGAGGAATCTGCAGTTAGAGACACTCAGTAACTTGCCTAAGATCACACAGCTAGTAAGTAGAGGAGGCAGGATTTGAACCTGGGCCTTCCAGGTTCCAGAAAAAAGGAATCCAGCAGTGGGTGCAGGGAAGTGTGGAGGCTCAGCTTGCTGAGGATGTACAGCTGCTTTACTCAAGGAACAAAGATCAGGGGCAGTGGGCCCAGAGCGGACGAGGGCAGAGGCTGAGGACGGGACCAGCCGGGCTTTCTCTGGGATCTGAGCCATCCGGCGGGCTGTCCGTCTACCGTCCATGCAGCAAGCCCCTCCCTGCGTGCTGTGTGCACCTCTCACTTGGGGTGCCCTAGGCGGTTTGGGGGATGGGCTCAGCTCAGATGCAGATGCCCCACAGCAGCATGGCTAGCTAGGAACACCCTGGGCTCCTCCCACACCTCTCAGGGAGGAGGTGGGCCGAGTAGGCGGGCTCCTGCCAGCCCAGTACCTGTGGGTCAAGCTGCAGCTGTGGGACCCTTGAGACCAGGAAGTAGGGCTGAGGGTGACCCCAGCACGTCCTGGCAGGACTCGGCGATGCCACAGGCCTAGTCCACAGTTCAGGGTTCAATTCAGGTCCAGGTGGAGGGCTCTGCACCCACACTGATCACAACTGTGTCCCACAGCGAGACCCACCAGTGGGGAGGTATCCTCACATGCCCATGTCGCCCACTCTGGCACCCCCTCCTCCGGCCTCTCCCCTCCGCAGCCTTGTTCCTGGGCAGCGACAGCCCCCGGATTAAGTGAGTTCTTGGTGCCTGCCATCACGTAGATGTCCCATGAGCAATTGCCCCATGTATGGTGTTGGTTTGAATTGCTTTGACTTTTGAGTGTATAAAGAACCAAAGTTGTAAAATGCATATAATGCTCAATATAAAAGTAGGGGCAGAGTTCAGGAAAACAATGGGAGATTCAGCAAAGCCTCCCTGGGCTGACCTGGAACATCGGTGACGGCAGCACGTAGCGCTGGGGACAGGGACGGGAAAGAGAGGCTCAAGTGCTTTCGTGAAGTCCCGGCATGCACCGCTCTGCGGGTCCTCGTCTGCGTGTCCCCGCTGTCAGACAGGGTGTGCGCTGGGGCGGGAGGAGGTCAGGACGGGGACAACAGGGCCAACCACCCCAGGCCACCGCCCTTGGCAAGCGCCGTGCCAGCCTGTGGGCAAGGTCTGCGTCTGGGCCTGGCCTGCCGAGTGCCCAGTCACAGTGAAAACAGACGCTATGAAAGTGGCCAGTGTCATCGGCACGGCCAGACAGGGACGTCTGTGTGCAGGAAGCTGCTGCCGACACTGGGTCTTTGTTGGATGCAGGTATTGGGACCGGTGGCCGGTCAGGGGCCCTGTGAACTTGTTCACTGGCCACGTCCAAGGGGATTTATGAAAAGGCCTGCTAGAAACGACAGGCCGGGATTGGCACCTTTGTCCACTAGCGCTGTCACAACAAAAAGCCTAGGCTTGGGGCTTCAACGGCGATTTATGACCCACAGCTCTGGAGCCTGGAAGTCGAGGCCAGCGAGCCCTTCCGGCCTTGCACACGGCCATCTCTGCTGCGCCCTCCCGTGGCCTCTCCCTGGTATTCGCTGGGGGCAGAGGGAGGTCTCCTCCTCCTCTTCTTGTAACTGATGAACCCCTGTTCTCATAGCCCGGTCTAACTCCAAACGCTCCCCTAGGCTCCTTTTCCAAAGATCCTTGCAGCTGGAAATGGAATGATGGGGTGCTTGTGACCCTGCCTGGGAAGATCTCAGGCCAACCCCATTTCTCAGAACACTGGAGCTGGTTGGGAGTCCTTACCTCTGCAAGAGGAGCACCTTCAGGCGCCACTGCCCCACACCCTGGTCGTAGCTGACCAGCGCAGAGGGGACCAGAGGTCCACCAGAGGATTCTTCCAGAGCCGAGGGTCAGCACGACTTTGAGCCCTGAGCTAGGCCTGAGCTGACACAGACCCCCTTCCTGGGGCCCGGCAGAGGAGCAGCAGGCGGTTTCCTTACCCTCTGGCCTCTCTTTCCTTCTGGAACTTTCTTTCCTTGGAGCAGGGCCTAGAGTTGCCCCTCCCCCAACCGCCTGTGGCAGGAGGCAGTGATTTGGCTCTGGACAAGGTTTGCCAAGGAGGTAAAGTAAACTGAGGCTCAGGCCCGATGTGTGTGGGCTCAGGGACTTGCCTGGGTCTTGGTGGGAGGAAGACCCATGGGACCAGGGAGTACAGGGAGGCATAAGGCACGGAGCCTGGGGAAATCTGGAGGAAAACTTGAATTTTTCTTTTGGTTTAAGTGAGCAAATTATTCAAGATGAAGACTTTTTAAAAAAGCAAACTATGCCAGGCGTGGTGGCACAGGTTTGTAATCCCAACACTCAGGAAGCTGAGGCAGGAGGACTGCCATGAGTTCAAGGCCAGGCTGAGCTGCATAGTGAGGCCCTGTTTCAAACAAACAAAAAGGAGACTAATGATAGCAGCATGGAGAGGCTGTGGTCTCTTTCAACTGCGTCTCATCTGAAATAATAGTCCTGAGATTTGGCAAATGAGATGGGGTTTCCACCCCCTCCTGAGAGGTGCGTGGGCTTTGAATCCCTGGCTGCCAAGTGGCTTTAGGAGGTACTTCGGTCAAAAGTTCAAAAAAGTAACAGTTACGTATTTCATGTGTTCTAGGAAAAAAAATCCAATTAGCACATCAGACCTGTGACTTCACAAACATTAATACTAGATGAAAAGAAGTAAAGAAAGAATTTCATTTAACAGTACAGGTGGTACCTGGATGTATCAAAAATTCTAAACGCAGAAAGTCAAGGGTCGCCATCAGGAACGTGAAAACAGAAGGAAAATGACAAGTGAGGTGGGAAGGGCTGCTCACTTCCCTTCTGTTGCTGTGTTCTTTTCTGCGTCTTCTACTGGCCCCGCGGCCTCCGTTTCTTCTCAGCATCTGCACTCCCACTTTCCCCACCTCCCTGGGAATACACACAGAGCTCTCCGGACTGCCTATCCAGAATCGCAATTCCTAAGGCCTCAGATACAGGCCTTTGAACCCGTGCAGCTCCTGGGTTTGATGCACAGGAAACACCGGGTGGAACAGGAACCAACCTGTCTGAGCAACACCTCGGAGAGCTCACGTGTATCCTGAACCAGGGGTCCGCCTTCCTGCTGCCATCGGGGCTGGCCCTGGAGCTGAGCACTTCCTGTGTGCTGGGTGCTGGGATATCAGTATCCCCCAGGGCTGCAGCACCTGACCCCAGAGCCTGGGCCCTTCTGCATGCCAGAGGCTCTGCCTCACCCCTGCCTCCTGCTCCCAGGTGGGGCTGCTACGTCTCTGCTCCTTACAACCTCCCTCCAGCCTTCACCCTCCTCGTGCACATACAGGTGATGGTGTCTCCTGCAGGACACTGGGGTTCCTGGAGGGAAAAGGCCAGCTCAGACCTGTGCCAGGCTGAAGAACTCCCAGCCCCACCCACCAAGGCAGGATCGACTGACCAAGGACTGTCCCAGGGTCAGGGCACTAAGATCTCTGCCCATGGATCTGAGCTTGGACAGCTTGTGACAGGTGACAGCTGACCAGTTGGTGACCCCATCACCTACTCGGGGATCTAGACAGGGCCTCACCAGGCTATTTCATTTACAGATAAGGAAACAGAGTGCCACCAGTGCACCTGTTCAAGGTCACTCAGATAAGGTGTGGCTTTGTTTCTGGGCTCCTATCACGTCTCTGAAGTGACTTCCTCCCTCCTTTCCCGCTCCTTTGCCATGACAGACATGACTAATCAATTCCAGCACATCCCCTCCTTTAACCCTGCTTCAGGCCTGGCTGTCCTCAACAGATTCTCCAAGCAGCCAGTGGCACAAGCTGGAGACAACACAAGGGGGATGCTCTTTGTCAGCTTGGCAGACTGATGAGGAGCCGGTCAGTTCTTGGACTGCCAGAACCCGGCACTCCATATCCTCACCTTCCCCTGAAGCCAGGGAACAAACCCCTTTTCAGCTTTTCAGCTTTTCCTGAAACATTAAGCTTCTCCCTCCCTCTTTCCCATCCCTGAGGTGGCCCTGGGGCTCCATGTCCTGTAGTTCCAGTGGAAAGTGCTGTGTCCCCACGTGGGGTATAGAGTCAAGGTGCAGTGCCCAACCAAGCTGTCCCTACATCCCAAGCACAGGCCCCACGCCCAGCAGGAGCAGCAACAGGCCCCACGCACCCCCTAGGCTCTCGGCTGGGAGGTTAGGGTCCGCTGACCTCAGGACCTCTCCTTCCGGGTTGTAGGGCCTGTGTGTTCACATCACACTCCTCTGTGAAGGACCGAACCCTGCTCCGAGGGTGCAGAGAGCAAGCTGAGTGGTGGCAGAGGGAGTTCTCAGTAAGTAGTGAGATCACCAAGGCTTTCAGCAGAAGCAGCAGATGCCATTGAACAAGCTTCTCTCAACCAAAGGTAGAAATATATACTGAGCTAGGCATGGTGGCACACGCCTGTAATCCCAGAACTGTAGGAGGCTGAGGTAGGAGGATTGTAAATTGCACCCCAGCCTGGGCAATTTAGCAACTTAGTGCGACCCTCTCAAAATTTCAAAAAAAAAGAAAGAAATATAAAAAGAAATCAAATAATAAATATTTATAATAATACTTATTTATTAATAAATAATAAAGCCAAGTGTGGTTGTGTATACCTGTAATCCTAGGCTGAGTCAGGAGGGTCATGGGAAATTCAAGGCCAGGTTGAGCTACATAGTGAATTCCAGACCAGCCTGAACTATGTGAGACTCTGTCTCAAAAAATAAACAAAAATAATCAATCCATCAAATAACAAATGCTGGTGAGGCTGCAGGGCAAAAGAAATGCTTCTACACTGTTGGTGGGAATGTAAACCAGTACAATCACTATGGAGATTCCTCAAAAATCTAAAAATAGAAATTCTATTCAATTCAGCTCTTCCCCTTCTAGGTATCTTTCCAAAAGAGTTAAAGGCATCATGTGATAATGTTACGTGCATACTCATGTTTACAGCAGCGCAAGTCATACTAGCTACATTTTGGAAACAGCCCACCAACAGATGAATGGATAAAGGAAGTGTGGTAATTTACACGCAATGGAATACCACTCTGCCATGAAAGATAAACTTGAGTCGCTTACAGGAAAATGTATGCACCTCCAGACCATAATGATAAGTGAAGTGAATTAGACACACAACCTTAAATATTGCTTGGGTTCTCTTATCTGAGAAACCCAACATAGAAGTAAATTAAAGAGCAAAATGAAGGGTAGCTTGTAGGAGACAGGGAGAGAGAGGTTTGGACATGGGAAGGGGCGAAGAGATGGCGGCGGGGGTCAGGGAGAGGAAAAGAACGAAGCTGTTCTGTGTGCACCGACCAGATCCCCAGGAGTGTAAGGAACCCCTACATCCTGCAAACATGCACCAGGCAAAATTTAAAAATTTTTTATTTTATTTTATTTTATTTTTTGTCTTTTTTGAGACAGGGTCTCCTTATGCAGTTCAGGCTGGACTTGAGCTCATTTGTAGCCCAGGCTGGTCTTGAACTCCCCACAATCCTCCTGCCTCAGCCTCCCGAGTGCTGGGATTACAGGTGTGTGCCACCACACCTGGCTTAAAATTTTTTTAAACATAAAAAAAAAAAAATTTAAACATGAAAAAGAAGGTCGGGATGTAGATCAGCGCAGAGGCCCTGGGTATGAGTCCCAGGGCTGCCTCCCACTGTATCACAGAAATGTGCTGGGAGGTTTACCGCGAGCAGTCTATGCTCCATCTTATATTGTCCTGTTGATGAGGTGGTTTTCAGCAATTTGAAAATTTTCAAAGGCTTAGCTGCTGTTCCCACACATATCAAAGATACACACACGGAGGAAAACTCGTGTCTCCCAGTGGAATGACACCCCCCAGGTTGCCAACACCCAGCCTGTGGATCTGTGACCTCACGTGGCCAGGGGCCTTTGCAGATGTGGGAGGGATGGGAGATGATCTGGGTCCCGGGGAGGGCCCGGGAGCCCCCAGGCCTCTCAGAGCAAGGCAGGAGCCCCGACGCTGCCCTGCGGGCTTTGAGACTGAGGGAGAGATGGGAACCAGGGAGCAGGGCACCCTCCGGATGCTGGGAAGGGCTGGGAAACAGGTGGTCCCGGAGCCCCAGGTGGAAGGCAGCCCATCCGGCCTCGCTGTGAGCCTGTGAGACCCACCCGGCCTGAGGTCCCGCAGGGCGGTGGGAGGGAAGTGCTCACAGGCGTTGCTAGCTGGTGATAGCTCATTGAGGCAGCAAGGGAAAGCCAAATGCTCTTCCTATTGCAGGAGTCCGGAATCCTCCCGGCTCCCCCTCCCCCTCCCCGTCCCCAATTTCCCCTAAATTCCGTCCACACCAGATTTCACCAAGCGAGTTTCTCAAAAATTTGGAGCATGAGGATTTTGCTGGGGGAAAAAAAAATACCTTCACTTATCAAGAAATGTTCTCAGGAGAGAAGCAATCCCTGTTCCCACATGCTGATGTCACCAGGGAGATTTGGGGTAGTCGGGGTCCTGGGCTTGTGTGGCACACTCCAAAGATGTGTTCTTAGTGCCCTTGGAGAGGGTCAGGGACATCTTCAAGGGCAGCCTGCTCTTTATAAGCAAGGGTTCTTGGTCACACTTTGACGTTTCTACTCAATTCACTGTGAGAACCAATCAATCCTCAATCCTTTCCCTGCTGCTTAGGCTTAGCTTTTCTTTTTTTTTTTTTTTTTTTTTTTTGAGACAGGGTCTCCCTACATAGTCCAGGTTGGCATTGAACTCACAGAGCTCCTCCTGTCTCAGCCTTCTGAGTGCTGGGACTGTAGGCATGCACCACCACATCTTGCTTTAAGTTATCTTCTATGTTGAAAAGGGGACCTTTATTTTTTTTAGAAAAATAATAGGCACAATTATGTGAGTGCCCAGGACTTTTTTGTTTTTTGTTTTTATTCTCCTGTACCGGGAACCGAACTCACGACCTTGCGCTTGCCAGGCAGGCGCTTTGCCGGTGAGCTAAATCCCTAGCCCCCTGTGCCCAGGACTTTAAAAGCACGTCTGATGGAACTCTCAGGGTGACCCTATATGAGCATTACAGTTCTTGTATCGTTTTCCCCACTTTTATAGTCCAGAGAGGTAAATTGACTCACCTGAGGTCACATAGATAGCTACTGGTAGGGGTTGAATTCAAATTTAAACTATCTGGTTCTGACTAAGTGGTTTTTAAACTTCTCTCTGTCTCTCTCTGTCTCTCTCTGTCTCTGTCTCCATTTCTCTCCCTCTCTCTCTCCATCTTTAAAACATTCTGATTTAAAGTAAACAGAAGCCGGGCGTGGTGGTGCACACCTGTAATCTCAGCACTCGGAAGTCTGAGCCAGGTGGATCCTTGCGAGTTCATGACCAGCCTGGGCTACAAAGTGAGCTCAAGGCCAGGCTGAACTGCAGAGCAAGACCCTGTCTCAAAAAAAGACAAATAAATAAATAAAGTAAACAGAAATAGCCTTAAAAGATTACAGAGATCTGGCCATGGTGGTGCACACCTATAACCCCAGCACTCTGGGAGGCTGGGACAGGAGGACCCCAAATGTGAGGCTAGCTGGGGCAATTTAGTGAGATCCTGTCTCAAAATTTTAAAAAGGGGCCAGAGGGAGTTGGGCATGATGGTGCACTTGTAATCTTGGCACTTGGGAGGCTGAGGCAGGCGGATCGCTGTGAGTTCGAGGCCAGCCTGAGCTACATAGTGAGTTGAAGGTCAGACTGAACTACATGGTGAGACCCTATCTTAAAGAAAAATTTAAAAGCCGAGGGGACAACTGGGGATGTAGCTCAGTGCGTAGGTCCTGGATTTGATCCCCAGTGCCAGGGTTGGGATTATGGAGAACTCAAAGCATGGGACAAGTAGACGGTAAACCCTGGGGTCACAGAGGAATGAATCACTTTGGCGTCCAGGGCTGGTGTCGGCCAGGCAGTGCCACGTCGGGGGCCTGCTTGGGCTTATCGTGGGCTCCAGCAGGGACAGGTCAGGGAGCCACGCAGCACAACCCGAGCCCCAGGAAGGCTGGGACAGGCAGAGAGACACCACAAGACCCGACCCGGCGGGACCTGACGCTTTTCGCATTGGCTGATGGTGGCCAGCTTCCCACATCGCTTCAGTTTGCCATTTCTGTGCTATTTCTCCAACAAATACACAATCAGCTGTAATAATGTTTCCCCAAACACAGCCTCCAGGTCTGTTTACCTCTGAGCCACAGCTTCATTCTGACCTGAGCTGAGCTCTCCCGTCTCCCCGTGGGTGTGGAACTCGAGTTCTCCAATTCGTTGCTTTTTTGACTCAGAACCAGGTCCAAAAAGGCCAGAAAACGCAAAGAAAGCTACAGCCAGCTGCTCCCATAGACAGCGTGGGTGCTGGGAAGACCTGTCCCCGTGCCAGACACCCTTTTAATCCAGAAACAAAGAATTTGAGACTCAAGTTCAAAGCTAACTTCCTAAAAAGGAACTCAGCAGAAAAGAAAGCTTTCCTCTGACACCCAAGAATCCACCAGGGAATGTTTTTATCAGTTGGTTGAGAACAAAACAAGGCTTTATAGAGGTATGCACTTTCTGAGCCGATACACAACAGAATCATGAGCAGCAGCTGGCTTGCCAGGGGCTCTGCAAGCTGGAAATGGCTGGGAATCTTTTGTCGTTGCCCCCTCCCGCCCTTGGTGGGGTGGTCGGGGGGAGTTAATGGGACTCCTCGGGTGTAGAAAGGCTCTGAGTGGGAAGTTGGGGCTTTTAGTCTAATTATTTGGATGTCAGGGAAGGGAAAGGAAGCAGTTGAAGCCTGAAATGAGAGTGGCAGACTAGGCGAGCAGCTGGGGGTCTGACCCCCTCATCCCTGCTGGACCCTGAGGGTCTGGGGCAGGCACAGTCCACCTCTTGCTTCCTGGCTGCAGGAAGTGTCTTTTCGGGATTCCTGTCACGGTGGCCAAACTCCTGGTTCAAGCATGTGGATTAATGTATATGGGATTGAGTATGACCCTCCCCACAAGTCAGCCACCTGGGGCTGAGTTTTGCCACTTCTAATGGGACCCAGAGCAAGGTCCTCAGGGTTGAGCTTGCCGGCCTTCCAAGTGCTGGTCCCTGCCCCAGGTTCCCAAGCTTCTCTTTTTATTTTCTTCCTGGTACCGGGAATCGAACTCACAACGTTGCACTTGCCAGGCAGGCGCTGTGCCACTGAGCTAAATCCCCAGCCTCCCCAAGCTACTCTTGTCCCTTTAAGGCCACCGTCCACATTGCCCATCCCCCTGGAGAGTAACTGTATTGAATTGAAATCCATCTCCAAGTGGAAACCACTCTGATAGTAAAGAGTCAGCAGCCCATTTTTAGACTCATCAAAGTCAAAATAATTGATGAGAGCTTCTGACTACCAGAGACCCCAAGGCAGCAGGTGTACGAAGCTTCAAACAACGGGGGCAGCAACACAGGAAAGCCAGTGGCCATGGTGGTAACAGGTGAATTTCCCATGAGACTCCGTCCTCATGAGCTTCTGGGGCCCAGCATCATGGCCGGGGCACCTCCACCTTCCCTCTGCCCAGCAACCTGTCCCCTTGCCTCCTGTAACTAGTGTCACGTGTCCCTGGGAGGCTCCTACCCACCCTCTTGAGGCCCCTCTGTCCCTTTGTCATCTGAGTAACATTCTCTTTAAAGAACTTGTGGTATTCAGTTAGGATGTCAAAAAGCGCCACCTTCAAGTCAGAGGACCTCGCTATTTACTCTATAAAGCTGTGTGCATCAGCTCGCCTGCTGCAGAATAGTTAATATTTGATGGAAGAATGTTTAATGATGCCCACCTCCTCCCTGCACCCCTCTTGCCCCGTTGGCAATCCCCACTCTCCAAGTTTGAACGTGAGTTATTCTCCACTGCAAACATTGGGTGAGTTGCTCAGACCCCCAGTGGCCACCCAGGTAGCTGAGTGTCTGGGACTGTTGTCACCCTGAGGATGGGGGACAAGCTGGCAGCCTCCCTGGGAGCTTCCTGCAGTCCTGAGATAGAGTCCCACCCCTGCTTGGAGGTCTCCAAAGTGGACATGAAGGCTGAGGCCAAAAAAAGGGACTTCCTTTCTCCTGAGGAACGCCGGGCCCAGAGAGGAGGCCCCACTCGGCCAGCCAGCCCCGCTCAGTGCTGTGGCCGGTAACTGTCACATCCTGTGCTTTCTTCCCCGAGCGGGCTGCTGGCCAAAAGCCGCCATCATCCCACCCAGCCCAGGTCCAGGCCCCCAAGTGTGGCTGCTCAGGGTTTAACTGATGGGCAACGAGGGGCTTTGCCCTTGGGGTGGCACTGGGGGTGATGCAGCATCAGAGTAGACTCCTTCCTGGAGAAGCCCCTGGCCCGCGGGGGTGGCAAAGGACACCTGCGCTGGGGCTGTGCGTGTCTGAATTAAGGCTGGAGGCTCACTGGCTTCCTGGGAGAAACAGTGGCTCCTGTGTCTCTTGGAGTGGCAGCTTTGGATTCCTTGGGGACCCTGGGCAGCTACCCACAGTCAGAGCTGGTTTGTCCTTCTGAGCTTTGCGGGCTGCGGCAGGAGTCTCATAGGCAGAGCACAGCATGCGTTTTGCAAAGCAGTGGTCTTGCTCAGGGCTGGGAGATGCTATGTACACCGCCTGTACCCACTGGCTTTCCTATGAGGACCACAGGGGCTGAGTCCAAGAAAACCCAGACACAGGGGGAGATGGGGAGGAGAGCCGAGTTGAGAGACGGGGTCTGATGTCTACTTTGAGAAAGCTCCAGAGTCTCCAGGAAGATAAAATAGGTAAAACGCTTGAAGACATAAGTGTAGGCAAGAACTTTCTGTTTTGTTTTGTTTTGTTTTTTGGAGACAGGGTCTTGCTATGCAGTTCAGGTTGGCTTTGAACTCACTGTGTAGCCCAGGCTGGCCTCGAATTTATGGCAATCCTTCTGCCTCAGCCTCCTGAGTGCTGGCACTATAGGTGTGCGCCACCATGCCCTGCAATGACTTTCTGAACAGACCCCTATTTGCATAAAAAAAACCGAAATAAACAAATGGGGTTATAGCAATGAAAAAGCTTCTGTACACCAAAGGAAATCACTAGCAAAGTGAAGAGACGACTTACAGAATGTGCAAAATATTTTGCCAGCTACTTCTGGGACAGAGGACTACTATTTAGAATATATAAAGAACTCAAAAACAAATTAGACTTCCCAAAATAAAAGACCCAAATGAGAAATGGGCAACTGAAATGAATAAACACAGTACAAATGGCCATAAGGACATGAAAAAATGCTCAACCAGAGATCTAATGATCTAATGCTCTCTTGTCATTAGAGGAATGCAAATTAAAACAACCCTGAGGTGTACCCTGTGCTGGAAGAATAGCTATTAAAAAGGAATCAAATAATAAATGCTGGTGAGGCTGTGGGGAAGAACAAACACTTTCACATTGTTGGTGGGAATGTAAACTATTGCAACCACTATGGAAATCAGTGTAGAGATTCCTCAAAAGACTAAAAATAGAAATTCCATTCAATCCAGCTATTCTCCTTCTAGGTATCTTCCCCAAAGAGTTAAAAACATGTTACAGTAATGCACATGCACATACACATTTATAAAGTAGTATACACGCACATACACATCTATAGCAGCACAATTCTTAATAGCTAAATATTGGAGGCAGCCCGACAGATGACTGGATAAAGAAAGTGTGATGATTTATACACTATGGGGTACTACTCAGCCACAAAGAAGGATAAACTTGAGTGTTTTGTAGGAAAATGTACTGGGCGTGTCGGTGCATGCCTGTAATCCTAGCACTTGGGAGGCTGAGGCAGGAGGGTCATTGCGAGTTCAAGACCAGCCTGGGCTACAAAGTGAGATCTTGTTTCAAAAAGACCAAAAAAAGAAAAAGTATGTACCTCCAGACCATAATGTTAAGTGAAATAAATCAGACACACAAGCTTAAATATCACATGGTTTCTCTTATTTGAGAAATCAAAATATAAATAAGTTAAAGAGCAAAATAAAAGACAGATAGCAGGAAACAGGACATAAACATTTTGCAGATGGAAAGATAACCAAGAGATGGGGGAGGGGGAGAGAGTGGAGGGGAAGAGGCAGTGAAGGAATTAGGATGTGCTATGTTCATGGACGGACTCCCCGCCATAAATGTGATCATTATGGACTTTATTTTATTTTATTTTATTTTTTTTTTGCAGTACTGGGGATCGAACTCATGACCTTGCACTTGCCAGGTAGGCACTTATGCTACTGAGCTATATCCCCAGCCCAAATGTACTAATAAAAATAAAAATTAAAAAAAGACTCCCCAGGAGATGTTACCTTCTACTTTTTAATTTTTTTCAGTACTAGAGATTGAAATCAGGACCTTTGCACTGAGCTACATCCTTAGCCCTTTTTCATATTTTTTTAGTTTGAGACAGGATCTTGCTAAATTGCTGTGCTGTCCAGCATGAACTTGAGCTTGCAATCCTCCTGCCTCAGCCTCCGAGAGTTCTAGGATTATAAGCCTGTGCCACTACCCAGGTGGCTTCTACTCTCCAAGGCAAAGCAGAGCCAAAGGGCATGACACAGCATGGGCAGGTGTGAAAAAGAAAGGGAAAATGGAAGGGAAAAAGCAGAGAGAGAAGAGGAGGACAGGACACGGAAGCAGGAGGGGACACAGGGGAGTGTCCCACCTCAGTCCCCCAAGGGCAGTGACATGCCTGGGTCAATGGAAGTCAGCACAAGGGTCAAGCTCACGCATCAAAACTCCCACTGTAAGTAGCAGGCGGCCGAGTGACCTTCCCAGTGTTGACCAAGATGGTCAAGAACTTTCCACCATCACCCCAAGAAAACTGTGTTGTCCCTGCTGTGTCATTCCAGGCCTCGGCTGCACCAGCCAGGGTCACACACTGGGAGGACAGCAGTGAGGGCGGGGTCTCTTGGGCTCCCGAACCAGGTCCCCACCTCCCACCGTGACTGCTGTCCCCAAGCGGGTGGCCCGCCCCATCCGGAGGGTCTGGGACCCAGTGCAGCGTGAGGCCGGGTTGTTCTGAGATTTGTAATGATTTTTTCACCCTGCAAGGGACACAGCCGCTCTAGTTCACTGCCTCGCTTGTCCCCACAGTAAGAATAATCAGATCAGGCCGGAGGGGCAAAGCCAAGCCCGGGACACTGCTGGGCTCTTGTCCACTCAGCAGGGACTCTGTTCCCTGTCACCTCTCACCCGATCTCATTCAGAAACACCAAAGCCGTCCACTCACCAGCAGGGGCAGCTCCCGGGCGTGGGTGCCCTGGTCAGCTCTTCCTCTGTGACTGCTGTCCCATCCAGGGCCCCAGCACAAGCCCACGTGTCCCCAGCTAGATCCCCAGCTCTCGGCTCTGCCGGAGGGAACCACAGGCCAGGGCCCGTCCTCTCCCTGCGGAGCTTCCCCGGGAGGGAGCATTCCTGACCTTCAGACCCGCCCGGCCTGCGGCTGGCACGGTGCCTGGCCTGACTGGCACTTCCTGGCTGGGTGTTTACCTGCCTGCCCCCCACCCCACACCTGACCCAAGGCCACATAGGGCGTGCGGCGCTTCCCAGGCAGGGCTGGGAGTGGCTGGAACGGCGCCCCCTGGTGTGAGGTCCTCCCGATTGTCCCCGAAGGAGGGACAACCACCCCAACACACCCTCTCTTATAGACAGTTCAGGTAGATAGAAATGAATAGTCAGTCAAACGAGTGGGCCCTCGAGGGATTCAGTGCAAAAGAAAAAGCAGCCTGGTGTGGTGGCGTACGCCTGTAATCACTTGGGAGGCTGAGGCAGGAGGATTGCCACGAGTTCAAATCCAGTCTTGATAAAACAGTGAATTCAAGGCCAGCCTGAACTACATAGCGAAATCCTGTCTCAAAAAACCAAAAAGAAAAAAAAAAACAGGAAAATACATCAAAACTGTAACCTGAGGCACATGTGAAGAAGGCCCAGCCTCAGGGTGGAGACACAACGGCCGGGCCCATGAGCCCCCCTGCCCATAAACAACAGCTGTAATCAGCACCGCCTGGCCCCACAAGCCCAGATAGGCATCCAGGGGTGACCAGTGCAACTGTGGACCCTTGCTCCATCCCCTGAGTCTCCACTGGATCCGTGTCAGCCGAGCAGCTCTCCAGTGATCCTATGGGGTGACTGCAGTGACCCATGTTGTACCCCTCTGGTGACTTTGCTGCATAAAATATCCTTGGACAAGGACCCTCCATGGCCACCCACTCGGGAGCCTCCTGTCCCTCAGGAGCTCTCTCTCCATGAACTTTCCCTGCTCTTGACCTCCTTTGGCCTCATAATTCATTCTTGGATATTCAGTGTCCGGGAGACACAGACTCCGCACCTCTGACATCCAGCAAGTGGGAGTTCCTTTCCCCCACTCCCTGCACCAGCCGGGCCAGCCACACGGTTCAAATCTGAGTTGTGAGGAAAATTTGGGTCTTTTGTGCTTCTATTCACTACGTTTCTTTCTTTCTCTGTCTCTTCCTTTCTTTCTTTCCTTTCTTTCTTTTTGAGACAGGGCCTCACTATGTAGCTCAGGCTGACTTCAAACTCACAGCAATCCTGCCTCAGCCTCCCAAGTGCTGGGATTATAGGCATGCGCCACCACACCTGGCTCTATTCACTTTTTATGTTTCATACATATCAATATCTCTCTTTATTATAAAATAAACTCATGTTAATCGCACAGACTAATGGGGTTTGCAGTGCCATTTCCATCCTGCACGCATCATGCTTTGTTCCTGCCCTCCCTGCTGCCTCACCCCCGCCCTTCACCTACCTTCTATCTCCCTGTCTCCTTCCTTGTGTCCTTCCGCTGTCCTGGTAGAGTCTCTCTTCTACTTTTAGGTCGTCCTTTTTTGTTTGTTTCCACTTAGGAGAGGAAATGTGTGCTATTTGTCTGTGACTGTATATTTTGTTCAACATGATGAGCTCCAATTCCATCTGTTTCCTGCACTTGGCATGATTTCTGTCTTAATGTGGAATGAACTTCCTCTGCGTATATGCAGACCCTATTTTCCTGATACCTTTGCCTGCTGGCAGGCACTGGGCCAACCCCACACCTCGGCTGCCAGCAACAGTGCCGCCGTGAAGACAGGGACACGAGAATGCCTTTCATGCTGACTTCAGTTCCTTCAGCTAGGGGCCCAAGGAGTGGCACAGCTGGATCATATGGTGAAAAGGAAAAACTACCAGAAAAATTGTTCTTTTGAAACTGCTTAGCTCCGTCACTGCCTCCTGGCTCTGTAGTTCCTTCCCTGACCCCCATAACCGTGAGAGCATAACTGAACATGCAGGATGTCTGATTGTACCAAGCTTTGTGCTCATTAACCTAGGTGATCTCACCCTGCTAATCAGAGAACTGCCAGGCTGTTCTGTCTCGCCTTTGTATGTTCTGCTTGTGCATCATATAAAAGCCCTAGGCCACCAAAGGTCGGGCCTGATATTTTGGGAATGATCCCAATTAGGGCCTGTTGATGTAAAATAAATGTGCCTCCAAATCCTGGCTGTCTTTTTGGTGTTTCTGTCTGCTGCAGCAATGGTAGATTTATTTATTTATTTTGCGGTACTGGAGGTTGAACCCAAGGCCTTCTCACTGAGCCTTATCTCCAGCCCCTTTTTTATTTTTTAATTTGAGACAGGATCTCACTAAGTTGCTAAATTGTCCAGGCTGGGCTTGAACATGCAATTCTCCTGCCTCAGCCTACCAGAGTTCTGGGATTAGAGGCCTGCGTCTCACTTGCTGTCTTGGGCAGTATCCTGTTCTGTCGTTATTGATGTGATTATTATTGCTAAAAGCTTCCTTCTACTGACTGCTTGCCACCTACAGGCACTGGGCAATGCATGTTACCTAATCTCTTTACGTCATCCTGTGTGGTTACTACGAGCAGAGAATTAAGCCCATTTTAAGGAAATATAGGCTCTTAGAAACTGATCATGTTCCCCAAATCTGCATAGCTACAAAGTTGGGGGTCTAGGATTCAAACCCAAGCCAAGTAGTACCAAAACCTGGACTCTTAACCACTACTGTTATTGGCTAACTTTAATGCCACAATGCCCATCTTTATATAAAACTGAAGTGAGCCAGGTGTGGTGCTGCATACCTATAATCCCAGCACTCTGGGATCCTGAGGCAGGAGGATCAAAAGTTTGTTGATCAGAAATTATCATCCTGGACAACTTCATGACTTAATAAGACCCTGCCCCAGAATTGCATATGTACAGAGGGCTGGGGATGTAGCTCAAGGAAAAGGCTCTGGTTCTATCTCCAGTACCTGGGGCGGGGAATGGACACCCCCCAGTGAGCCATCGTCTAGCTGTCTATTGCTGGTAACTCATTAACCCAAAGGTGTGAGCCACGCACTGTTGTAATCACAGGTCCTGTGGGGCAGGAATCTGGCCCAGGTTGGCTGGATTTCCTGCCCAGGGTTTCTCTCAGGCTGCAGTTAAGGTGACCGTGGGAGGCCAAGCCCTTGAGGTCACTGCAGCACTGAGATCCTCAGAGGCTGTTGGCCTGCAGGCCTCTGTTCCCTAATGGTCGTGGGGGCTACAGCACCTCTCCATCTCCTGTACTGTTGTCTCCACCGTGGCACCTGGCTTTCTGGGAGTCCACAGCTGAGTCCGGAGAAGTAGCAGGCAGAGCTCCTACGCCCTGCTCATGGAAGCAACCTCCCACCCCTGGTCCCTGCACTGCTGGCTAGAAGGACATCAGCAGGTGCCGCCTGCGCACAAAGGCTGGGATTGCACAAGGGCACAGATACCAGGAGGTGGAGATCACTGAGGGTCGCCTTGCAAAGCTGTCTGCTGTTTCTCTACGAGGATTCATGGCTGCAATTAGTTATCTGTCCCCTGCTCCTTTGGCTGAGGGAACCCCTTTCCTGAGTTATGGTTGCCACTGCGGCACACACAAAGAGCCTCCCAAAGAAACACCACATATTCTCTCAGTTGACTTGGAGGCCCTTCCAGAGCAGCCACCTCCTTACACGCAGGATGCCAGCACAAAGCTAGAGCCAGAGCCTTTCAAATCTTCCAACATCCAGCCCTGAGACTGCACAACCACCGACTCAGAAAGTCTCCCCTGGGTGCTCCCAGGACCTCCTGGGTTCCGTCGCTGTGCCCTTCGAGGCCTGGGGCAAGTTCGGAGGCACCTTCTGCTGATATTCAGGTGAGAGGAGGCTCAGGGGCCCTGGAGCATGAACCTCAAGGCAGAGCACGGGGCCACCTTGCTGCCAGCCAAGATGGTGGAGGGCAACAGCGACAGCGAGCACATTAGCAGCAATGGCAACAGCAGCAGGCTCAGCGGCTTCCAGCCTGCGCCATGCAGCAGCCGCGGTGGCGGCGAGCAGGAGACACAGCAGCTGGCCTTGAGCAGCTGGACATCCAGAACAAGAGCTTCTACCTGGACATGAAGCAGAACGCCAAGGGCCACTTCCTCAAGATTGCTGAGGTGGATGCCAGCGGCTTCAAAAGCCGCCTCTTGCTGTCCATGGCACTTGCCTGAGTTCCGAGACTCGCTGGCTGGCTTCACTGAACACTACGCCCAGCTGGGCCCCAGAGCCCCGAGGAGCTTGCAGAATACACTGAGGAGGGTAATGGGCCACATTGTGGCCTCAAGAGCAAGTTCTTGGTATGCGAAAACCACAAGCCCTGCCTGGACCTCAAGAAAAACCAGCTCAGCCGCTTCCTGGGCGTCTACTAGATCATGGGCCCAGGCCCAGAGGCCTGCAAAGTGGCCAGGTGGTGGGCTGCCCAGGGGGCAGCAACAGGCGCAGGGGTGACCTGGGAAGGGAACTACCCGAGGACACCTAACTAAGGGACCAGATGGATGATATAAGCTCCTGGACAGTGGAGCTGCAATGCCTGCCTGTCTGGGGCCCAGGCTCACGCAAACGGCTTGATTTTGCTTGGCTAGTGTTTTCATACTCCCTGGATGATTGCCTTTGCAAAGCAGAGTGTCCAGTGTTGTGTTACTTGCACTCAATACAACCCCAAAGTAGGATAAGAGACCCTGGCAGGGGTTCAGAGAGTGAGGTCAGCACCATTTAAAGGTATTCAAGTTGATTTCACAGCACTGCCCAAATGTGGAGGTTTCTACTACCTCCTGGTCATGGTTTGTACCTGTTCCAACTGGGCAAAAGCTCTCTCCTGCTGAACTGAAAAAGCCCAAGAAGTGACATAGCAACTGTTACAAAAGATTATCCCTGTTATGGTCTCCTTTAGAGCATGGGGTCTGACAATGGACGACCTGCTTTTATGGGTGATTCAAGGGGTGGTGTGATCATTGGAAATTGATCAAATAAAATTGATAAAATAAAATCTACATGCAGCCTATTGGCCCCAGAGCTCAGGAAAAATAAAAAAGATAAATAGGACCCTATAGACAAGGCTAAGAAAACTTTTCCAAGGCACAGGACTCACCTGGGTCCAAGCCTTGCCATTATATTCCTCAGGACACGATGCACTCCTCATAAGAACACAGGGTGTTCACCTCATGAGACTTTGTATGCCAGGCCTCCCTGCACCCTAAGAGGGCTGGCTCACTCAGTAAGAGTAGTGGGAGAATCTTCCCTAGAAAAACAACTAGCTGAGCTGGGAAAGGTCTCCTGCAAGATAGCTGCTTGGGCATTAGAGAACCCCCCATTAGCATATCTAGTCCTTTATACACTTTTTCTCCCTGAGACTGTTTGGGTAAAGGATTGGCATCAGGACAGCCTCAAACCAAGATGGAAGGGGCCACAAGGAGTCATTCTGACCACCCCACGGTGGTCCAACTGGAGGGAATCCCCACCCAGATCCACCACGCTTGGGTGAAAAGGGTGGCAACTCCAGAGTGGGGCTGCTCCAGGGATCCCTGCTGTGACACTAAAATCATCCTGACCCGGAGGAAACCCGCATCAGACTGAAGGACACCGACCATGACCTGGGGAATGGCGCCAAAAAACGGCTCTGCTCTAGTCACATTGGAGGCTGACGAGCCTACACCCATCAGAAGCCCAAGGACACTGTTCTCGGGAGGACACTTCCTTTGAGACTGTAACTGTCACCCTTGTTTCTGACCACACTTGGGTCTCTAACCTTGCTCTTTCCATAGGCTGTCCTGAGACTGCCCAGCCGATTCGAAATGCAGCAAAAGGTGTCTGCCAGTTTTCACTTTCCTCCCTTTGAGTGGGGCCCTTTGCTGGCATCCGCTGTCCGTGTTAGAGGTCCTCATTTTTTGCATGCTGAGAGTGACATGTGTGGGGGTAATGCCAGTAGGGGTGGCCGGTGACTGTGACCTCTGCCTGCATGTCACTCGGATGGGGGACTCTGTCATGACTGTCCTGCTCTTTCACATTTACTATAATTGTGATGGAAAATTATCAGGACCTGTGCCCATAACCAAATTTTGTAAGACCTGTAAGCCCAAGGATGGTCCCCACCCGCCTGCTTCAATTTGGAGGTGGGAACCGCATGGGAGTTTAAAGTTTGGGCTGTGTCTAGGTGGGGAGCGACGTGGGGAAATAGGGAAAAGTGGCTTGGACCCCTGACAAACAGAGCCATGAGGGCAAACCTGCAGACCCAGGAACCCTATATTTTGATGCCTGTGTGGCCCTTAATTCTGCTACCAAGGTGAATTAGGAGGGGGAACTAAATTTCCCCTTGTAAGATGTGGAGGCCTGGGATAAAAAAGAGAGTACAGCTATAATACCAAATATATGTGTCCCTGGGAAGTGGGTTGGTGTAGCGAAATGCTCGAGCTCAGCTGTGTACTGGTCATGTACAGAAAAACGGAGTCACATAGTCATCTATACAGAGAAGCAACACATGGGTCCTAAGGTCCAACATTCCTGGGAGGCGATGGCTCACCTGAAAGAAAAAAAAGATTCCAAGACCAGGTAGGAGAACTGATCTTCCTGGGACAGAGATTCTTTATGAGGCCAAAGGGAACACAGAATGGTGGAGATATGAAACAAGTCAACCCCTTAGCTCAGTTCCCAGACTTGAGCTCCAAATGGAGATACGTAACTGCTTCCATCCCTTGGTCTGCTCCCAAGGGGCTATACTGGATATATGGGAAGAAAGCCTATGCTCAACTCCCAGCAAATGAGGCAGGAAGTTGCATCTTGGGCACCGTCAAACCGTTTTTCTTCCTCCTGCCCTTACGCCAAGGACATTGTTGGGCTACCCTATATCCACTCGCTCCTATGAGAAAAGGAGCATAACCATAGGTAATGTAAGAGATGCCAGGGAGTGGAAGTTTCCGAGGGAAGACTCTCGAGCAAGATCAAGACCGCTAAGAGAGGCCTCCTGAGCTTGCTCCACATTTCCCATCCACTCCTCAGACCGTTTGTTCAGAGACGCCAAACAATGTTGTCTGAAACGTCACCAGATTTTACTGAGACTTCTGGTGCTGAAAGAAAGCAAGACTTCAGGAACGATCACCCAGAGGAGAGATAGAAACCAAGAGTGAACGAAGGGGTTGAGCCGGTATCTAAGCTACAGATGAAGAAGCTAATGAAACAGAAACGACGGGGAAAACAGTGAGAACTCCGCAAACAAAAGCGGAATGAAAAACCCCAGAGAGAGAAATTAGAGCCGCAGTGTCACCTGGATTCAAACTCAGATGGAAATGACAGGCACCGTGCTCGAAGACAAGCTGCCCACAGCACACTCGGCCTTAATGTTGACTGTCTTTTGATGGTTTGATGGCCTTAAAGTTATTAAGAAACTTCATGAGCAGATTCAGCGATAATTATGCAGAAAACAGAAGAGCACTGCGTTCTGTGAAGCTATACTTGACAAGCCATGGAGGCCAGTCGAAAAAGAACAGGGATGACAGTGACAAAGGATGGTTCATCTGGAAGGATATATCCACATCAAACCAGAGCACTGTGGTGAACGCATACAGAAAGAAGACCTGGTCCATCTTACATCAGACTCCCCTAGCATCATAGAAATCATAACAATAAAACTGCTCATATGCTAAATCTGTGTGATTGGAGATCACAACTATCACAAGGGATTCACATATAAACAAGCCTCAGATTATGGGGTTGATCATGCCCAGCTTCCCCTTGGAAATTTTGTGAAGATGAATAGTTGGAAGGTTCTGGAGGTTAATTATGTATTTACTGTCACGGGCTTTCAGCTGTAAGGAGCTGTTTCCACAGAGAAAGCCTGTGACAGTTCTTCCCAGGACCAGCGGGCTGCAGGACCTGAAGGTGGATCAGTCAGTGAGAGGAAACAGCAGGAATGAGCCAGATTCACTACATCCGGACGACGCTCAGGATGAAGAGAACCACTGAGTCCACAGCGAATCTGCCACACCAGCACCACCTGGTTCCCTTTGGGCTTAGGGATCATTAGGAGGAAGAGACAAGGATTAAGATTTAAAAGTGTATATCTTTTGCTAAGAGTTGAATGAGAGTTTTAGAAAATTTTACTTTACTGCCTTCGTGGGGTGGTGCACCTTCATTTCCTTTCATTTCCTGGAATGTACCCTCCAGAGTGCACCTCCTGACCTTCAGCTTTATTATTTTATGCTCAGAGCAACACCTTCTGATCTATGGCCTGTTTATCCGTGAGAAAGATATTTATACATGTACTATAGTGTACTAGAATGTTGTATAGGGGAATTATGCAGCTTTCATTTTCAGTTTAGGTACTGCAAAGAAATACTTAGGAGAGGTTTTTTTTTTGTATTTTTTTTTTTTCCGGTACTGGGAATTGAACTCACAATTTTGCACTTGCCAGGCAGGTGCTGTGCCGCTGAGCTAAATTCCCAGCCCCTGCAAAGAAATACTATAACTCTGGGAAGAAATGCAGTTTGCTGGAGACAACTTCATCTCCTTGGGGCTGTGGAGCCCGACCTGTGCTTCCTCTGTAGTGTGTCTCATGGAAATAATCATGCAAAGTTGAGAATCTCTTTAATACATTCTCTTAACTTCTATAATGGTAATAAGTTACTTCAGTTATACAACTGTTTGCTGGCTAGATTATTTTATAAGGCTGTTATTTTTGAAGGATCAATTTCATCTTTACTGAATTTAAAATAAAACAGATCTTAGTTTTAAAAAAAAAAGGTGATAAATGGGCACCAGAAAAGATAATCCAATACCATGGGCTGGCCACTTGGGCTGAGGATCCGATGTCGGGATATCAAGCTCCCATTTGCATGTTCAATAGAATAATTAGATTACAAAGTATACTAGAAATCATAACAATAAAACTGCTCATATGCTAAATCTCTTAGCTAAGCAACAGACATAAATTTGAAATGTAATATATCAAAATAGATTAAAGCTAGATTACCTTCTAGCCAAAGGAAAAAAAAGTTTGTGGGAAATTCAATTTAACCAATTGTTGTCTTCAAATAGATGATAAAGACAGATGATCAAAACAAAGTCACTAAGAAGTTGCAAAAGTTAGCCCAAGTACCAGTCTATATCGGTCAGGGTTTACTAGAGAAACAGATATAACACAAGATATACAAATGTACAGGAAATTACAAGATTGCCTTACGATGGCCAGCCACAGAGTTGGATGAGAAAGTGTGCAGAGGGTATCTGCATGCTGGAGTCTGAGGGGTCCTGTCCAAAGTCTGGAGCTTACTGCATTGTCCATGCAAGTCTGTATTAGGAGGCTGATGGGTCTGCAGTGGAAGACTGAAGAGTCCCCGGCAGAAGCCGAACAGTTTGCGCCAGAAGCCAGGAGATGACATCCAAGCTGAAGGCCAAGACTGGAGCTCCTCCAAGGAACCAGTTATCAGTCCTTTCCCGTTTCCCTTTTATTGTATGCAGGCTACCTGTCCCAGGGAGGCCCTTTACACCTACACCATCTCCATGCCCTCCTCTTGCACAGGCTCAGGATGTTTACAGGGGACAGACCCTGGCCCCCTGCTGAGTCACTTAGTTAAACTTCTAAACTTCTCAAGTTGACACAATGAACAGTATCCTAGGGCGGTAAGGGCATGTCCTCTACGGCCCAGGATGTAGAACTGCTGAGTTATTTAGTAAAGCTTCTAGACTTCGCAAGTTGACACAATGCATCTACCATTACAATCCACTGCTCGTCAACCTAGCAACCAGACACATTTCTTTAAATTGGTCTCCAGATACAAAGACATGCTAATAATACACCTAACATGCTATGACTGTGCTGTGTACAAATGGAAAGGCACTAATTCCCTCACCAGAACAGAAGATAAGTTTTCCTGGGGTCATGCTTATTCTTACCATTTCACAATTTAAACATTATAACACAGCTTTAACAGCCCTTAAGGACCAACATTAAGTCTATCAATGTTATATTACATTAGAACCATATTAGGGGAGAAATAATACAATTACAATCCTCTTTTCTGCAGCTGATCCTGGGGTCATAGCTGGTATTGAGAGTTACCTTCTCCCACTACCCATTCTGTATTCCCTTGGCCTTCAGCAAGCACCTCAGCAGGTCTTGGTTCTTTCCCTGGTGGAGTGACTCGTACCTTCATGCCTGAATGTTCTTGGTCATTGGTCATTGTGCCTATATTAGGTTGTCATAGTTTCCCATTGATTTTAATAACAGGGCATGGTAATACTAAGAGGCACCCTAAGGGATCTCCTGCACTCCACGGATATTCTTCCTTTCCCCCATTGTGAAGTAGTAGTCCAATTTCCCCTGGACAGTATGGCTCAGTACTTCACAGTATGGGTCAATATGGGTACATACTTGACAGTATGGGTCGCCCCTGACAGCACTGTGACTCTCTTTTCAGCTTGTTTCCTCAGAGGCATGAGGAGACCAGAATGACCAGGGAGAAGTCTTAGCTTCCAGTTCAATGGTATCTTTGTTGTGCTTCCTGGTACAAGCCTTCTGCCCTCTGGAACTAAGGCTCCTAAGCCAGCAGAACATAATGTTGTGGGGACAGGAAGCAAAAAGTTTGCTAGTGGATCCCTAGCGGTAATGGTGAGTAGTAAATTCCTGCTCCACCCCTTGATTCGTGGACTATGGATCCTGGCTATGGCAGACACAGTACTGCATAGTGGATGCTGATTCAAAGCATATACTCTAAAACTGCTTGTGCACTAAATCTCTCAGCTAAGCGACAGACATAAATTTGAAATACAATATACCAAAATAGATTCATGCTAGATTATCCACTACCCAAAGGGGGGAAAAAGGTTTGTGGGAAGTTCAATTTAACCAATTGTTGTCTTCAGATAGATGATCAAGGACAGATGATTTTTTAAAAAAATCACTAAGAAGGTAACAAGAGTTAACCCATGTAGCAGTCCACACCTAAAAAAGATGGAATCAGAGAAAAATGTTGAGAAGATGGTTCTTAGCTTTAGATGGATTTAAAAGCATGGTGAGAGGATATAATGCTATCTTGGGAGTCTGCTTGATTACTCTCTCTCTGCTACTGGTAGGAGAGTCTCCAACTCTATGATAAAAACCACTATAGACCGAAAGACAACGTCCTGTATTATGTGGGCTAAAGGGCATTAACCTATAAAGGACTATGTAAACATGACTACGGATGAGACAAAACACAATGAGAAAAACTGATGTAAAAGGTGAGGCTCTTCAGCAGAGCCTCCAAGGGGGGATGAGGGAGGAAACCACCTCCTGGGGTGGAACTGGGCACTGAGGGGTTAATGCAGCAAAGCTTCCTGGGAAAGCCGATAGCTACGGCTGCAGCTGCATACAGACGCAGCTACAGTGTCACGCTGGCGGAGCATAACGGCCCTGGAAGGTCCCGCCAGAGTTTCTCACTCCTCTAACGGCTGCTCCACTTCTGTGTCTGTTCTGTAGTCATCTCCCTTGGTGTCACCCTGCAAGGAGAGATTTCCCTGTAGAAGCAATATAAAAGTAAAAGCAAAGCCTTGCTTGGGGCCCTTGGGAGGACACACGGCCCCTGTGGAGACACCGGCAAATAAAGACGCCCTTTTCTCCTGTTCCGTGTCTGGGGGGCTTTGTTTGGGATCTCATTTATCTCCTATTTCACATCCACATCCATGCATGCATCCTCTCATCTGTCCATCCTTCCACCCATCCCACCCGCTCTTCCTTCCTTCCTCTTTCTCTACCTTCTTCCATCCATTCATTCATCCACCCATCCATCCATCCATCTTCCTTGCTTCCGTCTGTCCATGCCTTCATTCATTTTGTTCCTTTGTTTTTTGAGGCAGAGTCTCACTGTGTCTTTCAGGCTGGCTTTGAACTCACTGTGTAGCCCAGGCTGGCTTCAAACTTGCAGCAATCCTCCTGCCTCAGCCTCCCGAGTGGTGAGATTATAGGTCTGCATTACCATGCCTGGTGCTTTATCCACTTAACAAATATTTGAGCAGACCACACACTAGCTCAGAAGGTACCAGGATAAACACAGTCATTCCCCCTTCTGCCTCATCACTCCCTGCCACCAAAGGTTCCCAGTGAAGCCCCCACATAGGCAGGGTTGGGAGGTGTCCCCCAGGAACCTTACTTCCTTTCTTCCTCCACCAGGCCCTCAGATGTTGCATTTCTGAGGCCCTTGCCCTCCTGTGTGGAGAAGGACATTGTTTGATTAGAATGCATTGAGGACACAATGATTTGTTTAACCTTGAGGTTATGATCTTCCTATCCACCTGTCTCAGCCTCTTGAGTGCTGGGATTACAGGCATGTCTCGGATTACATGTGGAAAAGGATAATCATTTGATTACCCTTGCTAAAACATTTTGTATCCACCCACTAGTACTAGCTACACCCTAGGTTCTTGCTCAATAAAAGGTGACTGAAATTGGTAGGCGGGGACAGTCCTAGCGGCTGCAGTCCGAGAGGCTGTCAGCCCCTGATCCCAGACTTTTGCCTCTCTTGGTTTTCTTGTCTCTCTTTACTTTTCTCATTCAAAAGGGACCAGTTCCCCCTGGAGAGATAGGGATGAGTAGTCCCACACTCCTGCTCACTCTTTTCATGTCTCATTCATTTAAAAACATATTTTGAGGGGCTGGGGATTTAGCTCAGTGGCACAGCACTTGCCTGGCAAGCTTGAGGTCGTGAGTTCAATTCCTCATACCAAAAGAAAAAAACAAATAAAAAAAAGTTGAAAAAATAAAAACATATTTTGAGCTGCTCCTAACTGCAAAGAGCCATGGTACCTGGTGTGCACACGCGTGTGTGCACGCATGCGTGTGTGCATGTGTGTATGTGTGTGTGCAAGGTTAGCACTGGAACACAGACACTCAGTGCCCAGCTCAGAGTGCCTGTGATCCTCACCCTTGGGTGCCTGGTGGAGATGTCGGGCGGAACAGGAGCCATCCCTCTCCTGGGTGAGCAGGCAGCAAGGGCGCGGTGCTGGATGGTGTGGGGAGAGGGGCGCGGCCTGACTCCCCGACTCACCACCTTGGCAGGGTTTGTGTTTTTCGGTGCTCAGTGTGATGTCTGAGGAGCCAGAGTTGAAACAGCCTTCCACAGGGAGACCTTGCGTTTCCTACTTTTACTGAGCACATAGGCTCTGTGGGACCGTGCTGCGCTTAGGGGCTGTCACTGGGAGTGTTTCTCAGGGGAACCTAACCTCCTTTCTTTTCTATCCCGTCTCACCACTTCAGCACAGACCCCTCCTACAGAACGAGCACAGTGAAAGAGGAGAAATATAACTCCCCAAGCGGCTTGACGTCAGTGTGTTGAATTTGTGTCCCCATATTATAGACAGCTAAGTTAGGCAGAAATATCCTAGGCAGTCAGACAGGGCTGGGCTCTTGAGGGGGTCAGTGCAGAGGATGAAAACACAGCACCACTGGAGGTGCATCTTTTGGAGGCCAGGTCCCAAGATAAAGACGGAACGACCAGACCTACGTGCCTCCGCAAGGGGTGAGATAAGCGGCATTACTTGGCCGATTACCAATGGGTGATCAGGACCTCCAGACTCATCTCCTTTGAAAAGGGTCCTTGCTTGTTCCATGCACATTTGCTATGTGACCTGTTTGCCCATTGGATCAACATTAACTAAGGAACCTTATTGGTTGATTATAGTTTTGTCCCACGTTGTACCCTCTTTGTGATTTTGTACCCACCTCTGCAAAACTTCCTTTGAGAAGTGGGCTCATTGGCAGCCCACTTTCAGGAGCTATCTCTCTGAATAAAATTTTCCTACTCTTAACCTCTTTTGTTTCTTAAAATTCATTCTTCAATTTTAAGGAACATGAACTTGGTGTATCTGACATCTAGAAGGTTGGGAGTTACATTTATTTCCCCTATATCACCCTGAATACCTAAGAATGAATTCCAGGGGACCTCAGAAGTTAAGAATAGGAAATGTTTATTGAGAGCTAGCTCCTGAGAGACAGTAGGGCCCTTGCGTAGGTGACCACGGAGCCCCTTTGTCAGGGATAATTTAAACAGCAAAGTCACACTGTGGGTACAACATGGGTCAAACTATAATCAACCTGTAGGATTATCAGCATCACTGGTTAGCTAATATGTATCCAAAAGGGAAGCAGGTCACATAACAGGGGTACATGGAAAGAACAAAGGCATTTTGGGGAAGGGATGGGTCCAGATGCTCTGGTTCCTGAAGCCTATCTAAACTCACTGGATGGGGTGGTATTAGTTACAATACAATCTCAAGTTACTGTTTACCCCGTAGGGAAGCATGGCCATTGCATCTTTACCTTGGGCCCGGCCTTCTTCAGATGTGCCTCCAGGCACAATTCTGATGTCTTTATCTTTGTGCTGACTTCCATGAGAGCCCAGCCCCTCTCTGACTGTGTATTAATTCCTCTCTTACTTAGCTGCCTACACAAACAGCACCATTTCAGTTGGTGTCCTGGCTTCAGTCTCTCCTGATTGCCGATTGCCCTCCTACCTCCACATTCACCCCGCTCAGATTTATGTGGATCTATGACACAGACCTGATCTTGTCACTTTCTTGCTCAAAAACACTTTACATAACCTCTGCTAAAGTTTTGCGAGTATCCTTCCAGAAATGTTCTATCTGTACATAATCCATTTCCCCCTCCCCTTTGGCTTGGGTACTATTGGGGTCTTTTAGCCAGCTCTACATTAAGAATCAAGGGCAAGCAGCCTAGCTGAATGATTTTAAAAGTTTGGAGTTTGGCCAGAAAAGAAACCTCCGTGAACTTTGGGCCTGCAAAAATGGAGCAGAGGCGAGCTTGGTTGCTAAGAAGTTTAGCATTAAAACCAAGTCAAGTACATTGGAAACTGACAATAGAAAAGATAGCCTGAAAGCATCACAGGGACTAGGAGGACCCCAAAGCTCAAAATTGCAAAAAATGAAAGACTTTGTTTTGAGCAGAGATCCCCAGGGCACCAGGCTCCAGAATGGCAGCAGCCTATGGAGTGGGAATTGAGTCCTCAGGTTTCAATTCTCAGTACTCAGCCACCCAGGCACTCAGAGGCCTCTGCAACCACCAGCAGGAGGCAAAAGGGCTTGGCCACTCTGCAGGCTGACATGTAGAATGCAAGAGTTGTGGGGTCAGGAAGGTTTCCACCCAGACTTCAGAAGAAGACTTGGGAGGCCAGGCAGTGTGCTCCTGAAAGGGCAGAATATGAAGCTATGTGTGAGAAGCCAAAGGTGCAGTGGAGACTCTGAAGTTTAGAGAAGCTAGAAATGTGGATCATCTGAGGAGAGCTCCAAGGAGAAAGTAAAGCCAGCCCAAGAGAGAAGCCCTAAGAGCTGCAATATGGCAGTGCCTTAGAGGCAAAGCCACCCAAGTCCTTTAGATTTTACAACTTGCCACAGGTTGCCCCATGAAACTATGGGATTTAATATTTGCCCTACTTGATTTTGGTCTTCATTTTGTCCTAAATCTTTCTGTCTCTCATTTCTACCATTTGGAATGGGAATATTCACCTTGTGTGATAGTATGTTTGAAGTGTTCAACTTTGTTTTCATTTTTACAGGATTTGCCTTAAATCTCAGAGGAAGCCAGGTGTGGTGGTGCACACCTGTGATCCCAGCACTCAAGAGGCTGAGACAGGAGGATCACTGTCAGTCTGAGATCAACCTGGGCTACAAAGTAGGTACAAGGCCAGGCTGAACTGCATAGTGAAATCCTGTCTCAAAAGAGAAAACAAAACATATCTCAGAGGAGACTCTGGACTTGGACTTTTCAATGATGTTCAAACTATTAGGACTTTGGCAACTCTTTGAGGGGGACTGAATGTGTTTTGCATAAAGGGATGCACAGGAATCTTTGTGGGGCCGGGAGCAGAATGCTAGGGTTCATATCTAGACATCCCCTTAAAACCTCATGCACTCATAGGTGGTGCTTTTGGGAGGTGACTAGAACATGGGAGTGCGATACTTACCAGTGGATCAGCCCACTAACAAGTTTACAGCCACATATGATGTGGGGAGGTGCAGTCTGGTTGGAGGTGGGCTTTGGGGGCGTGGCCTAAAAGGGTCTATTTCCCTCCTCCTCCCTTGATCCCTCTCTACTTCCTGCTGCCATGCCATAAGCAAGCTTGTTCTGCTGTGCTGCCCTGCCTTGGAGCTGCCTGACTGTGGACTGAAATCTTTACAAACCGTGAGTCAAGATAAACCTCTTTTCCCTGAGCTGTAGGTATTAGGCATTTTGTACTAGCAACAAAGAAAGTAACTAAGACACACACACACACACACACACACACACACACACACATACACACACACCTATTTCCTTTTTATCCTTCATCTAAGGCAAGATCTCATCATCTACACCATATTCAGCATCACTCTGCTGTTTTTCCAGTTCAGACACTTTGCAGTTCTTCCCTAATTCTGCCTGCCATTCTGCTGTAGGAATATTCTGGAATGATACTGAATAATCCTTTTCACATTCTGGATGCCCTTCACTAGAAGCTTTTATACTGCCTGGATGATAGCTTTTGATAGATCATTCATGGGGTTAATAATCAGAAGCTGATTGTTTAAAAGTGATCATTAGAAAGTGATATTGAATAGAATATTCAAGTGTAATGAATGTAATTCATTGTAAGAGAATTTCTTTTAAGATTAATAACTTTTCATGTTGAACTTGCTTTTAAGGGTGGTAAGAGGAGATTACTGTAACTGCTTGATTTTTTTGCTATTGTGGTTATTCTTTTTTAAAAAATTAACTATATAAAGGTTATGGACCACACTTGGTCTAAAAAAAGAACTGAACAGAAATGGGACTACTTATCAACACATCTATTAGTTGCTGGGCATGGTGGCGCATGCCTATAATCTCAGCACTTAGGAGGCTGAGGCAGGAGGACTGCTGTGAGTTTGAGGCCAGCCTGGGCTATATAAGCTAGCTCAAGGCCAGCCTCAACTGCATAGTGAGACCCTGTCTCAAAACAATACAAAACAAAACACATCTATTGGTGACCTGTGAGCTGGACCTCGTACTCAGGACTTTCATGGATTAAATTGTTTAAGCACCTGTATAGTTTATGATGAGGAAGCTATGGAGAGGCTGCATAGCTTGCGTAGGGTCACACAAACCTTCCTGAAGACACACACAAATGTTGGACATATATTTTTGTAATGCAGATTTATCTTTCAGTTCAAAATCAAGAAAGGTACATCTCCAGGTGCCACAAGTGAATGGGTAGAAACAAGACAAAACAAAACATGAAGAACAAGCTAGAGCCACACACTGGGTCTAAATTTTAGCTACTCGTGATGTACAGAAATCCCAAGGTGGAAACTGAGATGGAAAATTGAGAGTCTGTGAACCCTTCAGGCTTAGGCAGAAGTAACTACAGAGAGATCACTACAGTCTGAGGAGCTATTGGGCCCAATTCCATTCTCAGATAACAAGAAGAGCACCTGAGGCATCCACAGTCACTTCAGCTTGGCTGGAGGAAAAGGTGCGAAGCATCTGTGCACAGAGAAGGTAGGTGTGCTGCTGGGGCTGCCGTAACAAAGCACTGTGGGTCCAAGAGCTTACACAAGAGAAACGTGTCATCTCTCAGTCCTCAGGGCTTCAAGTCCGAGATCAAGGTGCTTCCGTGTCTGGTTGCTTCTGAGGCCTCTCTCTGGGCTCGAATGCGATGGCTGTCTTCTTCTGGTGTCTTCACCTGGTTTTTCTTCTGTGCTGCACATGTCCGTGTCTAACTTCCTCCTCTCACAAGGAGACAAGTCGTGCTGGATTAGGACGGCACCCCAGAGCCCCACCTTGCCCGGCCAGTACTAGGAATGAGGCCTTCAACGTAGGAACCGGGGCTACACATTTCAGCCCAAACTTTTTTTGGTTCTGCCTTCAGATCCAATTCTACAACTGCTCACTGTGTGACCCGGGGGGGGGGGAGGGAGGGGAGGGCTGTTACATAACTACACTTTGCCTCATTTTCTCTTTGTAAAATGAGGGTGGTAAATAGTACCTGTTTCATAGGGCTGCTGCTAGAATTCAATAAATTTATGTTTGTACAGCTCTTAAAAATAGGTACAAAATGCTTCAGGAGATAAGGAAATAAAATCTATACAACATGAATGGGAAATTTTAAAAATTTTAAAACAAATTCAAAGAAGCAAGTAGACATTTTAGAGATAAAAAAAGACGGCATTAAAAAAAACCTTAACGAGGCATCACTTTAGATATAGTGAGATTTAGTGATTTGGAAGATATATCTGAGAAAAATCACCCAAGATAAAGCCCCAGGAGACAGAAATGGAAAATACGAAAGAAGTCAAAAAATATCTACAGCATAAATCGAGAAAAGCCAGTAGGCATTTAACAGACTGTTCTGCAGGAGAGAAGGAAAGTGCAGGGAGGCGACAGTCTAAGAAGTAATGACTCAGGCTTTTTCAGAATCGAAGAAAAACACGAATCCTGAGGATGAAAAGGCATGCAGAGTCTCAGGCCAGGTAAATGGAAGAGAATTCACAGCGGGGCACCCCGCAGTGGAGCTGGGGATATGAAAGATACACAGCACACCGTAAAGGCCTTCAAAGAGGCAGACCGTCGAGGCAGTGCTGACCCTCACTTCCCGGGAATCTGGCCAGGCCTCTGTGTCCTGGGCCCCAGGCCTCCATCCCCACTCTAGATGTTTTGTTCTCCTTCCTGGCCTTGCCCAGGTCTGATGCCTGCCGCTAAGAAAGCTCCCTGACTGCATGTGCACCACCCCCACGTGCCTCGCTCTCGCCAATGTCACCGTTCTGGCCCTCCCTGAAGCCCTTGCTCCCTGCCTTCTCTGACCTCTGCTCCTGGCCGTCTGATATTTCCCCCGTAAGCCCTGGAGCTCTCGGGCTTTGTCCAGACCCTTCTCCCCCTGTCTTCCCCTTCTGAACACAGGACGTGTTCAGTGCATATTTTTGAACACTTCATCAATTGCTCCTTTGGGGTCAATTCAGTTTGCTCATGGAACCAAGCCCGTTCATCCAGGCTCTTTGGTCTTTTTAAGCCATGTTTTCCAACTTGGTGATCTGGTCAGGATAGAGTTAATGGGCACATTTCAAAGCCATGTTCTTAAGCCACGTTTCAAAGTCTTATACTATATTACTTTTTGTTCTTTTAAAAATACCTTTTTTTAGCCAGGTGTGGTGGCACATGCCTGTAATCCCAGCACTCAGGAAGCTGAGGCAGGAGGATGTTTATGAGTTCGAGACCAGCCTGGACTACAAAGTGAACTCAAGGCCAGCCTGAACTGCATAATGAAACCTTGTCTCAAAGACAAAACAAAATATATCTTTTTAAACAATAATGTTTGGGCATAGAAAAATGTAGGAGAAAATAGACATCATTTACCATCCCATTAGTTAAATTACTGACAGTGCTTATTTATTCATTCTATAACTATAGTAAAAAGATACCTACTGTTTCATGGACGGCACAGTGCTAGACTTTAGGGAGGTAGCAACACATATTTTGCGTTTTGTTTATTTTTAATGTAGACTTTTCAGGATATAACACACTCACCCGCAGAAGGGGAACCCCAGCTTAGACGTCATCTTCTATCCTTCTTTTCATACTTCACACCATCCCAGCATTTTTCTTGCATTATCTAATTTTAAAGTGGGATTTTAATTAATTGGCTGGCTGACACCTCACAATCGCTTCCGTCCTGGACCCTTCGAGCACTGTAAAGGGACTCTTCCACAGCGACATCAATTAGTGGGTGGGGAAACAAGGGCAGGAAGGTGCCAATTTTCAGGGGAGGCCCTGGCCTCCCGTGGGCGTGGGTCTGACACGCGTGGCTTCATGGGGCTGGCTTTTGGGTGGGGTTTTTAAAGATAAATTCCAAGGTTGGAGTGACTCGGCCATTTCCCTCAGGACTGGTGAGCGGCGGGGACAAGGGGACCCGTTCAGAGCAGGCCAGCCAGGGACCACTGCACCCTGCGGAGCAATCAGATGACCAGCCTCCCAGGAAGGGAAACTAAGGCAGGAGTGCACTTGGCTCTGTGCCAGAGCACGGCTGGAACCGAGCAGCCACCTGAAGACACTGTGAAAGGACTGTGTCCAGCTGAGGCGAGGGGCCCTCCCTCCTCTGGTTCAAGATTAAGCAGGAAGTGCACTTGGAATGCACGTGGCTGCCTCTGACTTTCCCAGCTTCGCAGGCTTATTCATTCCTGTTTCCACATAGTGGGCTGGGGAGAGATGGTTTGTTTCCTGCTGGTCAGCAAGTGATTTATCCCGTGGCGCCGGCCCATGGAGCCTTGCACGTAGTTATGATGGACACAGACGAGCCCCACGCATGCCAGATGCGGAGTTAAAGATGCGGATGGTTTATCTCCAGTGACCCTCACGTCCTTCCGCCTGGCCAGGTAACCTTCTTCCACTCACTGGTGGGTATTGTCAGGCACCGGTGGTGTATTAGAAGTTGCTCCAGGTACAGGTTTTAAGGGAAAGGAGGTACCTGAGGTCTTTGCTCTCTGCAGCTGTCAAACTTTAAATAACAAAGAGAGAGGCTGAAAAATACTGAGATGTGTTGGGAGCCAACGTCGGCAAGAGGAGCATGTGTGGGCTCCTTCAAAGTAGAAAGGGGCAAAGGCAGAACTTTGAAAGGTAGAACAGCTTATGTAAGGCATGCAGAACTAGGTAAGTTGTTTTGACACGGTAACCAGGGTGCTGTCAGTCTGAGATTGGGCAGAAAGCTGCGGGACGGGTGTCCTTGTGGAATTATTTCCACGCGCAGTTGGGCTGGCTTTGTGCAAGGCTGTGGTTCTGTGTCATCGAAGACTCTGGTGACAGTCCTTTTCATCAGAGACTTGCACGCGATCCATCCCCTCCCGGCTTGGTGAGGACTTTTGTCAGTGACTCGGTTTTGGTTATCACAATGCTCACACGTGTTGTGGAGTCTATTGTGGGATTTTCCTCTCTTTTTTCCCAGAAGGAAATCGAAGTCCCAAAAGGCCACTTGTTAGCCTGTGGCCCTGCTAGAAGGGCAGATGGGTCCTGCGGGGCTCCCACCGGCTGTCCCTGCCCTGTACTTTCATGGGCTCTGGGGAGTTTGTTCCCACTGGCGCGTGGCTAGCCAACGCCTCCATTCTTAGGAGGTCGTGTTGACTCAGGCTGCCAGGCTCGCCCTCTGATTCAGGCCTGACTGTGTAGGCAGCACCCTAATTGGGCCAGGGGCGGGCCTGCCCACCGACATCTTCCCTGGCGCAAGCTTGGTCGGATGTGTGGGAGGCCGACGTGGGGCTCCCTCGGGTGTATATAGGCCTGGGCTGAGCCAGGGGCCTGGGACGGAGGCGAGGCCCAGGCGTGCAGCAGCCACCCAGGGCTGCTCCCAGAAGTCAGGTTCCCACCGCCTGTGCTCGTGCACCTGGATCTGGCCGGGGCCCAGTGTGCTTGGAACATCCTCCAGGAGGTGCAGAGGTACGGCTTATCTCTCAATCGACACACACGTTCCTTTGTTGACACTGACACGACTCTTGCTCCTGGGTAATTATGAAAGGACGGCGTGGCATTTGGGAAATCCTCTGAAGATGGCAGCTGTGAGGCGTGCACCAGCTCACGAGCCAGCGCGGGGTGCCTCAGCCCACTGGGCGGTTGCACTCGAGCTCCCCATTGCGCTCTGGCCTGCCCAGAGGACCTGGGAAGGAAGGGGAAGGAGCAGGAGGGCTGGCATCAGCCAATCAGGAGCTCGGGAACTCCTGACTGTGCCCTCGAGCACTCGAGTGGTCTGAACTCCACTCTGAAAGGAAGCCCAGCCCGCGTCAGTGTGGGGGGGGTGAAAGCTCCCTTTGCCTTGGGTTGTGGGTCCCAGCAAGCCCTGGGTCTGCACTGAGCTATGGAGCCCGCAGGGCAACGGGTTTTTCTTGGGGAAAGAGGCCAAAGGTGACTCAAGGATAAAGGCTTTTCTGGGGAAAAGCCTCAAAGGATACCTCTTCCTTGTTCTCTGTAATCATGGGCTATCATCTGCTGTTGGGTGATCCCCCAGGGCAGGGCTGTGGCTCAGCCAGTCCTCTGATCCCAGCTGCACAAGGGATGCTGGATGCAGCCATGTGAGCTGTAGTTGGCAAAAGTGTGCTGGCCCAGAGGCCTAGGCCCCACGAGGCACCCACTAAGCCCCAGTCAGGCAGGAGAGGGCGAAAGGGAGGCAGGGACTGTCCACCCACGTCTTTGGGGGAAGCGGCACAGAACTTTCAGAGTCCCAGCTGCAGGACCGGAGCAGGAGGATCCGGTTCGTGGGAGCGTGGGTTGTGGAATCTGGAAGATCCAGGCTCAGATCCACCCTGCTCCACCACCCCTAAGCTGTGAGCTCCTGAGGAAGTCATCTCTGAGCCCCTCAGTCAGCCCCCTTCTCTGTTTCTTCATTTCTGCCACTGGGAGGCTGACTCCTGCCTGCCTCCTGGGCTGGGTGAGACGCTCCAGCACTCGGACTGGCACCTTCAGGATCAGACAAGGTGACAACCTCTGGGAGCCTTCCTCAGGGCCACGGGAAATTGCTGCCAGGGGTCCATTCTTGACATATTAAATAGCACTTTCTAAGAGTTTGAGATGATAGTAGCACCTCTCCGATTGCCTGGCCGGGGATTCTGGCCACCCCTCACCCCATCCAAGCTCACCCACAGGGCGGGGACCGTGTTAACCCCCACTGACAAACTCTTTCCTTCTGTACCCACCATAACTATGTCCCAGACTCCATGGGGCTGTCCCAGGGGTAAGTCACTGGCTGACGGCATTGTCCTTGAGCAGGAGGGCTGCATAGGTCAGATGAGTCTTTGGTCTCAGCACAGCCACATGAGGCTTGAGCAAGCTCGACTCTCTCACCTGTATAATGGGACAATAATGGTATCTGCTTCATAGGGTGCCCAGCACTTTATAAGGGCTGTCTGAGTATTTGGCATTGCTGTGGGGGATGCGTATTGTCTGTGGGTATGAGTTTGGGAAGCACTGAGTGACTGAAGAGGTAGAGGAGACCCCTCACGCTGACCCTGAATTCCCCTGGCCCTGTCTCTTAGGCCCAGCTGTGTCTCCAATACAAGCAAGACAGATGCTTAGAAAGATTATTGGCCTGCATAGCAGCTGGAGTTAGCAGGTGTCCAGAGCTCTCCTACCTCCAAGCTCTACAAGGGGCATTGCTGTGAGACCCTAGGCTGTACAGAAGGCAGGGCAAGTGCTGCAATCCCTGCAAGGGCTGGGACAGGTCTGGCCCTAGCTAGTCCTGTCTAGGGCTTTGGCAACATCAGTAACCCTTGCATCCCCATAGGACACAAACTCCACAAGAGCAGGTATGACAGTAAAACTTGATTACGTCAGCCTCATTGGCCTAGGACCCACCCAGGGAATTCACAGGACACAGTTTAGGGTGGGTCTGTGTGGGCCATGGGGGTGTGACCTTGGGCTCCGTATCTGGTCCCTTACTCCTTCCTCTGGGGCACTTCCTGGATGCCATGGGTTGAGCAGCTTTGCTCCACCACGGCCTTCTGTCATGGAGACCCTGCCTTGGAGCCAGCTGACCATGGACTGAATGCTCTGAGGTTGTGAGCTGAATCAACCTCTCCTCCTTTAAACTGTGGGTGTCGGGTGCCGTGTCCCAGTGATGGGGAAGCCGACTCAGCAGGTTCTTGTCTGTTCTACTCAGGGTGTGTGCTGAGTTCCTGGAGAGACGCCGGACACCTATGGATCTGCTGCCACCCTTAAGAAGGTTGGAGTCTAAACTGGGCGTGGTGGTACACTCTTGGAAGCCTAGCGCTTTGGAGGCGAAGTCAGGAGGATCACTGCAAGTTCAAGACCAGCCTGGGCTACAAAGTGAGCTCACGGCCAGCCTGAACTGCACAGTGAGACTCTGTCTCAAAAAGACAGGAAAAAAAAAAAAAAAAAAGAATACATGTTCCCCGCAAATTCCATGGCACGGGAACCAGCCCTCCATCAGTCTGCGGCCAGAACGCCGCTGACCTGCACACTCCTCCTCCATCTCTGCTTCTCAAACTTTGATCAGATGTGGTTTTTCCTGTTTACATTTCATCGCAGCCATACCTGAGTCTGCGTTCTTGGACAGCAGCCTGCAGATCCAGATTTCCTCAGACTTCCTCCACCTGTGCTTAGGTAATAACACCTTTTCTTTCTTTCTTTTTTCCCCTAGTGTAGCACTTGCCCTTTGAAGTTTTCTTTTGTCACCCGGCCCTCATAACAACGAGGGCTGTGAAAAGAACAGTGGACTGATAGACTCTGATGTATCAAACAGTGTTAAGTCGTAAGCGGAAAATTGCAGAAGAGCATCAGGAGCCAAGCCCGTGCCCCTCCCTGCTGTCCCATGGCCACTTCCTGTCCCCGAAGGCCGTGTCACAGGCACTCCCAGGAAGCGGGGCTCGGGATAGGACCCCGTCCCAGCCGTGGAAGGGAGGGCTCCTAGAGAGGGGAGAGAGGGAAGGCATGGGGAGAAGCAGGCTCCGGGAGGCGCGGCTGGCAGCAGGACGCCTTGGAGTCATAGGTCCTTATGCTCTGATGGGGTCGTCACAGGAAGCCCTTTCCTGGTATGACCTTGGGAGCAGAGGGCAGTCAGCTCAGCTGGAGGTCAGTCGCTCTGAAGGGAAACCACTATCTTCACTGTCACCACATAATCTCCGCTGCTCCCTGCCCCTTCCCCCTTTTCAAGACAGGGTCTCACTAGGTAGCCCAGGCTGCCCTCTAACTCATGGCAATCCTCCTGCCTCAGCTTCCTGAATGCTGGGGGTTATAGGTGTGCACCACCACACCAAGCCTTTTTTTTTGTTTGTTTTTTGTTTTTTTGTTTTTTTGGTTTTTTTTTGGTTTTTCTCTGGTACCGGGAACCGAACTCACAACCTTGCGCTTGCCAGGCAGGCGCTTTTGCCGCTGAGCTAAATGCCCAGCCCCTACCAAGCCTTTTTTAGGTGAATGCGTATTAGTGATTATTTTCCCACCTCTGGGGCTTCTCCACCTCAGTTAGCAGCCGGGAGTCCACCCCTCTCTCCCTCTGTTGAGAGGGCCCTGCCTGCCTCAGGGTGAGCCCCTGCACCTGGATTGAGGGGGGCTCAGCCCCAGGCAGCCCAGGAAGCACAACGTTCAGAATCCAGGCATCCCCCCAACAACAACTTTCTAGGGCTCTGGGCTATAAAAAGCTGCCGTGTGTCATTTCCTGGCAGTGGGACAGCTGCAGAACGCCACTTGCTGAGCGCTCCTCTCCCACCCAGCTTTTTCACCTGATGATGAGCTGTCTGGAGAAAGCAGAGGAAGGTTACCCGAGTCTCCGGGGAGGGCACTGGTTAGCTTGGAGCACAACCAACCACCAAGTACGTTTCTCCAGCATCTCCCTAGCACCAGTCGTGCTGCCGGGGGTGCTGCCAACCCCACGGAGGCCCATGCAGAACTGACAAGCAGGGTTTCGGATGTGAAGCAGGAGCCGGGCGTGGTGGCACACACCTGCAATCCCAGTACTCTGTAGGCTGAGGCAGGAGGATCACTGTGAATGTGAGGCCAGCCCGGGCTACATAGCGAGTTCAAGGCCAGCCTGAACTACACAGTGAGACCCTGTCTCAAAAAAAGAAAGGGTTGTGGGGAGACCACTCCAGAATGGATCAGCTCTCCTGCGGATGAGTGTCACCTGTCTGGACTGGAGACTCTGGTTCCTGACACAGGTGCGAGTGCAGGTGACAGGTGACCCATCTTTTCTTCCTTCTTGTTCCCCAGTCCCATGGAGACCTCCCAGGTCCTGCAGCGGAACAGGCTGTTCCGGTCGGGAAGCCACATCTACAGGATCCCCGCGCTGCTCTACCTGCCGGGGCAGAGCACCCTGCTGGCCTTCGTGGAGAAGCGGAGGAGCAGGAAGGACGAGCAGGCCGAGCTGATCGTCCTGCGCAGGGGAGCCTACAACGCAGCCACCCACCAGGTCAAGGTGAGAGCAGGGCAGCCGGCGTCTCCCCGCACACCCGTCTGCTGGTGCATGCAGGGAGACCCAGGCCTGCGTCTCCTGGAACACGCGCACCATCCCATCCCTTAGTGCCTGCGGTCTGGGGACGGAGAGAAAAGACACCCTGAAGCCCAGAAGGAGGAACAGTGCGTGGTCCCCTCACAACGTGGGAGTGAGATTAACCTGGGAGCCAGGGCTGGGGTTGGCGAAGAGGAGTTAACCCTGGCGTCCTGAGGCCGGCTGTCCAACATTAATATTAACATTAATATTATCATGACTTAGCGGTCATTACACGTGGCAGCGACTCAAAACATGAGGTTAGAACTGTTTTAGACTCAGGTGTAGCAGGTGTCCAGGCCTGGTGTTGTGGTGCACGCCTATAATGCCAGCACTTGGGAGGCTGAGGCAGGAGGATCATTTCAAGTTCGAGACCAGCCTGGGCTACAAAGTTAGCTCAAGGCCAACCCGAACTGCACAATGAGACCCTGTCTTAAAAAGACCAAAAAAAGAAAAGAGAAGATCAAAACCAGGTGTCCATACTCACGTGATGTGAAGCAGGTGGACATGGGTTAAAGTCCTGGTTCTGTCCCTTATCCGGAGGCCGGCCTTAGGAGACTCCCCCAGGCTTGCAGCCTCTTGCTGTCCAGAAGGGAGGCGGAGGGAGTAACACTGGTGTCCCGGCGTGGGCAGATGGGGGATGTGGTGATGTTGGCTTTCTGGAAGAGTCCGTACCTCCTGGGGTGGGGCAGCTGTTAGTGAATGTGGATTGATGCTCATGACACAGACTTGGCTTCAGAAAAGCTCAGTGTGAGGCCTGCACCCCCACTCCAGGGTGGATGCATTAAAAGCGGATTATGTGTGCAAGATGGGAGGTGATCATCGTAGTCTGCTGCACTGGCCAGAGAATGAGGGAATGAAGTGAGCCCTGGGTCCCCCTTCTGAGGGAACAGAACTTTGCAAGTGAGGGCCAGAGGGCTGCTCATGGTCTGCACCCACCTCTAGACACCCCAGTCCTCTTGCCGAGAGTGTAGCTCTTGTCACTGTCACTAGCTCTTTTAAGGCTTTTCCTTCGCCCCTCTCCACCCACGCAGTGGCAAGCTCAGGAGGTGATGGCCGGGGCCCAGCTGGAGGGCCACCGCTCCATGAACCCGTGTCCCCTCTACGACGAGCAGACGGGGACCCTCTTCCTCTTCTTCATCGCCATCCCGGGGCAGGTCTCTGAGTACCACCAGATCCAGACCCGTGTCAACGTGACACGGCTGTGCCAGGTCACCAGCATGGACCACGGAAGGACCTGGAGCCCCGCCAGGGACATCACGGATGCGGCCACGGGCCAGGCCCATGCGGAATGGGCCACCTTTGCTGTGGGCCCAGGGCACTGTGTGCAGCTGCACAACGGAAGCCGGAGCCTGGTGCTGCCCGCCTATGCCTACCGCAACCGGCCCGCACCGCTGGAGCCCGCGCCCTCGGCCTTCTGCTTCCTCAGCCACGACCACGGGCGCACGTGGGGGCGGGGCAGCTTCGTGGGCCAGGACACCTTGGAGTGCCAGGTGGCTGAGATTGAAGCCATGGGGCACCGGGTGCTGTACCTCAATGCCAGGAGCCCCCACAAGGCCAGGGTCCAGGCCCAGAGCACCAGTTATGGGGTGGATTTCACGGTGAGCCCGTCGGTGAGGAAGCTGGTGGAGCCTCCCCACGGCTGCCATGGGAGCGTGGTCAGCTTCCCCGGCTCCAGGCAGGGCTCGGGCTCCGTGGGCGAATGGTTGCTGTACACCCATCCCACGGATCCTGATGGAAGGTTCAACCTGGGTGTCTACCTCAACCAGCGGCCCCTGGACCCCGAGGCCTGGACCGGACCGGCCCTGCTGGCCTCGGGCAGCTGTGCCTACTCAGACCTGCAGAGCATGGGGCCTGGCCCCGACGGCTCCCCCCAGTTTGGCTGTCTGTACGAGGCGGACAACTACCAGGAGGTGATCTTCCTCATGTTCACCCTGAAGCAGGCCTTCCCCACCGTGGTCTGGGCCCCGTGAGGGCCACAGACTGGCCAGTGGCTTCTTTTTCTGCCTTGGGGCACTGACAGAGGGGACACACTCACCCACTTTCCTGTCCCCACCCTTTGAGAGGCTCCTCGACCCCTCCTCTGGCAGCCTCTTAGCTCTGTCTGTATCCAGAAGATTCTATTCTATTCTTAGCCCAGCTCAAAGGAGGCTGGCTTTCCTGAGCCCCTTGACAGGGAGGGCAAGAACAGCCTGAACAGCAACTGTCACGCTGCCCAGTGGCTGTCAGACTGCAGGGCTCGACCCACCTGATCTCCCACCCCCAGCTTTTGTGTGGGTCCTGATAAAGCTCTGCGTCTAGCCCATTTCTTTCCTTTTTTTTCTTTTCTTCTCTTTTGAGACAAGGTCTCACAACGTAGTTCAGGCTGGCCTTGAGCTCACTTGCCCAGGCTGGCCTTGAACTTGCAAGGATCCTCCTGCCTCAGCCTCCCGAGTACTGTGATTACAGGAGTGTGCCACCACGCCCGGCTCAGCCCATTTCTTTCTGCTCCATGTTTGGCGTGTTCCTGAGGGAAGCTGAGCCAGAGATGTGAATGAGCAGAGACAGGCGTGTGTGTGTGTCCTGCCCACCCGTCTTCCACACCACTCACAACCTGGGCTATAGTGAGTTTAAAGCCAGCCTGGGTGATATTGCAAGACCTTGTCTCAGAAAACAAATCAACAGACCCCAAGCTGTGCAAAGGAAGCAGAGGTGGGGGTGGAGGCTGAGGCTGAGCCCAGAAGGGTAAGGTTTCTTAGGCCACCCAGGGCAGCAGACTCTCGAGAACATTCAGGTAGGTGATCCTATAGCGTCCTGTCCAAACTGGGATGCTTCTGAGCCTGCAGAGGGTGCTATGATAATGACACACGGCCGGGCAGTAGGCATGAACCAGGACTGCCCCAGGAAAGGAGGATAAGAGAAAGACCCGCTGAAGATCATGCCAGGGGCTACATGGTTGAGCTCCTTGGAGAGCTACCCCCTGTGAAGCACCATGGTCCTGAGGCAGGAACAGAACAATGAGCCAAATGTCTCCTGCGAACTGAATGTCCCTCTCCTGGACTGTTGGCTTTTCCGGTTGGAATTCTCTGGGGACTGTGCAACACCTCTGATGGAGTACCCACCCTGACCAGCTGATTGGCACCTTGGGTGTGGGTCCCCACCAGGGCTAGGTCTTCAGACTCCTCAAGTTACTCTGATCTGTGTAAAACCCCACCATCCCAGGACAGAGGATCTCGAGTTCCTCCCGGTTCTTAGTGAATTCCAAGGCTGGTGTCTTCTGATCAGAACTTTTACAAAAGCAATGACTGGTTTGATTAAAGTGGAGTGGAACTGCTTATCAACAGTCACTGCTAAAAAAAAAAGCTGTGGATTGAGAGAGGATATTTATAACACACATACCTGACAAGAGACTTGTATCCTGAATATGCAAAGAGCTCCCACAAACCAATAAGAAAAAGACAACCAATCTGATAAAAATAGGTGAAGAGCTGGACCAGCCAATCACAGGGCAGGATGCACTGAAGCTCACCAGACACTTCAGGGAATGCTCAACACCACTGGTCACCAGGGAGATGAGGACCAAAGCCACAGGTCCTAGATCCACCACAATGACTAAAATTAAAAAGCTTAACAACAGCAAATACCGGCAAGGATGTGGAGCCACTGGAACTCCCACTTTTCCAGTGGAAGTATAGGTATTACTGGTATTACCACAAAGGAAAGCTATTATTTAGGATTCCCTAAACTAAGCCTGAAAATCCCCTAAGACGCAGCAAATCCTCCCTGAAGCATAGATGCGGGAGAGGCCAGGACACAGATCAGCGCGTGTACACACACATCTGTCTGCAGAAGCTTTGATCATAAGGCACCATTCAATCTGAAAACTCAATTAGAGAACGTTCAGCCCGAATATTACACACCTATGAAAGTGTGAACTACTGCTCTGCGATAGCTCAGGTCTCAGACATTATGCTGCCTGGAAGAGCCTGACACAGTACATACTGGACAAATGAGAACGCACCTTATGCTCCATTTATATGAAGTTCGAGCGTGGGAAAACGAATCCATGGTAAATAAATCAGTAGAGTGTTTCCGTCTGGTGCGGAGAGCTGCTGGTGAGGAGAGCGGCTTTGGGGTTCTCCATTATTCTATGGTTCCATCTGGGTTGTTTATGGGGCTGATTCCACGTGCAGAATTCCACAGGCTGCACACATAACATTTGTGGGTGGGTATGTACTATACATGCATTATGCCTTAACAAAAAAAAATTGAACTAGATCATGGAATTGCTATTTTAATTTTGACAGCAATCAAGTGTCTTGGGTGCTAAAACTTTAGAACAGCTGAGGCTGTAGCTCAGCAGCCCAGTGCCTGCCTGGCAAGCACAAGGTCCTGAGTTCAATTCCTGGTACAAAAAACAAAGAAACTTTAGGATAGAATTTTTGCACAAACTTTTTTGTTTTGGAAGAATTTTAGATTTTACAGGAAAGTTGCAAAGATAGAACACAGTGTTCCTGTGATACCCCGCACCTCTTTCTCCTACCGCTGAATCTTACATAACTGGTTCCTTTGTCAGAACTGAGAGATTAACATTGGTTCATGACTGTAGCTGAACTCTAGGCTTTATTGAGGTTTCTCCAGTTTTTCCACTAACATTCTTTTTTTTTTTTCAAAGAATAAATTTTATTTTTTAAAAATATTTAGTACATGTTTGTAGTACATAATGTTTACATTCCTTGTGTGGAGTAGGTACCTGTACAGAACACCTTTTTTTTGAGACAAAGGTTTCACTATATGGCCTAGGCTGGCCTTGAATTTATGGTGATCCTCCTGCCTCAGCCTCCTGAGTGCCGGGATTACAGGTGTGTGCCACCATGCCCGGCCCAGAACCCATTTTAATTCTTTTTTTTATCCCTTTTCCCTCTCTCTACCCTCCTCCATCTCTTGATCTCTGTCTCCTTTGAGAAAGATCTATCTCCCTATCTCTTATTACCTATCTGTTATTTTGCTCTTTATTTATAACTTAGGCTTCTCATATAAGAGAACCCACGTGATATTGAAGCTTGTGCGTCTGATTTATTTCACTTAACATTATGGTCTCAAGGTGCATCCGTTTTCCTGCCAAGGACTTGGGTTTATCTTTACTTGTGGCAGAGAACTCCTATGTTGTGTGCAAATACCACATTTCTCTATGCATTCACCTGTGAGTGAGCGTATAAGCCACTTCAGTGTGAGGCCGCAGGAAAAAGAACCCTTCTCCACTGCTGAAGGCTGAGAGCATAAACTGGTGCCGCCACTGGAAGTCAGTATGACGATTGCTCACGAAACTAAGACTAGAAATTCCACTCCACCCAGCTGCTCCATGTGCGCCTTCTAGGTACGGTACACTAACATTCTTTATGCGCAGGACACACTTAGTGCACTTAGTAATTCTTACTGTAACAAACTTGTATCCGTAGAGACACAAATGCGTGCACAGACTGACACCCAGGCCCAGCAGGACCGCCTCCCCTTTCTTCCAGAAACCACTTCCTAAAGAAGGTGTGCCGTGTGTGCTCGGGCCCAGGCCACCGGTGTGCAAATGCCAGAGCTAGTTTGGCCTCCGGGGTTAGGAAGGTGACCCCTTCCTAGTTAGTGACACCAAAGCTCCAGGGCTAGCTTGTGGTGCATCCCTAGGGCAGACACTGGCAGTTTTGAGTCCAGCGCCACGTCCTGGGACCTCTGCACGCGCAGACACAAGTGCCCGGCCACTGCGTGTCCACCGCCAGGCCCCAGCTGGAGGCTGGGCACCAGCCCTCTCTCACATCCCCGGCGACCTGACACTCGCAGGGTGGGGGTGGGGAAGCCCGGGCCTCTCCAGCACAGCCCTCTCCGCACAGGCTGGGGAAGAGGGTGGGGCTCCAGGCGTGGGGGCTCCGGGATGCCACTGCCACCTCACCTCTGAGCAGCTCCTCTCTCTCAGCTCACCACCTTAAACCTTACCCTCTGACGCGGCCTTCCAGGCAGGTGGAAGCCCCTGAGGAAGGGCTCCCAGGGCCGGGAGGGGACAGGGAAGATGGGGTACCTGCCCCTGGGGAGGGAAGCCCTACGAGGCTCACTGGGTCAAACGAGTAATAGCCCACAGAAGACACCGCCCCCCTAGTCCCTGGAAGCTGTGAGCGTCACCTCTCACGGAACAGGGGACTTCGCAGATGTGAGCAAGTTCATCTTGAGGTTACCCTGGACCGGCTGACAGCACACGTGTAACCCCAAGCGTCCTTCTGAGAGGGAGGAAGGGAGGGGTGATACAGAGGGGAAGGCGTACGACCTGGAGCAGGGTGCTGCGCCTGGCGCTGAGGACGGAGGAGGCGGCCTCAGCCGAGGACAGTGAGGGGTGCAGTCCAGACAGCCAGGGAGGTGGTGCCCAGAGTCCTGGGGTAGCTCTGCTGACACCCCGATGGCCCCAGGAGACTGACCCTGGACTTCTGCCTCCCAGACTCCAGGAGGAGAAATGTGCGGTGTTTTTAGCCATTAGGTTTTCGGGTGTGTGGGGACCGTGGTACGTGAGCCAGCACAAAGCCCTAAGAATAGAAACTGCCTGATATCTCTCCACACAGAAAGCAAAGAGGTGCTGGAGTCAGCTTTCGGTGACAGGACATCCTCTTCCCCGAGAATCTGAACCACACCAAGGCCGTGCACGCATGGGCACAGGAAGACATACATGTGCAAGTGCACACATGTGCACACATGGATGTGCACAGGAGCAGGCACACATGTGCAAATGTACAATACACACACGAATGCACACACATACACACGAGCAGACATGCCTATGCAAATGCACACACATGGACGCTCACAGGAGCACACGGAAGTGTGCAAATACACAGATGCACACACTCGTGAAGAGTTTCTGCTCCGGATCCCTCTTCCCACGGGATCCGGCTGTGTGTCAATTCAGGCCATGAGCTCCTGGCTGGATAGTTATACTGACATGGCCCACAGTTCCAATTTAGGGAGACCCCCTCTGCACTGCAGACCTGGCAGGGGGAAGGGCTGAGGTCAAGAAGCTTTTAGCGGGAACTTCCCAGTCTGCTGGGTCATCTCCATGGAAACCACACAGCCTGGTCCCAGGAGAGAAGAGGCAGGGTCCACTCTGCCCGCCGGTGATGGGAAGGGGGGGTCTGCCACTCCACACAACGCCAAGCCAGCTGCCCTCTTCACAGCGGCCACAAAGCCTCACCTACACGTCTTGATTCTTAGAGTGGAGACCATGGCAGCCAGGCAAGAAATGTCAGTCCTTGGAAATGGGCACGGCCTTGAAGTCACGGGCAAAGAGGTCCTGCCGGTTCCACGCAGCTAGTAGCAGGACCAGAGGGCAGCTGGTGTCCTGATCTCAGGCTCGTGCCCTGCGTCTGCTCTAAAGCCTCCGCCATCCCGTTGCGCCTGTCCCCAAGGACAAAGGGTCTCCAGGACACGAGGTCCCACTTGGCCTCTCTCCAGAGTCCGTGCCCTGAGCTGCGGGGCACTGTGCCACCGCCCCTGCCCTGCCCGCCTCCCCTCGCTAGAGGTGGGCAGAGATGGACCACGTGGCCACCGCACCTCCTCCGCAGCCAGGGAGGAGGACAGGAAGGGATCCAGCATCCCAGCGCGGCTGGAAGGGGAGGTGAGAACGCTGCCTGCTTTCTCGGATTCCATTTTCGCACTGCTTTTAGAACAGGGTTTCAAAGGAATAGACGCCAACCATTTGGAAGTACGAGAACTGGGAGGAAAGTCACCCAGATCCCACTAACTACATTTTCTTCTTCTTCTTCTTTTTTTTAATCTGTGAGCTTTCCTTGTTCTCCCGAACTGAAGCCATGCACAAATTGCACTAGAATCCTATCCTTCCCGACCCCGTTATATCCTGGGCCTTTTCTCCAGATTATTTGCTGGCAAAGGCCAATATGTCAGATGCACGCTGTGAATGACTTCACTGTCTTGCGGTGTTAGAAGCTGAAGTCACTCCCAATTTTTTTCCAGTATAAACAACACTGAGATGAACATCTTTGTGAGGAAATTGTGGTCCTTATTTGGGATAATTCCTGTAAATAGAATCTTCCAAAAGGCATTATTGAGTCAAAGGTAAACATCTGGAATCTCTTGTAAGATGTTGATTGCAAATATGAAGTACAAACCAAATGCGGTGGCGCATGCCTGTAATCCCAGCACTTGGGAGGCTGAGGCAGGAGGATAGCCATGAGTTTGAGGCCAGCCTGGGCTCCATAGTGAGTTTAAGTCTAGCTTGGACTACATAGTGAGAACTCATTTCAAATAAATAAAAAAAATTTTTTTTAGATCAGCAAATATGAAATTCCACTCCCAGTCATTAGTTAAAATGCCCTAAAATGACTGCTACTCTTATATTTTAAACACCTGGGCTCTCAAAAATATTAAGTTACACATTTGTTCTCTAATTCATAAGTCATGGTCCCTGCTTTCTCCCTAGTGTGGCTTTATCATCTAGGTAAAAGATTAGCTGTGGACAAATACAGAGTTCTAGAGCTGCAGAATGGGAAGGGTTCTGGGAGCACCTGGCCTGATTTTGTTCATGTGACAACAGAGGAAGGGCAAGGCGTGGTGGCGCATGCCTGTAATCCCAGCACTCGGGAGGCCGAGGCAGGAGGATCCTTGCAAGCTGGAGACCAGCCTGGGCTACAAAGTGAGCTCAAGGACAGCCTGAACTGCATAGAGAGACCCTGTCTCAAAAAGACCAAAAATAAAAGAGGCTGGATGGTTTGCTCAAAGTCACAGAATCCTGACCCCTGCAGGGCCCCGTCCAACACCACCCTGGACAGGAAGTTCTATAAGGGTCTAGCCACACTCTCTTCTTTCAGTTCCTTCCAAGAAGAGGGTTGTGGCTCCCACAGTCTGGCTGCCCAAGGAGGCTCCTGCCAGGTAACTATTGTCACCTGGGCCATGTTACTCTCCTGTTTGCAGCACTTCCCTTCTTTTTTTTTTTTTTTTTTTTTTTTTGGTATGGAGAATCAAACTCAGGACTTTGCGCTTGTCAAGCAGGTGCTTGTGCTGCTGAGCTGTATGGGGCCCCAGCATTTCCCTTCTTTCTAGATCTTTCCGTGACATTCCAAGTGTGATTTGATCATGCCAGGCCCACTTGTTTTCCCGTGAGGGCCTATATTCCACAGCATGATCTCCTTAGACTTTTTCCCTCATTCATCCAGCCAGAAGCTGAGCGTAGTGTTGCATGCCTATAATTGCAGCACTCAGGAGGCTGAGGCAGGAGGATGGCCTCAAAGTTGGAGGCCAGCCTGGACCACATAGTGAGTTCAAGGTCAGCCTGAACTACACAGTGAATTCCTGACTCAAAAAACAAACAAACAAACAAAAAAACAAAGCCAGGAGGACCAGAGTATCCGAGGGTGGGTAGGAAACAATCAGAAGGAAGAGAGGCTTGGAGTGAAGAAGGAAAGGAGAGTGAGGTGGGGACCAGGGAGAAGAAGGCCTTGGTGGGACCGCAGGAGGTCAGGCCAGGCCATCGTCAAGGCTGATCACATTGAGATCCTGGGCACGGACAGCTTACTCAAAGGTCCTCAGAACAGTGGACAGACAGGCGACACCCAGGCCAGAGGGAGCTGTGGCGCTGTGGCCCTGGGTCTCAGCATCCACCCGCCGATGAGAGCCGGGGTCCCCGTCCCCAAGGGCTCCTGTTCCACCAGTTGGGGGCAAGCAAGGCCTTTCGTGCTGCTAGCCGCGGCCAGGAACCTCTGGGAGAGATGGTTTTTAATTTTCATTTTGTAAGATGGGAAATCTCAAGCTCGCTTATAAGCTGAGGATAAGGAGTGCGGGAAGGAGAGGGAGAAATTCCAGAAGTGCAGGGCGGCTTTGGGGACTGGTGCCAGCCAGGCAGTGAGAGAACACTGGAGTCGCAAGGACAGGCAGGCGTTCGGGGGAGGAGACCAGTCACTGATGTGGCCAGGAAAGCGAGGCATCTCTTTGTTTCTGTTTGTTTTTGGTTTTTTTTGTTGTTGTTTTGTTTTTTTCTGACACAAGGATCCTCTTGCCTCAGCCTGCCAAGTGCTGAATTACAGGTGTGCACCACACCCAGCTGGAAACAAGGGGTTTGGATTTCTTTGTCTTTCTTTTTGTCTTTTTGAGACAGGGTCTCACTATGCAGTTCAGGCTGGTTTTAAACTAACTTTGTAGCCCAGGGTGGCCTCGAACTTGCAATGATCCTCCTGCCTCAGCCCCCTGAGTGCTAGGATTATAGGGGAGCGCCACCACGCCCGGCTTTTGGAGTTTGGGTTTCTGATGGCTTCTGAAGTGAGCCGGTCGGGCAGGCTGGGCTGGGGTGGCGGTGGGGCGTGGCTGATTAGCTGGTGCGTGGAGCCGGTTCAGGGACGTTTTCCTGCAGCTCTCAGGCTGGTGAGTTGTCAGGATCCCACCAGGAAAGCCAGACTGCACGCTCACTAAGGGACTGCTGGCCAAGAAAGTACAGAGGATGCGGAAGAGAACCGGACGCTGGAAGGCGCTGGCACCGCCGCCTCAGAGGGGAGAGTGAGTGGCTGTTGGCAGAAAATGCATTCAGGAAGCGCAGTCAGAGCCCTACCAAGGGAGGCTGTTGTGATTCATACTCCCGGAAAGTGCCGGGCGGGACGCAGGCTGGAGAGCTGCGGGGCCTGTCACGGGCAGGGGCAGCAGCACCGGGCGAAAGCCAAGGGCGCTGGCATCTGTAAGATCTGAGCTGGGGAAAGAGCTGGGGGTGGGGAGGAGGCTGCTATGGCGACCAGGGACCACTCAGGGTGGAGAGAGCCTCCCGAGCCTGCCTCGCTTTACACCCATGGGTGGGCTTAGCGCATCGAAAATTCAAAGCCACAGAAAAGCCAGGGAGCCAGTGCCTGGATGTTCGCAGCAAGGGACAGACTTCGGAGGCTTTCCAGAGGGAACGTGTGCATTCTCACACAGGTTCAGGTCATAGCAAGGAGGCAGGTAAGAGGGCCTTCTAATGAAGGCTGCGAGGGAAGTCAAGAACACTTTGGGGCTGAGCAGTGTGACGCATGCCTGTCATCCCAGCATTCGGGAGGCTGAGGCAGGAGGATCCCTGTGAGTTCGAGGTCAGCCTGGGCTACATACCGCAGTAAGCTCAAAGCTAGCAGGACTACCCAGCAAGACCCTGTCTAAAAAAGAAACAACAAAACACTTTTGGGACACAAAGCATGAGGTCTGATTTTTAAAAATCTGTTACCAGTCTTAACTTTCCATTCCTGTGACAAAATAGCAGAGGGAATCAATTTATAAGGAGGAAAGGTTTATTCTGGTCACCATTCCAGAGTCTTAATCCCTGGTGGCTGAGGCCTGTCCCTTTGGGCCTGTGGCAGCACTGTGGATTATGGTGGGAGCACGTGGCAGTGCAGCCAGTCACTTCCAGTGGCCAGCATGGAAAGAGAGAGACAGAAAAGGGCCAGGGCCCCCTGCTCCCCCTGTGGGCCTGTCCCCCGTGACATGACTCCCGCTGGCCACCACTTCCTGAGGTTTCCACTCCTTCCCGATAGTGCCCCAGGCTGGGTGCCAGGCCTTCAGCCCAGGGGCTGTGTGGGCCACTCAAGACCCACACTAGGACAGCAGGATTTCCCCCACGCCGCTTTCTTGAAGCAAGGAGCTTCAGAATTGCCCCTCTGGCTGTGGAGAAATAGGAACCCTTCTCCACTGCTGGTGGGAATGCAGACGGGTGAAACCACTGTGGAAATCAGTTTGGAGATTCCTCAGAAAACTAGGTCTAGAGGTCCCATTCAACCCAGCTATCCCCCTGCTGGGTATTTTCCCAGAAGATCTAAAAACATCATATCACAGAGATCTATGTGCACCTATGTTCATAGCAGCACAATTTGTAATTGCTAAATTGTGGAAGCAACCCAAATGTCCATCCACTGAGGACTGGATAAGAAAATTGTGGTACTTTTATAGAATGGAATATTACACAGCTATAAAGAAAGATAAACTCGAGGCTTTTATAGGTAAATGGTCACAACTAGAGACCATACTCATAAGTGAAATAAATCAGACATACATGTGCAAGTACCACATTGTCTCACTAGTGTAAAACCTGAAAGAGTTAATTTAAACTAGGAGGTATGATAGACATTGTGAAATGATAGGAAAATACTCAAGGGTAAAGGGCAACTGGGATGTGGGAAAAAGAGAAGGGAAAGAAGGAGAAATTTTGTACGTATGTATATACAGGATAGTTAACATGGCTGTTCTACTGTCTTCTATTTCTTTGCTGAAAGAAACTGTCAATGAGTCCTTGATTGATCAATATTGCATGTCTCTATCTGTATTCATGAGAAACCACTTTGAAGATATCAATATGTAATACAAGAAGCATTGTTAATTTCCTACCACTTTGTAACTCTGTATTGTCTGTACTGTTCTTTTGCTATTTTGTAAAAGGCTGTCTGTCTGTCAATGTTTTCCTTCTTTTATTTAAAAAAAAAAAAAAGAATTGCCCCTCTGGGTCTAACAAAGCGCTAAGTCCTGATTCCCACCCACAGGGCGTGTGTAAACTGGCACAACCACTAGAGAAGACAGCACAGTGTCGCCGAGCAAAATGAAAACGGGCACGCAGCCCCGGAACCTCAGCTCCCTCCTAGAGATTTTTCCTGCAGGTGTTTTGACCAAAAACTGGAAACAATCTAAATGCCTTTGGATAGGAGAAGGGGGAAGCACATTATGTTACAGCCCAGAATTTCATGGGTCTTTAAGAGAAGGCAGTAGATGTAAAACTTTAAGACAGTCTCATTAGTGAACAAAGCAAGGTGCCCAACAGGGTGAAAAAGAGAAGGTGACTTGTAAAAATAGGGTTGGGGGGGCTGGGGATTTAGCTCAGCGGCACAGCGCCTGCCTGGCAAGCGCAAGGTCATGAGTTTGATTCCAGGTACTGGAAAAAAAAAAATAGGGTCATGCTAGGTGTGGTGGTGCATGCCTGCTATCCCAGCCCTCGGGAGGTTGAGGCAAGAGAATCACCGTGAGTTCAAAGGCCAGCCTGGGCTGGTCAAGTGAGCTGAAGGCCAGTCTGGACTACACAGCAAGAACCTGTCTCAAAAAAGCCAAAACAAAACAAAAATCTGATTTTTTTTTTTTTTTTAAAAGAAGCCAGGTGTGGTGGCACACGCCTGTAATCCCAGCACTCGGGAGGCTGAGGCAGGAGGATCGTTGTGAGTTCGAGACCAGCCTGGGCTACAAAGTGAGCTCAAGGCCAGTCTGAACTGCATAGCGAGACCCTGTCTCAAAAAGACAAAAAAAACCCCAAGAGAAACATTGGTCTTTTTCTTAGACATCTTAGGAAATGTTTGACAGGGGCGTGGAGTCGGGATGAGGGTCGCTTGGGGTGCAGCAGCCCTTCAGCGGGATCCTACACACACCGCGCAGAAACGGACTGCCTTCTTCCTTTATTTAATTTGTATTCCTATAAAGCAGTGTGTAGTCACTAAAAGCACCTGGAAAGGTAGGAGGGTGAAAAGCACTGCTTGTAGAAACACCGGCCAGCCCAGCCCTTCCTGGTGTTTTCTGGAGTCGTGTTTCTGTAGCTGGAATCATCATGTACGGAGAGCCGGTTTCCTGGTTCTCTCTGTCACTTGCCATGGTATCACAGACATCTGCCCGAGTCCTCAGCAAACCTGCCACACGTTTCCTGGATGAGCTCTCCCTGACCCAGTTCTTCCCAAATTCCACCCTCATTCTCTGGGCCTTTCAATCCTCTTTGCTCGTCCTCACCTTCCGTGAAAGGGCAGCGCCCTGGGCACCAGGCCTTTGCGTTGGCTGATGTCCTTGAGCACACTTTTCACACTTGACCCCCTTGGGAAGTCACTTCTGGTCCTGGTGGAGGCCAGTGTTTGGGGCGCCCCCTGGTGGCCTGAGACCCAAAGGCTCAGACCCTGGCCCAAGGGCTTGGTAAGGAGAGAGACAAGCAGGACTTTTAGAGTCCTGCGTTCTTTCAGCCCAGGGCTGCGAACACAGTGCTGAAGCCCACCGGAGCCCCCCATGGCTCTGCTTCCGGGCCTCGGTCAGGAGGGCCTCCAGGGCTCCCAGTGCCTCCTGAGTGCCCGCTGGGTGCTAGGCATGGTACACAGCTTCAGATTTCAGCACAGGGGTCATGAGCCCTTTACAGAGGCAGCAACTGAGATTGGGACACGATAATTAGTGGCAGAGCTGGGATTCAGAAGTCAGGCGTGGTGACGTGCACCTGTCATCCCAGAACACGGGAGGCTGAGGCAGGAGGATTGCCGCAAGTTGGAGGCCAGCCTGGGCTACAGAGTGCGTTCAAGGCCGGCCTGCAGGCCAAGCCAAGAATCCTGGCAGACTCAGGGGGCAGCCGGGGAGTGGAGACCTGTGGGAGCTGGGTTGGGAGTGTCGGAGTGAGGGCTGGGTGGGGAAGAGCGGTGGGCGAGAGGTGGATGGACGGATTGCGGGGAGCTTGGGCTGATGATCAAGGGTGTGATCACCTCCCTTTGGAGGCGCCCCGGCCCGGGGAGCTTCTCCAGCAGGTGGGATCTGGGACTCACCGCTGCCACACGTCCTTGGCCTTGATTTGGGAGGGACTTGGCGGCAGAAGAGAGGGAGCGTCCGTCTGCTTCGCTGGGTCCTGTCGGCCTCGGCCTGCTTTTCCCTAGAGACCTCCAACGGCAGGGGACAGGAGCCTGGGAGCAGCAGCACCCACCCCCCACAGCTACACCCCTGCACAAAGGGCAGCGATGCGGCCAGGAGAGTCCATCAACCTGACGTCTCCAGGGCTGCGGCTGGGGTTGCCAGCAGATTGTTTCACAGTACACATCGGTAATTAATTAATTTTTTTTGGGCTGGGGATTTAGCTCAGCGGCAAAAGCGCCTGCCTGGCAAGCGCAAGGTCGTGAGTTCGGTTCCTGGTACCGGAGAAAAACCAAAAAACCAAAAAAAAAAAAAAAATTAATTTTTTTTTAGTTTTCTTGAGGTAGGGTTTGGTCTTGAACTCAGAGCAGCCCTCCTGCCTCAGCCTCCTGAGTGCTGGGATTACAGGCGTGCGCTGCCATGCCCAGCTCAGCCCCATATCATCTTATGCGATCTCCATCATAGATGTGCATATACTCATACAAAATGTCATGTGGCACCTCCCCGGAGTCACACACCACAGAATGGTGCTTCAGTGGTGGAAGAACTTTTGGAAACCTGACATAAGCTGATGGTGGAGGAAACTTTGCCGGAGCAAATCTTCAGTGAAGAGAAAGGCTCCCTATACTGGAAATGGATGCTTGAAATGACTTTCAACCAGGAGGAGGCCAAGTCTGCGCCAGGTGTCAGGTTTCTAAGGGCAGGACAGCAGTCTTATTTGGGAGCAGTTGTTTCTTTGAGACAGGTTTCACTATGTAGCCCAGGCTGGCCTCGCACCTGTAGCAATCCTCCTGCCTCAGCCTCTCAAGTGCTAGGATTACAGGCCTGCGCCACCACGCTTGGCTCATCCTCCTGTATTAGATCCTTACCCAGTGTCACAGACCTGTTTCTCCCTCCAAACCCCAGCTCTTTCCTCCAGTGAAATGACCAAGTGTCGCAGCAGCTTTCGAGGCCTGGGCCCAGGAGGGACCTCTGCTGGGCCGTTGCTGCAGCTGCGGAAGATGCCACAAAGGCCCTGGTGCAATTCCAGGGTGACAGCTGCGAGGGCGTCAGGGTTGTGGCTGGGGAGGCCAAACCCCGGGTGTGGCAGGGCTGGCACGGGGCGCTCTTCCTGGTGATCCTGAGGAACAGACCAACGCGGAGCTGCTGGCTGGGGAGCGGGAACGCAGAGCTGCCGGTTCAACAGAGAAAGAAAGTGTGGGGGAGACAAAGAAGAGCCCCCAGGGACACGGAGGAGGCCGGCAGAAGCCTCGCAGACCCCGGCAACCCCTTCTAAAGCCTGAAACCTAGAAGCCAGCACGGGAAAGTTGCTTATCCACCTATGCAGATCGACGGTGAAAGAAGAATCAAGCCAAGCGGAGCCCTGGTCCCCCAGGAGCACCTGGGAGAAGGCTGGTCATGACAGGGGACAGCTCTGTGCGTGTCAGTGCCCATGAAGACCTTCCGGGGGGCAAGGTGAGGGGGAGGAAGGCAGCGACTTTGGTCATCCTGCCCCTGGCTCTGCCTCAGCTCAAGTGTGTTTGCGTCTTCCTTTCTATTTTATTTTATTTATTGTTGGTTTTTTGAGACAGTGTTGCACTATGTAGTTCAGACTGGCTTCCAACTCACAGCGATCCTCCTGCCTCAGCCTCCCGAGTGCTAGGATCACAGGCTTGCACCACCACCCTGGGCTTTACCTGTGATGTGCGTGGCTGTAGATGACAGAGGGATGGACAGGCAGGCAGATAGCAGATAGACATGAATGTGTTTGCGGACTTGTCTCACCGACCACGGAGCTGGTCGTGCAAACCCACCGGCCGCAGCGCCAGCGGGCAGCGGGAGACCTGGCAGGAGTTGCTGCTGCCATGGGTTCTTCTGCTGAGGCCTTGACTGATGGAAGGGGGCTGACGCAAACGTGGAGGACAGTCTGCCTGCTGGTTGGCTGAGGTAGGTGCTAGGTCGCCGTTAAAAATGCTCTCACGGAAAGATTTGGATGAGATCGGGCGCATTCAGGGCGGCATGGCTGTGGACTCCCTGAGACATTTAGGACGGCCTTTGAGCGAGGCTGTGGGTACTGTGGCCGGGCCGAGCTGGCCCACACAATGCCAGTCACAGCTCCCGCTGCGTTCAGTGACTGCGAGTAGCCGAATCCCCTCCCCTGCCCAAGCCGTGGGGGGCCTTCTTGATGAGTCATCAAGCATCTTCCAGAGCTTCGGTGAACAGGACGGGTAGGGGCGCCTGAGGGGCTCCTTAGATCTGAGGCCTGGGCACCGGGGAGAGGCGCCTCCCACCCCGGTCCTGTCCCTTCAGCAGCGGCTTTGAGTTCCCTGCCCTGGCTCGGCTCCTTCTGGCACTGACACCCTCCTCAGGGAGAACCCTGGCCACAGGAGCGAAGGTGTCCCCGTGCGACCCGCTACCGAGACCCCACCCGGCCAAGAGGTTTCAGACCCAGCATCTTCGAGGCTGTAGCACCTGCCAGGTCCACACTGCCCTGTCTGTCCTCCTGTCTGTCTCTCCAGAGGTGGCCGAGGGCCCAGGACCAAGGGCTGCCAGACCATCCCGGTGCTGCTCACTGACCTGACTCCCCAGACGTTTTCCCAGTCTCCCTCTGGTGCCAAGGAGTGGCCAGGGCAGGCGGGGCCGTGGGCGGGATGCCCCAGCCTGGCCTGGGCCCTGTGAGTCCTGACCTCACATCTCCCCTCAGCTGCTTTCCGAACCTCAGGAGCGGGCTGACGGACGCCCCAGGAGCCCTGAGCTCGGCATCCACAGCCAGGCCACCCTGGGCACTGGGGGCAGCAGAGGGGTGGCGCGTGTTCTGCACCCTTGCCAACAGCATCTCTAAGCCCCTGGAGACCCCCAGTCAGGTGTCAGGCGGCGACGGCCTCCACAGCACAGCTCCTGCCTCCCACCCCACCACGACCCAGGTATGGGATGAGCATTCCTGCCCTCACGTGCACGGTCATCATTAAAAGAAAACAGGACTGCAGTGATCATGGCCTTAAACATCCAAGAGAATGCAGGGTGTGGCACATGCTTGTAATCCCAGCACTCAGGAGGCTGAGGCAGGAGGATCACTGCAAGTTTGAGGCCAGCCTAGACTACACGTTGAGACTCTTGTCTCAAAAACAACCCCAAAAACCAAAAAAACAAAAAGTCCAAGAGCAGATAGTTGGAAGATGATTTATTCTATGTTTATGCTACAAAATTCAGAACAGTAAATGTAACATTACAAGAAAATGAATTAGCCTTAACATTTGCTTGGCTGCTGTGGGTAGGACACGTGTTATGGTCATCCGTGGACCCAGGGCATGGCTTCAGAGGGAGTCATGGTGTCACCTTTGTGGGTGACACCAGTCACACAGTACCCAGCAGGCAGGGGGCGGTGTGAGGGAAGCAGGCGGGGGGTCAGTGCGGTCTCAGAACAGACGCGCTCTGCACAGCGGTGGGGTCGTGAGTGACAGTGGCACGGCTACCCGCAACTCTCTGGGAGATGCGAGCCCGGCCAAGGGGTGCGCTTGATGCGGGAGGAGCAGGAGGAGGTGATTCCCGGACCTGGACGGAAAGAGAAAGCGGGGACGTCATCAAGTCTGTTCACGTGCTCAGACCTGACTGTCTGCAGTTCTCTCCGCTGATAAATCACGACGCCTCGTATGGGTCCACGAATTTTACAACACACATTTTCATCTGCTTGCTTAGATAACCAGGGCCCCCCAAAAGCGTCCACTCGACCCCACCCACTGTGATCTAGGTGCTAGTGTTTTGGAGAATAAAGATGCTGACAGTGTCAAATCACGCTGAAGGAAGTGAGATGGGAGGGGCCCTGAAGCCAAGGAGTGCAGGCATGCCGAGTGTGAGCCACAGGTCATGTGTCCTGCGTGCCATGCGTGCATCATGCGTGTGCCGTGTGTCGTGCGTGTCAGGTGCTCTCCTTGAGTTGAAAGGCGAGGCTGGCGGGAGGAAGGCGTGAGCCTGGTGGGGAGCTGCGGCGTGGCAGGAAGTCACCTGTGAGTGGACGGGTCTTGGATGTGGGTCTTGGACCAGTCTTAGGTGCCTGGAGGGGAACAGATCAAGGAACAGGGGGGCCGAGGTGTGGACGGAGCCCCGTGGACCCTGGTGGCCTTGAGCAGAGAGCAAGGAGGGAGCAGGTGGCAGCCCACAGGTGAGGGGGCTCGAGGCACAGAAGCCCCCAGAGGGTCTGGAGCACCGTTGGAGAGTGGAGAGCACAGCTGGCCATGGGGATCCCACGGCTGCACACCAGGCCGGGGCAGGGCCAATGTCCTCAGGGCCCGGCTGGCTGGGGAAGGAGGAGTGCAGAGGCCAGCCAGCCCTTGCCCCTTGCAACCCCGTGCCTGGGGCCGGCCGGGCCTGTCCCCCTCCGGAGGCACCTGCTGTGCGTCCCTCTGCAGCGGGAGGCTCTGTGGGCCCCTGTCTCAGGACAGCTGTGGCTGCAGCCCAGAGCCGTGCTCCCAGGGAGAGGAGGCACCAAGGCGGGGTGATGGGAACCTCCTCCAAGCTCCCGCAGCTCCATGTGGAGGGTTCAGGACCCAGCTCCGGAGAGAGGGGCTAGCTGTCCGTCCTGGGGGCCAGACCTCGATGTGGGAGTGGGGTCGGGGGCACCAGGAGTCAGTAGCTCACCATTTGCCCCTAACCCCAGGACTGAGGGGGCCCAGCTTTGGAGCTCAAGGGACAGTGTCTGCTGTGGATCCCCAGAAATCTGCTGGTACTGAGCGCAGACTGGCCGCCCTGGACCCTGCTGTGATACGGGACTCGGGAAAGAACCTCACCCTCAGCTAGGTGACCCGCTTGGGTCCCCTCCCCCTGAGGCCCACCGGGGGGCGCCCTGCCTGCAGTGGCGCCTGCAGTAGCCGGTCCTGTCCCGAGTCTTCGGGCTCCTGTGTGTCTTAAACCAAGTTCAGGGAAGAACCAGCACGGCCGATGGAAATGCTTGTCCCCAGGAGCCGGTGTCATGGAGTCACAGAGCTGTCCGGGGCTCTTGGAGTCCTGGGGGGTGGGGGCGGCCAGGCTGCAGGGGTCTGGCAGCCTTGGGCCCCTGTGGGGGAGGGGCGGGGTTGACTGTCCCTGGCGTCCACTTGGTTCTGGCCGCTGCTGGGTACGTGGGGGTGGGCGGGGAGTTAGACAGCCCGAGGGCAGACCGGGAGGCTCAGGGGTGTGACCAGGACGCCCATCCCACGTGGGCCTCCTTGGGCGAGTCCCTGCTGGCTGGCCAGGCCACTTTGCTCTAGAAGCCAGTGTGTCCCCTGGCGATGAGGGAGGCGTGCTCCCTGCAGGCAGGACTTTGGCTCGTGCAGGGTGCTGTGGGAGGCTGGGACCCATCCTGGGGAGACCACGGGCCAGACAGGGAGAGGGCGGAGCCGGCGCCCGGCGGCCCGCGGGTGGGAAGATGGACGCCAGGCCTCTTTTCTCTGCTGGCTTCTATAATGAGGAAGTCCTCTGCAGCGCAGTTTCCTTTCCCTCACTGAGCGCTTGAAACAGGAAGTCAGGCAGTCAGCGAAGCTGGTGGCAGCAGCAGAGGTGACCGGAGGGTACAGGCGGCAGGTCTCCAGCGCAGGAGACCCACTCCCACCATGGTCTCCGGCTGGAACCACGGCAACATCACCCGCTCCAAGGCGGAGGAGCTGTTGTCCAGGGCCGGCAAGGATGGGAGCTTCCTGGTGCGCGCCAGCGAGTCCATCTCCCGGGCGTACGCGCTCTGCGTGCTGTGAGTACCCGCATCCTCTTGGGGCCTGAATGCCGGGCCCGGGGCCACCGAGGGCCCACGGGGAGGGTGGGGGCAGCGAGGGGCTGGGTCGGGCTGCTCCCGTGTCAGGGAGCGAGGTGACCCGACTTGCACATTGCCGCCAGGTTTGCTGGGGCAGCCAGCAAAGGCTCCTGGGACCTTGGCCTTGGGGTTCAGGGAGCAGCTGCTGGGCTCCCAGAGCCATTCTGGGCCTGGTCGCGAGGCACAGCCCCGGGCTGCCCTGGCAGAGGCAGTTCTCCCCGGAGGTGGGCGTGTTAGCTGGCAGCTTGCTCAGCTCAGGTGCCGGGCAGAGGGGCCCAGCTCAGAAACCCCGAGAATGGCTCCATGCAGAGGAACCCTTCCAGAGCCTAGGGGCCCGGAGAAAGCTGCTCTTCAGGGAGCTGAGAGTCTCGGGTAGGTTTCAGTTCACCCAGAAGTTGCTTTCTGGGCCCCAAGAGCAAAGGAAGTCACCGTCACCCCGGCGAGCTGCTCTTCTCACAGGGGCCTGTCACCTCCCAGCTGTGCCCTCACGGCCCTTGGGTCTCTGTCCCCAGGGACTCCCCCACCCTTGTCTGGCCTAGGGACTGCTAAGTGTGCTAGTCCACCCAGCCACAGGGAAGCAGCTGCCTGCAGAGGTTCCTTTTTAGCACCCTCTTCTTGTCCCACTTGGGAGGGAGGCCCGGCCCTGCAGCCTGTGGTCTAACCACGTCCCGCTCAGCGCCAGGGCGCAGGCAGGAAGGGTGTGTCCACCCAGATGTCTCAGGTAGTATCCCTGGGCTGGCAGGAAGGTCCCTCAGGGCAGCCAGGGCCCTGCCCCTCTCCAGGAAGGAGGGAAGTGGGTGATGGAGCCCGGCCCCGTTGTTCTGAGCTGTGACTCACCAGGGACCTGCTGGGCTAAGCATTACTGGGCCTGTTCCATCCTCACCATGGCCCCAGGTGCCTGTGAGCTCCTCCGCCCTGCAGGGATGAGGGACGGGCGTGTGCGCGTGTGAGTGTGTGCGTGTGTGTTGGGGTCAGAGCCCAGGTCACCTGTCCGCAGCGGCGGGCTGTGCTGCCTGCCTCCTGCTCCTGCCCGAGTCAGAGACAGCCCAGCCTCACGGTTGGCGACCACCTGGTACCACCTGCGTCCCCTCCCTGGCGCCTCAGATGCAGGGAACAGGCAGCCTTCCTGGGCCAGGCGGGTCCACTGCTGCTCCGCCCTGCTCAGCCTGGGGCCCTGCCTGCGTGGGAGTCTGTGCTGCCCCGTGCCGCGTGGCTGTGGGCACTGTGTTAAGTGTGGGCTCCGTGGCAGCGTGCCCCACCATGTGCTCCGTGTCCAGGCCGGAGCCAGTCTCTCCGACGCCAGGCTGAGCATCCCCAGTCGGGGCCACAGCAAGCAGCCTCAGCCGATGGCCCGACTTTGCAGGGAGCGGGCGGAGCCGCCTGTGGGGGTCGGAGCTTGGTCCAGGGCTGCTGTCCGGGCTGGTGCAAGGCCGGCCGCCAGGCCTGAGTCCCGTGTGCGTTCCTCCACCTCCCCTGCCCCCGTCTGCTCAGGGCTCTGAGCGATGGCGCTGCCCTGTTGGACCAGCGTGGACGTCTCGGACTCAGGATTCCGTTTCTCCTCCACTCTTGGGGAAGGCTGCCTTTCCTGAATCGGGGAGCCCATGGCAGAACGGGGGTTACCTCAGACCAGCACACTGTCCCCAACCCTGGAGACGTCCTTGATTTTGCCAATGAAGGAGATATGAAAACTCAAACCTAAGCCAGGCGTGGTGGTGCACGCTGTGATCCCAGCACTCAGGAGGCTGAGGCAGGAGAATCGCTGTGAGATCAAGGGCAGCCTGTGCTACAAACTGAGCTCAAGGCCAGCCTGAACTGCAGGGCAAGACCCTGACTCAAAAAACCAAAAAGCAAGGAAATAACCCCCTGCCAAAAAACACCCAAAGCAAGGCAGCCACAAAGAACCCCTCTTATGCCCTGGCAATGTCCATGGGAGGAGGACCCCATGCTCCACCCCACAGGCGCCCAGCCTCTCCTGCAGGCTTTGGGGTTCGGAGCTCTGTGTATGAGCCAGGCCCCGCAGCTTGAGGCCTGTGGGTTAGGAAAGGACGAGATGTAACTATTACGTAGAACGGGGTGGGGCGCGGAGAGACAAGGCTGCCTTTCAGAGCACACACGTGACTCGGGCACGCACTTTGGCCCCAGGCCCTCATTTCCTCGAGAGCGGTCAGTGCGGTCACCTACACCAGGCAGGAAAGCTTTGATCTCTCCTCTGCTGCGCAGAAGCCCTGCTCTGGGCAGGCCTGGAGCTGCTTTGGGGGCTGCGGGACACACAGCCTGAGTCTCCCTCTGCCTTCTGTGGATGGGGCTCCAGGGTGCGAGAGGGGCCAGGCTCTGTGCCATCCCACCCGTCCCCCTCAGGCCCCCTCCAGCGTCAGCCCAGGGACACCAACAGGCCGTGGGTAGAAGACGTCATGGGACTGTAAACTTGTACCCTCTCCCTGTGTTGTGTGGGGCCCACACAGCTGCCAGGTGCTGTGTGCCGCAGAGCAGAGGGTGTCTTTAGGGACAGGTCAGTCACTGCAAAGTCTACAGGCCAGCTGGGGCAGCCTCCCCTCCCCACGCTGCACAGCAGGGCTGCAGTGACGGCCCAGCACTACCAGGGTGTGACTGGCCCTCTGTGAAAGAGCCCCCCCTCGCCCCCGAGCAAAAGTCTGTCCCACTAGTCTGCAGGCTGCCCGCCCACCCCGAGGACCCCAGCTCCCTCCTAGCGAGGGCAGGGTGTGAGCCTTGCTCCCGAAGCAGTGCCTGGCCCAGTGCCGCGGCAGGGAGATGTTCAGCTCCCCAGCATACAGCCTCACAGGCCACCCAGGCCTAGCAACGCGGTCAGGATATGTCCAGGGACAGTAGCAGAGGGCCCTGGTCTTAGCGGCCTTGGCACACAGCAGGAAAGGGGATAAAGTGTAAGAGGGCTGGGCGTGGAGCTGCATGCTTGTAATCCCAGCACTGGGAAGGCTGAGGCAGGAGGATCACTATGAGTCCCAGGCCCCCCCTAGGCTACACAGCAAGACAGTCTCAAAAAAAGAAAAAGTGTGAGAGGCCACTGAGGATCAAAGCTGCCCTCTGAGGAAGCGTTTTCCTTTTCTGCGAGAAAGAGTGAGAAGAGCAGATCCCAAACCTGCCTGGCCGGCGGTCAGGTGGCCATGGGCGGCTCAGTGTGACAGCCGCGGCAGAATGAGACAGAGCCGACCATGCGTCAGGCCAGGTTCTGCCCACGCTTTAACCCATTTCACCTTCCCGGAGGCCTCAGAGGAAACCCTACCACCCCCACCTCACCCATGAGGCACAGAAAGGTGATGGAACATGCTGTGTTTACAGGCCTACAAGTGGACCTGCACACCCAGTGCTGTTGTTGCTATTTTGCTCTACTGAGAACTGAACACAAGGTTTTCACACGGGCTGCACCCTCAGCCCTTTTTAAAATTTATCTTGAGACAGACTCTTGCTAAGCTGCCCAGGCTGAGCCTGAGCTTGCCGTCCTCCTGCCTCAGCCTCGCTGAGTAGCTGGGACTGCAGGTGAGTGCTGCTACCCTCGGCTTGGAACACTGTTCGTGAAAGAGAGAAAGCCAGAGGAGCCTGCTGGGGCGAAGGCCTGGAGAGGGCGTCCCTGGTGGGAGAGCCACGGGGAAGAGACTTGGGGGCATCGCAAACACCCAGCAGAAATGTTGCGCTTCCCCAGCCCTCTCCTGGAGCTGCGGCCAAGTTTCCAGCTCTCAGTAGTCCCTTCATGCAGATGCAGCCAGTGGCTGCCCCGCATGTCTGGCATTGCCTGCTATGTAGGTGACAGGCCGTGCGGTCTGCCCAGGGGCACGTCGGAGCTTTCTTTCTGCAGGACAGGAGGGAATCTAGGTGAAGTGACGCGCAAGTCTCTACAGGTTTTCTCTGGCCACGCCCAGCGCCCCGGGGCCAGCCTGCCTGGTGCAGGGTATGCACTGGCCTAGGGGGTTTTGCCTGTTTGCCTACTAGATAGCTCAAACCGCCTGTGTGTGGATATCTGCAGGCCTGGGACTCGGGGCCCAGCCACACGATGAGCTGGGGTCTCATTCAGGCCCTCCCTGCCCCACCCCAGAGGCCCCGGAGCAGCTCTTCTGTTCCCTGCCCCAGCCCGCACTGGTCCACACCAGCCCAAACCGACCTTAGGAAGGAGGCTCTGGGGCTGGTGGGGTGGGACAGTGATGTTGGCAATGTTAACTTTCCTACCGCGCATTGCCCTGGTGAAGCCAGGATGATGGTGCCCGTTCACTGGGCTATTTTTGAAGCTGATGCATAATTCACATAGTGTAACGTCGCTCTTCACGTCCTAGTGTACAGTTCAGTGGGCTTTTTAGTACAATAACAAGGTTGTACAACCAGTAACACTATCTGATTGCAGGACTTTCTTTTTCTTTCTTTGGTTTTGGAGACAGCTTGCTATGTAACTCAGGCTAGCCTTGAACTCACTATGTAGCCCAGGCTGGCCTTGAGCTCACAGTGATCCTCCTGCCTCAGCCTCTGTAATGCTGGGATTACAGGTATGTGCCCCCATGCCTGGCCAATTGCCTGTGTCCCTTATCACTTGCTCCCTATTCACCTGCCCCCCAACATCTGGCAGCACCCAGTCAGTCTGTTTCTGTGTCAAGGGTTTGTCTCTTACAGACATTTTTAATATATGGACCTATATAATGTGCGGCCTGTGGCATCTGAGTTCCTTCCCTCAGCATAACCCCTTTCAGGCTTGTCCGCTCTGCAATGTGAATTGGTTGTTCTGCGGCTAGTCATCCTTTGCATGGATTAACTACGTTTTCTTTATTCGTTCATCGGTTGAGGCACAGCTGTGTTCTTCCTGCTTTTTGACTACTATGAGTAACACTGCTATGACCAAGCTTTGGCACAAACACGGGCTTGCAGCAGTGTTTACAGTTGGCATATACGTAGGGGTGGGATTGCTATGTGGTAATTCTGTGTTTAACATTTTGAGCAAATGATGGACTTGGGGTTTTTTTGTTAATTTTAAAGAGAAAAAAGTAAAATTTCAAAACAAGATAATAGGAGGGTAATGGTGAATACATTGCATATTGTTATCTTTAAATTAGTTACTCAATCCAGGCATGGTGGCACACGCCTGTAATCCCAGCGCTCGGGAAGCTGAGGCAGGAGGATTGTTACAAATTCAAGGCCAGCCTGGGCTACAAAGTGAGTGCAAGGCCAGCCTGAACTGCATAGCGAGACCCTGTCTCAAAAAGCAAAAAAAAAAAAAAAAAAGATAAATTAGTTACTCAGAGTACAAGATATGGCCATTTAATTGTCCAAACAATGTTAGCATAAACCTTTCTTTTCAAAGAACTAAAAGAAAATAGTGGTATAACTATCTTGTGTATACATATATATATATTTGCATAATGGACTATTTTAGAGAATGCTGCACCATTTTACACGCTCCCTACCCACCTATGAGAGTTAGAATTTCCCCACATCTTCCCCAACACTTACTCTTACCTATCATTTTATTATCGCCTACTGGGTGTGAAGTAGTATCTTATTGCGGCCTACATTTGCATTTCCCTGATGGCTAATGATGTTGAACATCTTTTTACAAGTTTATTAACTCTGTCTATAACTTATTTGAAGAAATGTCTATTCAGATGCTTTGCATATGGGAAGAATTGGGTTGTTCATCTTTGTGTTGCTATCCCTAGGTCATTGATGGAGGATGGGAGGATGTGGGGACATAGAAACATAGAGCAAGCCCTTTGCACGTATAAGAATATAGTTGGCTCATATTTGTTTTGAGACAGGGTCTCGCTATGTAGCTCAGGCTGGCCTTGAACTTGCAGCCATCCTCCTGCCTCAGCCTCTTGCATGCTAAGATGGTAGGTGTGTCTGCCCACCTTCCTGGCTACTATTTTCTATGAACTAAAAAGTGAGTAGTGACAACTCGGAAGCAGAGGAGCAGAGGATGCACATGTGAGGTCAGGTCCATGTAGGGAGGGAGCAGAGAGTGAAGGCTGTGTCACTTGTGGGACTTCCTGGAGGGCCCGGGGACGCTGAGCTGTCATGTGGCCTCCTCAGAGGAAGCGTGAAGGAGATGGGGAAGGAAGAGGACTTGGATGACGCATGCATGGCTGCAGCTGCTAGGGAGGGGTTGAGGCCCGGGAGCCCAAGAAGGGGTCTGGGCAGAGAGGCAGGAAAGAGCCCCCTGCAGACCCCAGGGACACCGCAAGTCAAGGAGACAGGCGCTCAGCATCCTGGGGTCCCAGCTCGGGTCTAGGCGGGAGGGGTAGACTCTGAGGGAGCCGACAGAGCAGAGTGTTCCATGGGGCAGAGGGTGCTCCCTGGGGGTGGTGACGGCTGCAGCGGCCCCCTTGCCCCAGGGACAGGAGGGGCGAGCAGGTGTGGGGTCCCAGCTGTCGCGTATGTGGGGCCAGACCCTCTGGGCTCTGAGTCTGCCTCTGCCATCTTGCAGAGTTACTTCTGCTTGGTGCATACTGGTTTTTGTGCCTCCCTCCCACTCTTTTTCGGTTTCTGAGACAGCGTCTCGCTGTGTAGTCCGGGTTGGCCTTGAACTTGCGGCAGTTCTTCTGCCTCAGCCTCCCGAGTGCTGGGGTTACAGGGGTACAGCACCATGCCCAGCATTTCTGTTCCCTTTGATAGGAAACTACTATATTAACAAGTACCAGGGCCCACCTATTTGGTTTCAACTACAAACTGTAAACTACACTGCAGAGAGCTGGCCTCCAAAGCATATAATATAAATATATTAATATAAAAATATGTGACCTAGTGCACTAACTAGACTCATCATTACAGTTGGAAGTTTCTAGAAACATTAGGATGTTTTCCTAATGAGTTAGAATTTTGTCCTAAATATCACACTGAGTGTACAGAATTAAACGATGCGTTGTACTTTATGATCGATTCTTCTGCAGTCAGACACTGAAGTCACCCACGATGCCTTGCTGTTGCAGACACATCTGTGGTGAAGGTCTTCACGCAGTGATCTTCTTCAGATTTCTGGTCATAGACTCACAGGGGTGAGATGACTACCTCGAAGGACAGGGACATTTTTAAGGCTTTTCATAGAGAATGACAAATTGCTTTCCAGGAATGCTGTACCAATTTATGCTCCAACAAGCAGCAGAAGAGAGCACCTGCTTTGTTCCAATGTCTTTATTCTACAAATTTTCATTTAAAAAATTGTTAGGTTGGAAGGTGAAATGTGGTGGTCTGTTCAATTCTCTTTGTCATTTTTCTTCTATTATAGATTAGAAAGCTGTAGCCGGGTGTGGTGGCACACACCTGTAATCCCAGCACTTAGGAGGCTGAGGCAGGAGGATCACTGCGAGTTTGAGGCCAGTTTGGGCTACAAAGTGAGCTCAAGGCCATCCTGAACTGCATAGCGAGACCTTGTCTCAAAAAAAAAAAAAAAAAAAAAAAAACAGAAACCTATAGATTTTCTGCAATCTGCTTCTATGAACTGTTGCTGTCATGTTTGTTGCGAGTGTTTTCAGGAAAGTTTGCCTTTAAACTTTATTCTTGTTTTGACATTCAGAAGTTGTAAATTTTTGCAAAGTCTATCCATGTTTTTCTTTTGTGATTTCTCCCTTTGACTTTCAAAGGAGGGTTGAAAGGGCGGGTTCTGCACACGGAAGTTCACTTCTTCTCCGTGGGGAAGGCAGGAAGGTTAGGGCGGTGTCTTTACAGATCACAGACCCGCGTCCTCTCCTGACCAGGTGCACTGGGCCTGGCTTCCCCATCTGAAGACCGACGCTAAGAATTCTTCGTGGCAGGAGGGGTGGGTCCACTGAGTGGAAAATGTGTGTCACGTACTTAGCAAAAACTTGTACTTGGCAAAAATGAGCGGTTGTGGGTTATTGTTTCTGGGTTTTGTTGTTTTAGGTTGGACCCTTTCACCTACTGGACTTAGTCTAATGGCTGGTATAAGACAAAGATTTATGTGTATTTTCTCACGTAACCATCTTTACCCAAATCTCCTATGGAATAATTTATTCCCCTTGATTTTATTCCTTCTTTGTGCCATTTCTTTTTTAAACCATATATTGTTAACTTCTTCTTTTTTTTTTTTTTTGGTATTTTGAGGCAGGGTCTCACTGTGCAGTTCAGGTTGGCCTTGAACTCATGGCGATCCTTCTGCCTGGGTCTCCTGAGTGCTGGGATTACAGGTGTGCACCACCACTCCCAGCTTAATTAACTCTGACACATCCCTTCCATGCCTGTTTATTCTTTTGGATGTATCATATCTATAGCATATCAGAAGCATTTGCCACGACTTTACAAAATACTTGGTTCCAAGATTTTCATATTACTAAAAAAAAAACCAAAAAAAAAAAAAAAAGATTTTCATATTATTTCCAAGTGAACCAGATAATGATTTTGTCGAGTTGGGAAAAAAAGAAAACCCTAGTATTGGACCTTTGATTTGAGCAGCATGAAATCCAAATACAACTTGTGAAACTTGACATTTTAGCAATATTCCATCCCCTTAGCAATACAGCCGGTGGTCTCTGGTTATAGTTTTGCAACCTTTTCCACATAGGCCCTGTATATTTCTTGTTATGATTACTTTTGATTACTTTGTATTTTTACTACTTTGGGGAAGGATTCCTTTTTCCTCGAAGATACTGGCTTATGGTAACTTGTTACCTGCAGGGAAGTCTCCTGTTCTGACTCCTCACCCAGTCTACATTATTTGCATCTTTATGATTTTTCTTGATAGACCCTCATATAGGAGGCGTGATTGCAAACTATGGTGGATATTTAAGTTTTACAAATTTGCTGCAGTAAAAGATACATTGTCATGAGTCCCCTTACTTCAGTCTCACTCCCACCACTTTCTGCAGCAGCTCTGGAGTCCTCTTTCCTGAGTGTCTTCAGCTGTGCTGTTGGGGCTGTCCTGAAGTCCTGAACTGAACCAAAACGGTGACCTTTTGCGATCATTTTGATGTGGGAGAAGAGCCAGCAGCTGCATGTCTCCAAAGCGGATGAGTGCGTGGACGCGGACACCTTCATGTTTTTAGGAGCCTGCCTTTCTGTTGGATGGTACTTGGCGTATTTCTGATCATAGCTCATAAAGACATTAAGGAAAGAAGACTTCCAGAGCTGCTTCAGAAAGTGGCAAGAATGTGGGAGCAGTGTCTTTGAAACAAGGAGAAATATTTTGAGGGGGGGTCCATGGCAGTGTGTCTTTTACTGTAATACAGGTTTTTTTTTAAGTAAACATTCACTGTATATTTCGATCATCTCTCGTATCTATCATCATTTTATAAGATCCTTCCAAATACTTCCAACTCTTACTCTTCTTCTTCTTCTTCTTCTACTCCTCCTCCTCCTCCTCTCCCTCCTCCTCCTATTTCTTCTTCCTCTTCTTCTTCTTCTTTGGGGGGTACTGGGAATCAAACTCACAAACTCGTGCTTGCTAGGCAGGCTCTGTGCCGCCGAGCTACATCCCCAGCCCAGGAGTACAGACTTCTGAAGGACTGAGTACTGAGGCTCTGCAAACATCTTGTGTGTCTACCGCGAAGCTGCTAGTGGGTGTAACAGCCCCATCTTATAAATTTTCTAATATTAAACTATTTTTATATGGCTAAAATGAACTATTCCTAATTATGGCTATTTTAATTGTACTGTGGATATTATTTACATGTAATATATTTTACACATATATTTTTTTCTGTCTTCATAGGGGTGGGTGATTTGGTCATGTTATGGCTTAAGAGTCATGTCATCATTATCTGACTCTTGATTTTTTTTTGTCTTTTTGAGGCAGGGTCTCACTATGCAGTTCAGGCTGGCCTTGAGCTCACTTTGTAGCCCAGGCTGGTCTCGAACTCACACCGATCCTCCTGCTCAGCCTCCCGAGTGCTGGGATTACAGGCGTGCACCTCCATGCCCGGTTTGAATTTTTTTTTTTTTTTTTTGATTTTCTAAGTCAGGGCCTCACTCTGTAGCCCAGGCTGGCCCAACCTTGTAGTGATCTCTGCCTTAGCCTCCTTACAGCTTGATTCTTGAAATACTGAAAAAAAATTTGGCATAGCCACTCTCCTTCAGAGCCATTTATAGAGCCAGCTCCATGGCGTCACCTGTGTCTTTGGTATCCATCTTGTTTTCTCTTTCCTCTGGCCGGTCCCCCACAAACTCCAGGGAGCACCCCAGTGCGTGAGGCTTTCGGGCTTCCTGACTCTGATCACGGTTTGGTATCTTCCTTCCTTTCTCTGCCGCCAGTTTTCATATGGTGGCCAGGATTCCAGCGGGAAGTATCGGTGTCTTCAGAGGAGGTGGAGTTGAGGGGGAGGAGTACCCAGGCTGGCCGCCCTCGGGCCCAAAGGGGCAGCGGGAACCACTTCCCCAGAGCCTGGCACGCGGCAGCTACAGGTCAGGACCTTGGCTGAGCTGCAGTGGGGGTGTCGGGGTAGGGTAGGGGAGGAGGAACTCAGCCACCGCTGAGCTGCAGCAGCCGGGGTGGGGCCAGCAGCCAAGTGTCCCCTCCCTTCCCCTCCGGCTGCTGGTGCCCCCGATGCCCCCAGAGCCTGGGCACCACGCACAGGAGAAGGACAGGGGGGAGTCCAGCCCAGTGGGGAGGACGAAAGAGAAGCGTTTAGCTTGCTTTTGTCTGTTTCTTCCCTCTATTCTGTTTGCCAGAGGTTTATCCATTTAGTTTTCTGACAGTGAAGGCACATACTCATAGGTTTATTCACCTGTTCTGCTTTTGGTTTATATATATGTAATTTGTATTTATATATGTGTGTGTTGTTTATATGTTTTACTGATATGTTCTGTATATATTATTTGTATGTTTCTTTTTTGAGGTAACTTCTTGCTTTGTAGCTCAGGCTGGCCTTGAACCCACAGCAATCCTCCTGCCTCAGCCTCCCGCGTGTTGGCATTACATCTGTGCGCTACTATGCCTGGTCTGGCTTGTTCTGGTATTTTACAAAGTGATCTCTGTGGCTTCAGGGGACAGGGATCCTTTTGAGATCTGTCTCCGCTCTTTCTCATCCTTAGCCCTGTCTTCTTCTGAACAGCATTCAGCCTTCCTCCTCATTAACTTTTTCTGCTGCAGCTCCTGCTGCTCCCTGTGTTGATTCTGCTCCAACACTTCTCGTTTCCGGCTTTCTAGCCATCATCTTTCCCTCCCTCTGCACATTTTCCTCAGTGGAAAATCCACTGAGATTTTTCAGAGTTTACAAATCAGACTTCCTTTCTGTCGAGCTTTTTTATTTCTTTTTTTTTTTGGTACTGGGAATCGAACTCAGGGCCTTGCTCTGGCCAGGCAGGC
>NW_004955453.1:2984683-3025236 GCF_000276665.1 Chinchilla lanigera | reverse complement strand
GACAGGGTCTTACTGTGCAGTTCAGGCTGGCCTTGAGCTCACTTTGTAGCCCAGGCTGGTCTCGAACTCGCAAGGATCCTCCTGCCTCAGCCTCCTGAGTGCTAGGATTATAGGCGTGAGCCACCACGCCCAGCCTTGTCATGCTTTTTTAAAGCAGTGGTGCTCTGTGAGACAGAGATGGTTCTTTCTTTTGAGTGGTGATAGGTTCCCACAGGTCAGTGAGCTTTCTTTTTTTTTCTCTCTCTCTCAAAAACTGTCAAGAAAAATTAGCTTCTTTTAGAGGTGGGAGTGAATTTCTGCCCAAATTCTCTGACTAAACGATTAAAAAGGACTGGCAGGGATCAGGACGGGATACCCCCACCCAAGGTCCAGCAGAAGGTGGCAGGGAAGAGCGAAGAGGCCGTGTGACTCGGGGGTGACTCCCTGCAGGGCTCTGGATCCTGAGTCCTCGCTGTATGTGAGCGCTGGGCCCAGCCTCTCTCCCTGCCTTCCTCCCCATCTCTCTCTCTCTCAGACAAGTTAGCAACTAATGACCTCTTTTATCTCATCATTGTTGATACTCTCTGGCTGAGATTCCTGGGGTTTCAGGTGGAACACAGGGAACCTTGAACACCTTTGTTTCCCTTACATTTTCCCTTGTTTCTATGTTGTCCCAAATGGGACCTTTTTCTTTTTCCCCCAGCATTAGGGTTTGAACTCAAGGCCTTCACACTGAGCTACATCCCCAGCCTCTGTTATTTCTTCTTTTGAGACAGGGGCGGCGGGGGTCTTGTTAAGTCACTAGGTTGTCCAGGCTGGGCTTAAACTTTCCACCTTCCTGCTTCAGCCTCCTGAAGTGCTGGGATGGTAGGCGTGTGTTACCATGCCTGGCTACGAATGGCTTTTTGAATGCAGACTTTGCAGTCCACCCCATCTCGACTATTTCCTGCCCATCCCTTCCAGAAGTGTCCAACACTTCCCTGTGAGAGAAAACACCTGTAAAGGAGTTAGAAATTGGAAACGATGCTTAGGGAGACTGACAAAGGGATTTAAACCCCATGATGGGGTGCGGAAAGCAGATCAGCCCAGTGGGACAGAAGCGCCCATGAGGAGGCTCTTGGACTTGAGAGTCTGTCTCCCGCTCCCTGGGGAGCTCACCGTGCAAAGCGTGTTTCGGGGCACAGTGGCCAGGGCTTGCCTGGCAGGGAAGAGTCCTGTGGGAACACGACGTTTACCCGGAGGAATAAATCAAACGCCACAACGTCCTTCCCGCTCCGCTTCCCTGCATTCTCACATTCCAGGAGACCTGAGGCGCCCGCCAGCGCCACGCACCTTCCTTCCCGCCTCCTCCCGCTCGGTGCCGGCGGGCGCCTGACGTGTAGCACTTGTTGGCGACAGCCCTGTGCCAAAGACGCCCTCGCCCCCTTCTCTGGGGAATGAGGCGGACCTCCGCTTCCTGGCTGGGTCCCTGGCCAAGACCAATCACCCGGTCCCCACGAGAGCTCACAGCCATGGCGAGAGCTGGCGTCAGCCCCGCAGCTTGTCACCAAATTGCCCTCAAGGGCTGGGAAGGGCTGAGTGGGACCCGTCCATCGCCCCGGAAGAATCACAAGCAAGCTGTCATGCTACGTTCTGAGGAGCAGTTGTGACATACTATCCAGCCGCAGACTCTGCTTAAACACTTTGCCTGTAAGACTGTATGTGTGCATGTGTGTGTGCGCATACACGCGTGTGTATATCCTGTGTGTATCCAGGTATGCGTAGGTGTGTTACACATGTATGGATTTATGCTCTGCACATACATGCATATGATGTGTGGGCACATGTACATTGTGTGTCTGCATGGACCTGTGCTATGTGTACGTGTACATGGGTGATTGCAGCTGTGGGGGGGGAGCTTCCTGTAGAGCCCCCACATTGGTGGCCTGCACTTTGGAACTGCCGCTGTCCCGAGGGGCGGTGGCTAAAATGCCACATGCTCCTAGATGCTCTGAACTGATCCCCACGAGGACAGACAGTCCAATGGACTGTCCTGGACAGTGTTGGACAGACCTTGGGCCAAGCAGAGAGGCCATCCCTTCCTGGCGTACCAGCTCTGATCCTGGTCTCAGTAGTATGGGTTGCTTCTTCATTTCGGTGTTGCTAGAACATCTTCCAGGAAGCCAGCGGCTTGGTTAAACTAGAGGGGGGTCCGCCTGTCTGCCGGTCTGCAGGCTGAAGCTTTGGGGCGGGCTGGAGCTCCCCACCGCGGAGCCCCTCCCTCCTATTTGCTTATCTGCAGGGGAAGTGTGGGAGGCTGAGAGATAAGGCCCTGGGAGGCTGGGCAGGAGTCCTGGGGATGGGTGAGGCGCTGGGAGGCCTGAGGCTCTGCTCTGCTGCCTCAGGTCCAGACCGTGGTATGTTGCAGGCTCTGGAGACAGGACGGGGGTGGGAAGGTGGAACGGAAGTGACGGGAGGGAGAGAGGGGAAGCTTTGTGTGGAATGAAGGGAGGCATCGAAGTGACGCGTCCCAATCATCCACCAAAATGTCTTTCGAGCACGTCAGAGCCATCAAATGAAAGACTGCAAACTGGCCACATAAAACTAAAAGTTCAAGCTGGGCATAGAGGCAAACACCTATAACCCCAGCACCCAGGAGGCTGAGGCAGGTGGATTGCTGCTAGTTCAAGGCCACTGGGAGACCCCGTCTCAAAATTTAAAAATGTAAAACTTCTACACAGCCAGAAAAAAAAATAACCAGTAACACCGGTAAAATCTGTTAACTCCAAATATATTGTAGCAGAGATCAGAGTCTGATAAACAAGCAAAAAAGATACAAAAACAAAAGCGTGGCAAAGACATAAAAAGGAATTCAAAGAAAAATAACAAAGCAGGAGAACACGCTGAACATTTCTCATACAGAAAGGCAGAGAGCAAGCTATCATTTTTCTTTCACCTCTTTGATTTGCAAAGATTAAAAAGTCTGATACCAGTTGGCGGGCAGGGTGTGGGCAATAGATACTTCCATATCTGGCTGTGTGGGCGATGGTCTCAGGCACGGCGTGAAGTGCCTGGTCTTCCACCCAGCCTCCTCCGTCGCGTGCTCAGAGACAGTCCCTGATGAACGGCAGCACACGGGGCACTCAGCATGTACATGGCTCACGTTTCCACGCGACCACATGCTTCAGAGACAGAGCTGGCACTTGCCCTCTGATCGTCATCCCCGTTTTGGCGGTGAGGAAATGTCCGTGAGACGTAGGAACACATGTTCACAGCGGCACCACTTACAGCGGCAGGCAGCTAAAGACAACGTCCCTCCCCGAGGTCTGCTGAGGTGCATGGCCATGTTCCCAGGATGGGACACGCCAAGCATGGTGATAAACCCTCTCTCTTAGTTGCTGGGGGAAGACCTCTGAGCTCTTTTTGTTGTTGTTTAAAAAAACAAATTTCAACTGGGTACCATAGCGTATGCCTGTCATCCCAGCACTCTGGAGGCTGAGGCAGGAGGATTGCTATGAGTTTGAGGCCAGCCTGGGCTACAGAGTGAATTCAAGGCCAGGCTGAAATACACAGCAAAACCCTGTCTCAAAAAAAAAAAAAAATTAAAAATAAGAAGATAATAATAAATAAAGGTTCTGGGACATTTCACAAACAGAAAAAGAAATAAGAGTTGGCAGGGGGAGATATTTATTTTTCATTTCATTTCTTTCTATATAGTTTTGCTATTTTTCAAATACAGTTTTTGAAATCAAGTTAAACAGTAACATGTGTTGGTGCTGGTAGAGGGCCAGGCACACAGGAGGCCAGGAGACTTCCAGAAGGAAACGTGGCCTGCATGGCACAGCTGGGCCCCTGCCCGGGGTCAGCAGGAACCCCTGGGCTTCCAGTTCCTGGGAAGCGCTAGTGCAGGAAGTGGGTGAGGTCATGGGGCACCATCTCAGCCTGGACCTGCAGGGGCACCTAGGTAGGGCCATTTTGGCAAGTACTTGGCGCAGTTGTCACCAGAATCTTTGTGTCTTTTGAGGGGGTAGGGGCTGAGACAGCGTCTCGCTATGTAGTCCAGTCTGCCCTTAGGCTCACTATGTAGCCCCGGCTGGTCTTCACCTTACAGTGATCCTCCTGCCTCAGCCTCCCACATTCTGGGGTTTCAGGTGCGCATCACCACACCCAGCTTCAGAATCGCCTCTCTTCCCAGCAGCCCATGTTGCATGCTTTTGACCATCACAGCAGTGAAGAGGTCCGGGAGCCCCTCCCGATGGTAGGCGCCTGTGGATGAGACCCACAGCTGCGGGGCCACACCCTGGCCCTTCCCTGAGGCTCTCCGCATGCTGGGGCAGTGGGAAGGGGGGTCTCACCCAGGACTGCTGTCTATGGCGCTCCCACGCCCAGTGGTCATCCAGCAACCAGGGACGGTGCCCAGATCCCTTGGGTGTCAGAGACTGTCCTTGCGGGGACGAGGAGCCGGTGTTCCTGCCGGGTTCTGATGACGTTTCTGATCTATTCCAGGTACCGGAACTGCGTCTACACTTACAGAATCCTGCCCAATGAGGACGACAAGTTCACCGTCCAGGTAAGCTGGCCATAAGAGAGGAGAGGGCACCTGTCCCCGGTCGCCTGGACCTCCGGGCTGGGCTGAGTCTGTCCTCCTCCGAAGCCCATGGGGTGGGGCAAAGACGCAGTGAAACAGGTGTGCCCTGGATTGTCTGCGCCCGCGGTGATAGAAGCACCCGGTGGTGGAGACAGAAGCCCAGAGATGAGGAGAAAAGTCCTCGCTTGTGGTCGCGCCGTGTGTTCCCTGGCTCTGTCCAGCGAGGGACAGGAGGGAAGGCAGGCGGCCTCGCCGGAGCCCAGAGACTCAGCAGGCCACAGCCTTGGTCTGTAGAGCCCCCTCCTGCCCAGCAATGGTGCGAGTGGCCCCTGAGCTCACCACGCAGGGTCTCAGGGCGGCGCAGGACTCAGGGCCGAATTTTAAGAGGAAAAATCACACTGCCCCAAGCCCAGCAAGGCCGCCCTAGGCCTGGCCTGTGGGACAGACACAGAGGGCTCGGGCTGACCACGGTGGAAGTCAGGGAAGCTATTTTTATCCAGCTGCATGAAGAGAACACCGGGGTGGAGGAAAGGAGAAGGCCCTGGTCTCGCGTTCTCAGCCAGGAGGGGCAAGCTGTGTGCGTGTGCATGTGCGTGTGCATGTGCGTGTGCGTGTGTGCATGCGTGTATGTGTGCGTGTGCCTGTGCACCTGTGCGTTACTGAGCCCTCCCGAGTCCTGGTAAGAGCAGCAGAGCAGCTGGGAGAGACAAGCTTTGCTCACCATGTCACAGAGGAGCAACGGGGGGGCCTTGAGGGTTGAGTTGAACAGAAAGTGGAAGCGAGTGACCGGGGAGAGGAAGACCCACTGCTGGCTCCAGACCTGACAGGGCCTTTGATCCCAGCACTCAGGAGGCTGAGGCAGGAGGATCGCCATGAGCTACATCATGAGTTCAAGGCCAGCCAGAACTACAGTGAGAGCCTGTCTTAAAAAACCAAAACAAAGAAAACCCCAAAATAGAATGTGTGTCTCTGATGTGGGCTCTTCACCTCCCAGGACATGGTCGCCTCAGCGCTGCCACTGTGTCCACGCCTGGGACGGCGAGGACATTCCCTCTGGCTTGGTGTCCTTCCTGGGGAGCCCTGAAGGGAGTCACACGCTTTAAGTTAAAAGTTGGTTGGCGCCTTTGATGTCCTCCCCCTTACGGTTTCTTCTCTTCCTTCAAAGTGGAGGAGCTCTAAGTATGACTGGAAAGACACGACTCTGTGGCTTTCTGTGTCACCCTGTACCCGTCCCTCGCGGAGGCGCAGACTGCGTCTGTCTGGGGCCCGCGCCCTGCCCACCGCACGCTCCCGCTCCGGCGCTTCCTGTGATGCCGAGTTGTCCCAGGTTGGGCAGCGGCTTTGAAAGCCAGGGCCTGTCTGTGCTTCAGGGCGGCAAGAAACAGTGGCCGCGTTGGCCAAGCTGCCTAAGTGGCGGTGGGCCTGGTGCCAGGGCAGAGAAGGGCCAGGCCACTGGCCGAGCCCCACAGCTGTGACTCGCCTCTTCTCAGCGGCTTGGCACCCAGTCCCCAGGGAGAGCAGAGGGACGAGGACCCCACTGGCTTTCCCGGTCTGGGCCTCTCAGAGGCCCGAAGACTGTGTGCGACTCGGCTATCCCAGAGGAGCTGCCCCCAGAATCACAGGGACCGGCACGGTTCCCTCAGGCCACCTCAGCCCGGGCAGTGGTGGGCAGTTTTCACAGAAGAGAGCCAGCTCTGGGGAACAGGGCTCTCAACCCTGGCCCCTGGCCTGTGACCAGCTTGCTAGACAATACTGGACATGAAAATACATGTTCTAATCAGGCATGGAGGTGCATCCCTGTAATCCCAGCACTTGGGAGGCTGAGGCAGGAGGATCACAGTGAGTTTGAAGCCAGCCTGGGCTCCATAGTGAGATCCTATCTCAAAAAGCAAATAGCAAAAAAAGGTACGCTTCCTAAAATAAGTGGCAGCAGAGGCCCCAGCAGAGCAAATTTGAGCACAAGCCCAATTAAGCCCAGTCAGGGTCCCCGGGGGAGGCTTCAGCAGTTACTGATGGAGGCTGATTTTAACTCAAGTTCCTCTTTTCACTTTGAGGCAAAAGAAACCCTCACAGGCTTTCCTGGGCTTGGCTTCAGTTTCTAAATAAGTCATTCCTCACCATGAAGTCTGTTTGGTGTCACCAGAACACGGGGCTCCCTCAAGGGGGCAGCGGGCTGAAAGCCGTGCCACCTCACCGGGGCTCTTCCAGGGGGGCTTCTGATTGCCACCAGAGGCACACCTCACCAGGCAGTCTACACCCGGCTGCTCCCACGGCCCTGTGTTGGTCCCATGGAGAGGTGCGACCCGCTTCTTGGGGACTCTTGTCTTGCTTCATCTGTGCTTATTCCCAGTGACGGGGACCCCGAACCTTGTAGTCATGACCTCTAACATGGCCCCACCTGGTGCGAGGCCGGGGAGGAAAGAAACAAATAGAAGAAATGAGACGGGCAGGAGAAGGAAGGCGGTGGAGAAAGAGGAAGGAAGACACGAAGAGGAGGAGGAGAGAGGGGAAGGAAAGGGAAGGGAGGCAGGGTCAAGGGAAGAAATGGAAGGCTACAAGTAAGATGGGGCAGTTTGGACGGAAGAAAAGAAATGGCGGGAGGAGGAGGCAGCCCAGCAGGGGGCGGGGCGAGCGGGAGATGAGTTGGTCTAGAAGATTCTCAGCAGTACCCCGCTGTGACAGGGAGGGTAGGAATTTCACTGGAGCCCAACGTCTCTCAGCTCTGCTCTCTGGGCTGGAGACTGTGTCCTCCGGGACCCCTGTGGCCTATGGGGTTGTGGAGCAGTTGTTCATAGAAGAACCTTCTGGAACCTTCTGTCCAACCTCAGGGAGGCCGGAGGAAGGCCGGACGCTCAGCTCCTGGGGAAAATGTGTCCCACACCGGAGGGGGTTCTCATCAATCCCGTCTCCTTTCCAGAGCTGGAAGGGGAAGTGACTCTTTGCTCAGGAAAGTGTGACCATCTTGGGCCCTGGCCCACAGTGAGCCGGGCAGCCCTGCTGCCTCAGAAGAGGACCTGGGCCTTGGTTCTGGGAGACTCTGAGGCAGCAGCAGCTGGAGAGAGGCTGAGGGGAGACCAGGCCAGGGCAGGCCTCAGACGTGTTCCGTAGACAGCCACCCAAGCCGGGAGCACAAGGGAAGCAAACGCGTCTCTTTAGCTCCATCCCATGCCCTCCAACACTTGCTCGCTTCCCACCAAGAATGAAGTAAAAGATAAAAACTGCTCCAGAGAGCCGGGCATGGTGGCTCGGGCCTGTCATCTCAGCACTCTAGGAGGCTAAGGCAGGAGAATTGCAAGCTAGAGCCCAGTCTACGCAACTAAGTGACTTGGTGAGGTCCTGTTTCAAAATAAAAAATAAAGGGGCTGGGGATTTAGCTCAGTGGCAAAGCGCCTGCCTGGCAAGTGTAAGGTCATGAGTTTGATTCCTGGTACTGGGAAAAAAAAAACAACTGAAAAGTAAAGGACCATAGCTCAGTGCAAATGCCCTGGGTTTGACCCCCAGTATATAAACAAAAAACCTGCCTGTGATCTCCATCCCCTGGGGGTCTCTGTGAAGTCCCTGTGTTTCCTGAGGCCAAGATCCCACGCCGGATGTGAAGTCAGGACAGCAGCGTGGTGGGTGTGAACACACCTTTAGATGAAAAGGGAAACTGGATGCTCCTTGTCCCATAGACTTGGCTCATTTCCTGGATTTAGAAGAAAGGCCTTGGGCAGGAGCCAGCCCTGAGCTCTCCAGGGGAGACACTCGGGACTCAGCCTCCTGGTCCCGTCGCTGGCTGTCCTGCTGCTGTGGGCAGCTCGGCTTTGGGAGAGCGGAGGAGCCGGTGCTCTCAGGGCTGTTCCGTCCCGAGGTCGGCAGTTGGCCTTTGTTATTAAGCTCAGGAAGCGGGTGGCAGCTGTTATTGTTCTGCATGAAACCAAGATTCCGCCGGAGCCTCGGAGCAAAGGATGTGGCTGGAGTGCCGCTTCCTGAAGTCACACAGGAGGGACTACAGAGGCTCCGGCGACAGACGGTGGTGTGACCAGGGCCAACCGGACCGCAGGACATGGGGTCCTCTGTGTCATGACCACCACATTCTAGGAGCTTGGCTTTGTACTGCTTGTTTGAGTCAGGGTCTCACTGTGTAGTGCAGGCTGGCCTTGAACTCACAGGGCTCCTCCAGCCTCCCAAGTGCTGGGGTTACAGGCGTGCACCGCCACGCCCGGCCTCAGTATGCACGGCTTTCATATTCAACTTAAAATTTACATTTGCTGCTCTGAAATTCCCCTGGAAGACCCCAGACCCCTCTGTGTTAGGATTCCTGTAGCTTCAGGGGACAGAAAACCCTACTTGAAGAAAGTATTAATTATCTCACAAAGCAGGAAGTCCAGAGTGAGAGTGGCTTCCAGGCCGGTTAATTCTGTTTCCCTAGCTCAGTGGCATCGTCAAGTAGTCAGGTTCATTTCACCTTCTGCTCTGCCATCTGCACATTAGCCTTGCTCTCCAGCTGCTTCTCCTCATGGTTGCAAGATGGCAGCAGTGGCTCCAGCTATCATATCCCATGACAGCTTCTGCAGGCAGAAATCAAGGTCATTTCATCCTAAGACAGATGGGCTCTCCCTAGAAGCCGCATAGAAGGCTTCCCCTCACATCTCATTGACTGTATTTGCACTCTGTTCCCTAGTCAAAACCCATCAACACACAGGACGAGTTGGTGTCAGCCCTGTGCTATTTGGGGCAACAAAAAGGGAAACGGACTCACCATCTAGGCAAAAGGGACCAAAAGTCTCTGGAACAGAGAGAAGTAGGATCAAGATGGCCAGGATCATGGGAAAATATGAAAACAGTTATTTGAGGCACAGATGACAAACAGCATGTGTATGATTTCACTCGGAACTCTCCAAGACCCCTGGGAAAGGACTGAAGGCCCCGCGGCCACACAGAGAGAGCAGTGAGGGTGGCCTGGCCACATGTGCCCCAGAAGGCTAGAGAAATGAGGGCCTCGGCTTTCTGTGGAGGCTCTGAGAAGAAACCAGTCAAGTTAGAATAAGAGCAGATTCAAAAACCAAACAGAAATCAGGGCATGGTGGTGCACGCCTGTAATACCAGCACTTGGGAGGCTGAGGCAGGAGGATTGCCAAAAGTTCAAACCCAGCCTGAACTGCATAGGGAGATGCACAAAAAAACAAGAACAAAGTCAACAAAAGCAGGCACAGTGGCACACACCTGCAATCCCAGATGCTCAGGAGGCAGAGGCGGGAGGATCACAAAGTCAAAGCCAGTTCAGGCGACTTAACAAGAATCTGTCTCAACACAAAAAAATCCCAAAGGCCTGGGAGTATAGTATAGTATATTGGTGACAGAGCACTTGCACGGCATGGCTGAGGCCCTGGGTTCAATCACCAGTACTAGGGGAAAAACATGACCATCAAGTTTTAGGCTGCCAAAGGCATACAAGCTGTAGCATACCGCTAACCTGAAAAAGCACAGAAGCCGATCCATACTGCCCCATGCCTACAGCCCAGGAGGCATCGATTTCCTGCCGGACACTGGGGGATTCACTCCGGTCCTCTACCCTGCAGCCTGAGCTTTTGGGATCTGGAATTTTTCCTCCAAAGACACCCCGAATCCTCCTGAGAAGCCTTAGGGATCACCCCATAAAAATAGCACACCGCCCTCCCCCGTCACTCTGGAGCCCCTTCCCCTCCTTTATTTGTGACTATCCAATCTGTTTGTTTGTTAGTTTGTTTGCTTGCTTTGCAAAGCTGGGGTTCAAACCCAGGGCCTCACACATACTGGGCAAGTGCTCTACCACTGGGCTATATCCTCAGCCCTGGCCTTTGTGTCTTTGTCCCTTGAGTTATTTTTTTGTCTACCCTGGTGCTGTTGCTAGCATACAGTGAGTTCTACTAAACATTGCTCGATCCAGGTGCAGTGGTGCAGGCCTGTAATCCCAGCACGCAGGGAGGCCGAGGCAGCTGGGCCCTGGCTGTGGAACCAGCTGACCACTGCTGGTATTCAAGCCATTGTCTTCGAACAAGATGCAAGACGACCTCGCTTCTCAGTGCAGTTAGTGGGGCAGCCGTATGTTCTCACTAGAGCCCTTAAAGGTCAGAGTGGCTCAGTATAGAGATTCCCCATGGCCAGTACACTCATGCATTTATTCTTCATACACCCACCTACCCACCCACCCATCTATCCCTCCCTCCCTCCCTCTATGCGTGCATGCATCCCTCCATCAATCCATGCAGCCATCCATGCAGCCATCCATCCATCCCTGCATCAGTCCACGTACCCATCCAGCTATCCATCCACCCATGCACATGGGAAATGAGGATACAAGTTCAGCCCCATGGACCCAGTCCCTGGCTCATGGACTGTTTCACCCAGGAACCAGTGTGGAGCTATTTTCAAACTCTTCTCATGGGCCCAGGTATGCATGTCTCGAAGGATAGGTGTCAGGGAACTTCCACAGTGAAAAGCGCTTCTCCTCAGGTGGCTGGAATGAATGGCCAGCTGATCCCAGAAAGAGGTCACTTGGGAATTCTGCTCCCTCCCTGTGCTCCCGAGGTTTCCCCTCCCTGTGCACGCCCTTGCACACGGGCACCATGTGTGTCTCTTCCCTGTCTCACTGGAGCCAGCACAGAATGGGGGTTCATGTGCACCCCTTGAAAGAGCAGCCCAGCTGAATCCGGCCGAGCATGCTGCCTCTGCTTACTATTCGGGGCTCAAAGAGCCTCTTTAAATAATCTTCCCCGCTTATGCTTGGCAGAGGTGTCCTTCACTTTGTGCAATTTCTCCTGAAAATATGGACATTACTTAGTAGTTGATCAATTAGTCATTTGTACAAAGAAACCCAACATAGCTGGGCAAGGTAGCAAAGGTCTGTAATCTCAGCACTCAGGAGGCTGAGGCAGGAGGATTGCCATGAGTTTGAGTCTACCCTGGGCTACATAGTGAGTTCAAGGCCAGCCTGGTCTACATAGTGAGATCCTGACTGAGACAAACAAACAATAACACAAAATTATCTCAAGGTCAACCTGGACTACATCACTGTGAGACCCTGGCGGGGGAGGCCCATGAGAGCCGAGACCTTGTCTCTCCTGCTCACCGCTGTCTCACAGCACTAGCAAAATGCCTGGCACACAGTAGATGCCCAGTGACTGGGCACGTGGTGTTCTGTGATGTGAACAGATTCTGTGCCTTTTCTGTAAGGGAGGGACGGGGACCTCCAAAGCCGACCTGCTCCGACCTTCCGTGGTTCTGAGTTGGGGACGTTCAGGGTCAGTGCCTCATCACTGCAAGGTGGTGGGGGGTGCAAGGGGCCCCGGAACAGTGCCTGGAGGGAGCGGCTGGGGCTGGGCCGCAGCTCAAATCAGGGCACTGCCGGGGCGGCAGCCCCCCGAAGGCGGCAGGCTCCAGGCTGGGCACAGTTGCCGCGGGCTGTCATTTCTGCATTCCAAGCACCTCCAGAGTTTTAGAGAGAGAAGCAGCAAGCTGGAAAGAAAAGAGCCTCAGGGATTCGCAATTACGGATAAAAGTGCACCGCCCCTCAGGCTTCTGGCGGGGAGTGAGATGGTCTGTGTTCTGGGGAGGCTGGAGTCTGGAAGGCTTTTGGAACAGTTGTGCAGATTAGCTTTTAGTGCGAGGGATTGAACCCAGCCCGGCGCATGTTAGGCAAGTGCTGCACCCTGAGCTACACCCTCAGCTCCGCCACCAGCTTCAGCTTGAAGCCAGGGCCTTTGCTGGAGTGAGAGGGGGGCTGGAGGGGACCGGGGACTCCCAACAGCCCACCCTTCCCACCTGCATCCACTCTTCCATCCCACGACCAACCGAGCCCTGTCTTGGCGCCTCCCCGCCCGTCTCCCCAGCTTTGCACCTGCAGGGCTCAGTGCCTTCCTTCCTACTGGGTGGACAAAGGCAGGGAGACAACTCGACCCCAGGTGAGGAGGGCCATACCAGCAGCAGTGGAAAGAAAAATGACCAGGGCCCGACAGACATGGAGAAATAAATAGACTCCCAGCCTGCGGCCTCCTGCAGTCCTGCTCTGCTCGCTCAGCCTCTAAGGTTTTCATTTTTTGGTTTCTTGAGACAAGGTCTCCTCATGTAGTTCATGCTGACCTTCAACTCATTATGTAGCCCAGGCTGGCCTCAAACTCACAGCGACCCTCCTGCCTCAGCCTCCCAAGTGCAGGGATTACAGGCATGTGCCACTATGCCCAATTAATATTTTTCTTTTCTTTTGGATTGAGGAGAATGACTGTTGGTCAGTATTTGTCATCTCTGCCTTTTCTCATAGGAAAATAGTAAATGGTAAAGATACTCAGAACAAAAATATGAACCAGAAGGAAAATCCCCTACCCTGAGACAAGTTTCCCTTCTTGGGTAGTTATCAATGTAGCTGTTTCTCTAAAATTTAACTTTAGAGTCTGTAATATATTTGTTATGTTAAAAATAGCCTGAAAGACCACACATTAAGTGCTCACTGGGGCATTCTGGACAGGCTGGCAGATGTCTCGCAGGTGGGGAAAGGAGAGCGTGGCAACAGTGTGAAAAGGATTGTATCGGGCGGGGTCAACCCCAGGGAGCTGCCTGCAGTTTTAAGAGCTGGATGGCCCTCACTGATGCCTGAGAATGCTAATAGGAACAGATAGCACAGGCTGAGTAGCTTGTCCAAAATGTCTGGAACCCTAGCAGGCTTGGATTTCAGACTTCTTTAGATTTCGGAATGAGTATGTCTCAGAGATGGTACTCACATCAAAACACAAAATTCACCTGTGTTTCCCATACCCATGGCGCGTGGGGCCGGACAGCGATCTTTTATACGACGTCCTTGGTGCCCGCGTGTCTCCACGGTGACCCGGCCCACGTGACCAGGCGTGGCCTTCCCTGTGTGGCAAAGAGCTTGGGTGTTGGAGCATTTCAGAGCTTGAGTTTCCAGACTAGGAACGCTGCAGGGTAACAGTAACAGCATGGCATCTGATGCCGGAGTCCTCGTGGTAACTGGAGCTGCCCCAGCGCCGCTCTGTCCTGCTGCCGGGCTGGGGCAGCTTTGGGCCACGTCCCCTTGGCAGAGCGCATGCCGCCCCTCAGCCCCCTGCCCTGCGTCCCTGCGCTGCTCCCTGGGGTCTGAGACCCCGCGGTCACCCTGATCCCCTCCCTGCGGGAGCCCCAGGGACTCTCAAGAGCTGGGGTGTCCCATGACCACCGGGCACTCACAAGGGGGCTGTCCCGTGCTTCTGTTGAATTTGAGATGTGCCAGGTGTGGAAACATACCGAGTCTCATTTTTTTTTTCAGTGCTGGGGATGGAACCCAGAGCTTTGTGCACACTAGGCAAGTGCTCTTCCACTGAGCTACATCCCAGCCTTGGGTCTCAGGCTTTGCACATAAAAGGAAGGAAGAAGGAAGGAAGGAAGTTTAAAACATTTTAATGTGTATGTTAATTGAAGTCTTCATATATTGGACATATTAAATTAAAGTTTCTAAAATGTTTTAAAATTATGGCTGCTTGCCAGACATGGTGGCACAAGCCTCTAATCTCAGCACTTGGGACGCTGAGGCAGGAGGATTACTATGAGTTTGAGGCCAGCCTGGGCTACAGAGTGAGTCCAGGCCAGCCTGAACTACATAGTGAGGCCGTGTCTCAAAAAAAAAAATAGATATAGATATAGATATAGATATAGATATAGATATAGATATCTATCTCACTGCTAAATATTTTTAAATCAATGTAGAACTTACATTGTATTCTTACTAGATGGAATTCTACAGCAGTGATGGTGAAACTTAAGAGCTTTTAGTGAGACAAATAGCCTCTTGCCGCACACATGCCATAGCTTCACCACCACTGCTGTAGAGCTTTGCTACTCAATGTGTGGTCCACAGACTAGAAGCTTTAGCATCTTGTAGCAGTTGCAAGCAATGTAGAAAATCAAGTTGGGTATGCTAACAAACACTTGTGATCCCAGCACTCAGGAGGCTGAGGCGGGAGGATTGTTGCAAGTTCAAGGCCAGCCTGAGCTATATAGTAAGACCCTGTCTCAAAAAAACCAAAATTAAGTAAGTAAATGTAAATTACAAAGCATTCCAACAAAACAGAAGTGCAGACACCACACACAAAAACCTGCGCTCTCTTCCCCACACCCAGTTTAGACCTGAGCCATTGTCTGTGCCTCCACGTGGAGATGGAGCCTGTACAAGATGTGGGTTTCCTCCACTTGGCTCTGTAAAGCGAGTTATGAGAACTGGACAGAAGCACTCGGCAGAGGAGCAAGGCTTTGATTTTTAGGCTTGAGCCCTGGGTACAGCACGGGGGCGGGCAGGATCCCAGGCTGACCGAGGACACAGGTGTGCAGCGTTTGTGACCTCCGCATGGTGAGCAGAGACCTGGTCTCTTGACGTCACCTCTGGACGGACGTGGGGTTCACTGTCCTGCATTCTTCCCTATCGGGCCTCTGCCTGTGACCCGGGTCTCATTACCATCTTAGGTTCCCACCTCAGGTTATGATTTTAATATGCTAATAAAGTAGGTAACTATACGTTACTTTAGTTTCTTCTTGTCATTGTAGTTTTATTTTGGTTTGGTCTGGGGGTTTTTTGTTTTTATAAGACAGAGTCTTGCTATGTAATCCAGGATGGTCTTGAACTCACTGTGTAGCCTGGCTGGCCTCAAATTTGTGTCAGGGGGGGGGAGATAGCTCAGTGACATAAGCACCTGCCTGGCAAGTGCAAGGTCCTGAGTTCGATTCCCGGTAACCAAAAATAAATAATAAAATAAATTTAAAAATTATGTCAATCCTGCCTCAGTCTCCTGAGTGCTGGGATTACAGGTGTGTGCCACCATGCCTGGCAAAGATTGGTCCACTTTTTTCTTTTTTTCATTTTATTAGCACGTGTTCACAGTTCATACTGTTTACAGTCATCGTGGTGAGTGCTTACACGTGCAAGCCACAGCTTTTTTGTCCACTTTGTAACTCCTAATTCCCCAGTATGGCCGTTAACCCCATAGGACTGGGGACCAGCCTTGGTGTCTCAATATTTTGTTCTGGCATTCACTTTCTTAGCAATCTGTCTATTTCATAAACCTTCGTGCTTTTTGACAATAACAGAGTCTTGTTGCATAATCCAGGCTGGTCTTGAACTCCCTATGTAGCCTAGCTGGCCTCGAATTTGTGGTAATCTTCCCACCTCAATCTCTTGAGTGCTGGGATTACAGGCATGTGCCACCACACCTGGCTTGTATTTCTTTTATGAATTAATTTCCTTTGTTTATTTATTTATTAATTTACTTTTATTATTATTATTATTATTTGTTTTGTTTTGTTTTGTTTTTCTCCGGTACCGGGAACGGAACTCACGACCTTGCGCTTGCCAGGCAGGCGCTTTGCTGCTGAGCTAAATCCCCAGCCCCTATTTTTATTATTTTAAAGAGTAAAAGAAGGATAACATAGTAATAGGGGGGCTTACCGAATTATAGACAAAGTGGTAGGAAATTATCAATGGTTGTTGTTTTATATATTGTTATCTACAAGATAGTTTCTCAGGAAAACAAATAGACAAATTATAGTGAATTACAGACAAAAATGGTAGGAGATTATCAGTGGTTGTTGTACTATACTTTGGTATCTTCAAAGTGTTTTCTAAAGAAAATAAATAGACCTATAGATGAGTGACCAATTGAATAATCATTGACTATTCTCAATGGTTGTTGTAGGAAACACATAGTAATAAACATACATCCATTTATGAAATAGTATAGGAACAATATAGACATTACAGAGTTATGGATAGATTAGTAGGAAAATATCAATGGCTGCTGTAATACATTATGGTATCTTCAAAGTGGTTTCTCAGGAAGACAGAGATAGGCAAGAAAGATTTAACAAGTAGTTACAGCCTAAGGGTTATGAAAAATAGCATATTACCTCCTCACCAGTGACCCCTTTCACTGAGGTGTGACGGCTGGAAGGATGGCCAGGATTGAAAAGAAGGGCTGAGAGAGTTGCACCTGTGTCTAGAAATAGGCTGTTTTCTTGTTCCTCTATAGTCATGATTACCCTGGGCTCCTCCATGGAGATGACAGTCTGGCCAGAGGGAGAAGGCAGAGTATGCCCTAGGCCCCCTTATTCCTGTTAGATAAACTGGTAGGATGGGTCTGAGCTCTGGGGCCTCCACTTCAGAGGGCAGACCAATCTCCAGTGGTCACCTTTGCATTCAGGGCATGGCCCAGGGGGCTTCTTAGGGCAGTTCCTCTTGAGGTGGCCTGGATTTTAACAGTGCTAGCAGATGAATGTAGTTGACGAGTTCTTCTTGGGGCCCCAAGAATCAGACCTGGGGTCTGTTTCTCTTAGTGCTGCAGCAAAAGCAGCTGCTTTTTCTGTCTCTTTGTTTTCTCTCCTTGGCCTCCTCCACATCACAGCTATAGAATACTGAGGAGGCAATTCTTACTAACATCTCAAGTGAGCCAACTGGGGTGAAAGCCATTTTTTGTAGCTTTTTCTCTCCAGCCTCCCAGTGCATTGGGACCCCACAACCACTTAGTGTCCTCTCCCTAACCATCAGCACAGGCAGCAGGAATCTTGGTGCAGACCTCTCTGGAGCTCCAAGCACTCCTCCACCACAGCCTGTACAGTCAGGGGAAGAATGGCTTCCAGGGCGTCTCCCCAGGAACTGCACAAAGTCCTCCTCGTTTCCAGCTTCTGAACGGCTCTCATGACCCTGGTCAACTAGACCTCTGACTCTTTGGGCTTAGTCTGTATTCTCATGTTCTCCAAGTCCTTGTTCAGCAGCTGCTCCTCCACTGACTCTGGACCTTTCTGGTTCTCAACAGCAGGGGCAAGAGCTACCCGCTGTGTGGCATGTATTCCCAGGGGTTTCCCCATGTCGGGATGATTCACGCACAACCCTGGGTGGGTCTCCGTGGCCAGCGTGTGGTGGGCCAATTGTGTCATTGCTTCTCTGTTCTACGATAGTTCTCGACCTGTGTGGCTAGGGGACAGCCAAAGGCTGGCGCTCCCTGCTGCACAATTGCCTGTTTTTTTTATCAGTATTTTTCCTTTTCAAAAATTTTGCTGATTCAATAAAACCTCCTCAAATATTTGGTAAATTAATTTTTGGGGGGGGTAAATTAATCTTGCATTGATTAGTTATGCTGTAAATATTGCCTCCGAGCCTGCCAGCCTGTTTTTTTAAAAACCAGTTATTTATGGTCCACTTTGTCTTATGAGAATTTAAAACTTTTAGGTAGCCAAATATTTTCCATTATGGATTCTGGGTTTTATGAATCACCCATTTCAATGCTATTTATCTGGAGAAAATATTATATTTTTATTTTCTGGCACTTTTCTAGCATGCTTTCATGTTTAGGTCTTCACTGTTGCATTTGGTGTGAGGTAGGGAATATGACTTGGCCTTGGGCTAGGGATGGAGCTGAGGGTTAGGCATGCGGGGCCCTGGTTCAAGGCCTGTCCTTGCCCCTAGTCCCCAGCACTTCATATTTGTGTTAATTTCCTTGATCAGGACTCTTCATTATGTTCTACTGGCTGATTAATCTATTCTTGAATAATTTTTAATTATTGCAGCTTTTACTGTGTTTTCCCATCTGGTGATTAAATGAGCATCGTTGTTCTCTTTGTTCTTTGGTCTCCCTGCATTTTCTTTTCAAGGTGGATTTTGTGGTCAGCTTGCCGAAATCCCTGAAAATACCAGCTGCAATTTCATGTAGTGACATAGAATTTATAGATTAACTGGAAGATAATCCACATCCTAAAACCATGGAGGGTTGGGGTGTAGCTCAGTGGTAAGTGTGTGCTTAGCATGCATGAGGCCGTGGTTTAACCACCAGCACCAAACAAGCAAAAAAAGAAACGCATAACTGGGTGCAGTGGCACATGCCTGGAATCCCAGGTCCTCGGGAGGCAGAGGCAGGAAGATTACAAGTTTGAGAACAGCCTGGGGGGTGCTGGGGATTTAGTTTAGCGGCAAAAAGCGCCTGCCTGGCAAGCGCAAGGTCGTGAGTTCGGTTCCCGGTACCAGAGAAAAACCAAAAAAAAAAAAAAAAGGGAACAGCCTGGGAATTTTAGCAAGACCCTCTCTCAAAAATTTAAAAATAAAAAAAAAAGAAGGCTGGGCTTGGTAGGGCACACCTGTAATCCTAGCACTTAGGAAGCTGAGGCAGGAGGATCACCTTGAGTTTGAGGCCAGCCTGGGCTACATAGTAAGACCTTGTCTCTAGATGGATGGATAGATAGATAGATAGATAGATAGATAGATAGATAGATAGATATGTAGATAGATAGATAGATAAGGCTGGGGATGGAGCTTAGTGTGAGGCTCTTGGTTGAATCCCCAGTATTAGAAAAACAAAACTGAGTTTCCTGTATGCTCTTTCCGTTAGTTCTCACGCTTTCCCTGTGATGCACATTTATAGTTCTTTTGCAAGTAGGGTCTTCCTTTTCTCATTGGGTTTGCAGGTGTCTAGGAAACGCACTGTCTCAGTGGAACACCCCTAACTGCCTTCCTGAACTCTCACTCATCTTCTCTGTCCTCAATGTGTATCTGTGATGCACAATAATTACATTCATCTCCGGGAACTGAGGCCCAGACACATCACATCTTGGTCGCTTTTCTTCCCCCTCCTTACGAGGGTTAAGAGGTCCTTCATCCCTTCTTTTGGCTTCCCCAGGTCCACGATTGCCCTGAGTGTAAATAATCCTGGGCTCTGTTTGGTTTTTACTTCCGAGCACCTTCTTTAGGGGGAGGACAGTTCTCATTGGCTTTGGCCTCGCTGGGACCCGCCGGGCACTGACATGGATGGGTGGCTCTGGTGCGCTCTGTGGGCTGCTTCCGATTCCCCGGATATGCTGCTCCAGAAGCGGGGTGCGTGTGAATGATGGGGACTGAGACGGAGGTGCTGGGACAGGGATCAGCAGCGCACACAGGAAGAGGGCAAGTGTGACTGCTGGCCAGCGACGGGCCCGTGGGTCTCTCTTTGGAGCCCAGTCCTGCCCTTGGGACACACATGGAGTCCTGCAGTATTACAGAGTGCGCGGGTGTCCTCTGAGGCTTCTCCAGGCTGAGCCCCGGGAGTTACTTCAATGGCTCCTCATGTCCCTCCCCACCCGGGCCACCCCAGCTCCTCTTCCCATGAAGCACTGCGCCTGGCTCTTTTCCTTCCTCGAGTGTGACCTTGGAGCCCACTGCACCCCCACAGGCTCCTCGTGGCTCTATTTGCCATCACTAAAAGCTGTGTGGCCTCCTCCCTCACGTGTGCCCCTTCCTAGCTGGACCCAGAACTTCAGATCAGTTTCCCTAAACTTGTTTTTTTTTTTTTTTTGGTTTTCCTCCGGTACCGGGAATCGAACTCACGACTTTGCACTTACCAGGCAGGCGCTGTGCCACTGAGCTATATCCCCAGCCCCAGTTTCCCTTAACTTTACATTGCTTGATGCTGTGGAGTACTTTAGATCGTGGTGGGAGGTCTGTTTGTTTCGTCCTGGTTCTGTCGCCCAGCAAATTAGAGCCATGCATCATGGTGGATGTAAGCAGGAGATAGCCCAACAGCACCAGAAACCAACATCCAGGCTGACCTGGGTGTGCATTTCTTACCCTGGCTTTATTATTCCATATGGTTCTCAACGGGGAAAGAAAAATCACAGAGCTGGGGGTGGTGCTGCATGCCTAGAATTCCCAGGACTTGGGAGGCTGAGGCAGGAGGATCACAAGTTAGAGGTCAGCCTGTCTCAAGAAACAAAAAACAGAAACATTTCTTAAAAATCAGAGATTTATACATAGTTATCTAGATCTTTCAGCTTCCCTTGAGAAATGCAAAGGTCAGATGGTCTTAGGCCTACAGTACGGTGGGGTGAGGTAACTGCAGCTGGGGGATCCTTCTCCCTTTTGATCGGACAGTGCTCCTTGAAGGGCCATGGTCTCCCCGTCTCTGCCTCACCCCAGGCTGGTCCCCTCATTTCCCTCTCCTGCCTGCCTCTTGTGGACAGCTGAGCTATGACTGCATCAAATGCCAAAGATTAGCTAACCTATGAAGCTGACAAACATGCCGCACACTGGCACATGAAACACGAACGGGTTCACCAGATTCGATTTGCCCCCCGTGAGCCCTGGCCGGTTGCGAGGACTGGTTTCGCCTCTCTTCACAGCCGTGCCACAGTGATCCGCCCGGGAGTGGTGCCCAGGAGGCCACGAACCTCACCATGCTGCAGACTGCAGAGTGACCCAGCTGCCAGGTGCTAAAGTCGCACTGCCCTGCGCTGTCCTTGGCCGCCGGGCCCCTCCTCTCATGCGCCCCACACTGGTCAGCGTTCCAAGGCTGGGCTGTCCCCTTCCTGCCAGGTCAAGGCACGGGTGCCACGGACACACACACACCCCACCCCACCCCATCACTGGCCTCACCTCGGGCCCTGGGTGCCGAGGCCAGTTCCACTGCGCGGCACGAGTGACTTTCGGTTCCTCTGCAGGCCGACGTCTGCCCGAGCTGCCTGCCCGCTCTGTGTCCTAAACTGAGCTTCTGCCCTGCCGAGTCCAGGGTGAGCCCTGCTGGCAACCCAAGGGCCACGCTTGTCATGCCAATTTGCCAAGCGGCATACATTGTCCTTGTCCCTTCCCGGTGTCTGGGGCTTTCCATCCCACCTACCCACCCCAGCAGCAGGCTGGGAGCTTCCTGTTTGCTCTGGGGCTCTGCCATCTTTTTTTTTTTTCTCAGACAGGGTCTGCTATGTAGTTCAAGCTGGCCTTGAACTCATCAGGTAGCCCAGGCTGGCACTGAACTCATGGCGATCCTCCTGCCTCAGCTTCCCAAGTGCGGGGATGACAGGGTGTACTGTGCCCCCACCCCCAGACTTCTTATTCTGTTTTCTCCTTTTCTGCCCAAGGGTCTTCCTAAGATCCTGCTGCCGTGCTGTGGCACGGGTAGGGGTGGGCTCTGTCCTGCACCCCAACAGTACCCTAGGGACTTTCTCTACCTTGTCCTAATGAGCCCCGGGAATCACCCGTGGGCAGCCTGGAGCTGGCTGGGGAGCTGGGAAGAGAGGACAGGGCAGGGGCAAGGGCGTCCTGCGGGCTCAGCTCCAGGCCACCCTCCACTGGCCTTTGATGTCGCTCCCTTCCATGCTGCGCTACTCTGAGTGCGCCTGGCACGCTTTCCAAGCCCCCAGACGGATGTGTTGGGGGCCCTGTCACGGGGCAGGCCTCCGAAGTTGCTGGGAATGGTCCGAGACGTCCCGAAAGAGCCCTCCCAGCGTCCCTCCTCCCTTGGAAGTTCCTGCCATGAGGGGCTCCGAGAGGCAAGGCTTGGATTCCACCGGCATCCTGTACCCCAAGAACCCCGAGGCCCCCGGCCAGCTCTGGTACCAGAGCCCTCTGTGCAAGTCTGCTTGGTTCTGCCCAGCAGAGAGGGGCAGCCTGTAGCCCCACACGGGCCTTTTGTGATTGTTTGTCTTATTGAGACAGGATTTCACTGTGCAGTTCAGGCTGGCTTTGAACTCACTTTGTAGCCCAAGCTGGCCTTGAACTCTCAGCAATCCTTCTGCCTCAGCCTCCCGAGTTCTGGGATTAAAGTCTTGAGCCACCAGGTCTGGCTATCACTGACCCTTTGTGCCAGAGTCCCTAGAACCTCCCTGGGCACCTGTGTCATCTGCCTTCAGCTGTCACTCTCTTGCCCCTGCAGCTAAATCGAGTCCAGGGGTGCTGGGAGGGAACAGAAGCTATGCTTATACTTACCGCCTTCCTCTGCTCCCCAGTGCCCAACAGCTCCCCTGCACCCCCCATTTCACAAGACTCGTTGTGCGTACTGCAGTGGCCCCGATTCCCCAGCCCTGCTGGCCACGCACTCACCTCAGTCCTCGCGCTGCCACTCTGACCCCTGGGGTCGTCATCGGTATTTTTGGTGCGTTAATATTATTACAGCTACCTGAGCAGCGCAGGTATTTCCAATGTATTTGTAGATTTTATACAAAAACCTCTATACATATGTAGACCTAGAATGGTTTTATGTGATTAAAAAATCGCTTTTAGGCAAGATCCTTTTCCAACCCTTCTGTGCGTGCCTATGTGGTATTGTGCGCATGTGCACATGTGTGTATTGCCCAGGGCTGTGCAGCACGAACTAAACAAGCCAAACTCTAAAAGCTGATTCTAAGAAGCCTTTTATTACAGTGTCTGATTCCAAAACATGTTAATATATAACGACCATTCAGGTGAAGACATAGACCCTTTCTGGCCCAATTATCTTTTCTAACTTTTTATTTTGAAAATAAGTTGATTTAGAAAATCTTCAGGCCAGGTGTGGAGGTGCACACCTGTAATCCTAGCAGTGGGGAGGCTGAGACAGGAGGATCACTGTGAGTTTGAGTCCAGCCCGAGAGACAGAGAGAGAGAGAGAGAGAGAGAGAGAGAGAGAGAGAACTTTCAGGAATAGCACAAAGAACTCCTCCCACATCCACCTTACTCATTTTCCCCATGAGCATCTAGCATAAAGGAAGCCTAACCTTCTCTCCCATATTACTATTATTATTTATCTCTCATATGATTGTTTTCCTGAATTACCGGAGAGCAAGCTCCTGACCCTGCCTGCTATTCTCAAACCCGTCAATGTGTTTTTCCTAAATGATAAGAACTTTCCCTGACATTACCGTGTTCCGCCATGAAAGTCAGGAAGTTAACACTGATAAAATACTGCCATCGAATCCTCGGGCTCTGTTCCAATTTCTCTAACAGTCTTAATAGCAGCACACAAATAAATGATTTCTATACTTATGTAATATCTATATGTGACCTCCCTCCTTCTGAACCTGTGTCCAACCCCGAATTGCTTGGTGGTTCAGCTGGTTGTCAGGTCTGGCTAGTGGCCTGGAGCCGGGTCACAAGCCCTAGGCCTTCCTTCTGCCTGTCCGGGGCACTTTTTTCTCCAGGGCACTTTTGAAAACAGGCTAATGCTTTTGTGGGCTGTCTCCTGCCTTCGTGTTTCCTGCTGTTTCCACATGGCGGGGCCCAGGTCCTGCGCTTTCACAGGACTCCCCCAAAGTGACACTGGCCCCTGGGAGAGGAGACGTGCGGTTCTCCCTGTCCTAACACTGATGGAGCAACTTCGGGCACAGTTAAAGTGGGGTCCGCCGGTCTTCCTCCTCGGGAAACCATGATTGCTGTTTCCCCTTTCATGTTGGTAACTGCCGCTGGGCGTGGCGGTGCACACCTGTAGTCCCAGCACTCAGGAGACTGAGGCAGGAGGATCGTTGCAAGTTTGAGACCAACCTGGGCTACAAAGTGAGCTCAAGGCCAGCCTGAACTGCATAGCGAGACCCTGTCTCAAAAAGAAAAAAAAATGAAAAAGAAAATCGTATTAGTAACTGGCTGCCACACTGCAGCGGGGAGACAGGGACAGGACTCCCACAGGTCTGGCTTCGCAGGAATCGGCTGGTGTCGGTAGATGGGGCAGGGGGAGGGTCAGGCTGGGAAGAGCTTTTACGGCCATGGGCCCAGGAGGAGGCGCCTTGAAGGACAGCTCCTCCTCTCCCTTCTCTTTTCCTCCAGATGTTACCTGTGTGTGTGCCGTCCGTCCCTTCTGTGTACTTCTGGCTTCTAGAGCCGGGGCCCAGGCGTGGTTAGGACTAGAGCTGAGCGGTGGGGACACCATGCTGTCAGAGTGTCCCTGCTCCTCGGTCCCCTCTGCAGACATCACAGGAAATACGTGTGTGTGTGTGTGTGTGTGTGTGTGTGTGTGTGTGTGTGGTGTGTGTGTGTGTGCCGGTACAAACTGGATTCACCTTCCCACCTGCATCCAGCACCATGGAATTCACTCAGCCTCCATCCTTTCTGGTCTGAGCATCTCCTTGGCGCTGTGAGCCGGGGCTTCTGGCTCCGAACTCCACGCGGTTTCCAGGAGGTGTGGACGGAGCCGCCTCCGCCTTTCCTGCCCCCAACCCGCCCTCCTCCAAGGGCCTCTAGGGCCTGGCCACCTCGGCATCTCAGCGCATCCCCCACCCCACAGCTCTCGTCCTAACCACGCCTGGGCCCCGGCTCTAGAAGCCAGAGGTACACAGAAGGGACGGACGGCACACACACAGGTAACATCTGGAGGAAAAGAGAAGGGAGAGGAGGAGCTGTCCTTCAGGGCGCCTCCTCCTGGGTCCATGGCCGTAAAAGCTCTTCCCAGCCTGACCCTCCCCCTGCCCCATCTACCGACACCAGCCGATTCCTGCGAAGCCAGACCTGTGGGAGTCCTGTCCCTGCGTCCCCACTGCAGTGTGGCAGCCAGTGGTCAGCGGTTCCAGCTCCAGCTCCTCCCCCCGTCTTACGCTGCACCCCCTAATTCAAGCACTGGAGGGGCCTTGGGGGAGCCCAGCTTCTGCCTGATCGTCACGCACACACATACACACACACACACACACACTGCTCTTCAATTCCTTCAGCAGCTGCACACCAGTCTCAGTACAAAATACAGAGATGCCTGCACAGCCGACAGCCTCCCCTCCCTCCCCCTCCCTGCCAAATGGGAAGCCCCAAGGCAGCCGCTCTACGGCTTTTTTTGTTTTTGTGAGGTTGTTTGTTTTGCAGTCCTGGGGATTGAGCCCGGGGAGCACCAAGCTACATCTTCAAGCCCTTTTTATTTTTATTTTTCTGTTTTGACACTGAGCCTTGCTGAACTCCCCGGGCTGGCCTTGGATTTGTAATCCTCCTGCTTCAGCCTCTCTACCAGTTAGGATTACATGCCCATGCCCCTCATCTGGCTTGTGAATGCTTTTTAATTTAAAACAAAGCCTGGTCAAACCTTCTGGAGCAGCTTGAGGGGTAGGGACACGGGCACAGCTCCTATCCTGCTGCCCCCACCAGCTTCCTTCCTGGACCAATTTCAGTTCTGCATTTAGAGACAGCAGAGAGTGCTGTCATTAAAATCACCCTCTGGGAAACCGGCCTGTCCAGCTCGCGGGCCTTGCTGGCCTGGCCTTCCCCCAGGGTGTCAGGGAGGCAGCCCAGAACGGTCCAGAGACGCAGCATCCCTCGGAGTGCACAGCTCTGACCTCCAGCAGTCTGGACACCAGCTGGCCTTGTTTTTAAGACCCTGATGCCTGCCGGGGGCAAGGGCTGTCTTACTTTTCTCTCATTGCTGAGACAAAATACCCAACACTGAAAATTAAGGGAGGAGAGGTTTATTTTGCTCACAGTTTGTAGAGGTTTCAGTCTGTAATCAGCTGGCTCCAAGGCACAGGGGCAACAGTTCAAGGCAGCAGAAGACAGCAAAAGCAGCAAGAGCAAAAGGGGAGAGACCAAGCCTCTTTTCCCCCAATAATATTGTATGCAGGCTACCCTGCCCCCCACCCCAGGGCAGGTGTAGTACTCATACCATCTCCTCACCCTCCTCTTGCACAGGCTCAGGATGTTTACAAAGTGAGGACCCGGGCCCTCTGCTGAGTCGCTTAAACTTCTAGACTTCTCAAACTGACACAAGGTATCAACCATTACAGTGGCGCATGCCTGCATTCCCAGCACTTGAGAGGCTGAGGCAGGAGGACTCCCATGAGTTCAAGGCTATCCTGGGCCACATAAGTGAGTTCAAGGCCAGCCTGGCCTACATAGCAAGACTCTGTCTCAAAATAAAAATAAAAAAGACCCTGGCCCCCTTCTCTCCTCCTGATCTTTGGGGCTGCGGCTGCCCTTCTGCCTGGCTTCTTACCTTTCCTCCTGAAGCCTGTAGGGGAAGCAGGCCCAGAAACTATAGCCCTGAGGCAGAATGAGCTGCTGATTCTAAACTGGGCTCTGTGGAGCGCTGTCTGCAGGGGCCTTATAGAAACGATCTTCCTGAAAATCACCTGGAATTTTCCACAGCCTGGTGATTTAATGGGAGGCAGGTGAAAAGACGGGGCTTTGTTTGACAGTCAGAACTAAACTCCTACATCCTTTTCTTCTGCATGACTTTCGCTTCTGAACGGCACTTCGCCTCCATTCTATTGATCCAGGAAACCCCGAGGGGAGGTCTGCTCTGTCCAGGCTGTCCCTACTTAACAGCTTGATGTCAGAAATGCTGTTCTTTGTTTTCTCAATATTGAACTGACTGTGATATGCCCTAGTTACCCGCTAAGGAGAGAAGGAGCCAGGCGTGATGGTGCATGCCTGTAATCTCAGTACCCTGGAGGCTGTGGCAGGAGGACTGCTGAAAACTCAAGCCCTGCCTGGGCACCTGGGCTCTATAATGAGTTCAAAGCCAGCCTGAATTACATAGAGAGACCCTCCCTCAAAACAACCAATAAATAAGGAAAGCAGGAATTCATCTCTGGTAAGTGGGACAGTCACTGCAGGGCAGAAAGGCTCCTGTCCGGGGGCTCAGCCTGGGGAGTCGCAGTAACATTTTGGGGATCACATTAGCGGCACACAGCTCCCACAGGCCTTGTGGGGCTCCTTCTCTATTTCAAGATGACTTGATACCTATTTTCAGGAAGGTCTTCGCTGCAGAATGAGGAAGCAAGTCTGGCAGCCTAGAGAGTTAGGAATCCGGGGTACCTCCTCTCCAGAGGGGCGGGGGCCTTCTGAGCGCGGCGTGACATCGTGCACGGACCCGCGTGCTCCCTGACCGATGCGCAAGCATCTTCTATTTGCCTCCTCCTCCCCAGCCCATGTGGTTCCCCTGCCCCACGGCTTCCCATTTGGCCAGGGGGAGCCCCAGTCAGGTAAAGGAGGCTGGGAGGAAGGGGAGGGGAGGCGACCCTCTGCCCTGGCTCACTCCCGGTCTGCGGCAGGCACGGAGGCCTCACCTGCTGCTGCACAGTCCTCTAACCCTCCCTGGGCTCTTCCTCACGGGGCTCAGGATAGCCGCACCGCCTCTGAGGGTGCTCAGGATAGCCGCACCGCCTCCTTGCACTCCCCACTTGAGCGATACCGCTTCCAGCCGGGACTCCACCTAACGCACAGGACAGCCTTCCTGTCCACATTTCACGGTTTCAAATTGTCAAAGCTAGACGTGCAGGTACACGCGTGTAATCCCCGCACTCGGGAGGCTGAGGGTGAGTTCGGGACCAGCCTGAGCTGCACAGGAAGACCATGTCCCAAACCGCCAGCCTCAAATGGAATAAGATTGTTGGTGTGCCCATTTCTCCTGCCTGTGGGTACAGCTGCTTCCCGCTGGCCACCTGCAAAGAGGGGCTTCCTGCTGAGGGGATTGGCCAGCCGGGGATCTGCTCCCCACAAAAGGGCACAGGGCCTTCTCTGGCGCTGTCCTTAGTCTGCTGGCTGCTGCTGTGACTCAACACCTCAGGCCGAGTGATTTATAAAGAATAGAGGTTTACGCGGCTGCCTGTCCTGGAGCTGGGGAGCCCTTGGGCATCTGGCGAGGGCCTTCCTGCTGTACCCTGACACGGCACAGGGTGCACGTGGCAGATAGAGCAAGGGGCCAGCTCAGGTCTCGGTTGCTTGTCAAAACCTCATCAAATCCTAATCATCTCCCCAAGGCCCCACCGCCAAATCCCACCGACACATGAATGTAGGGATTCAGCACATGGGTGGGGGAGGGGACATACATACAAAACCCCTAGCACCCCACAGGAGGGGAGGCCGGGGGAAAGCTTCCTCCCAGCAGTACCCAGGAGCGGCCATTATTAGCTGGACTCCCTGCCTACCCAGACAGGCTACTCATCCATCCTTTTCATTGGTTTGTTTGAGATAGGGTCTCACTATGCAGTACAGGCTGGCCTTGAACTCACAGCAATCCTCCTGCCTCAGCCTCCTGGGCACAGGGATTATAGGCTGCACCTCCGCACCCGGTTCTTCCTCCACCCTGAGGTTAGAACTCAGCCTTGCATTCTCTTCTTTCCCGAGAACCTGGGCCACCAGGGAGGAGGCCTCTGCGAACAATCGGAACAAAGCAATCCGCACTCACTTCGCTCCACAAGCATTCTTTTAAGTTGGTCCAGAACCTCTGCTTGCTTGATACTCAGCATAGCTGCCAGTTGTTTATTTTCTCACATTTCACATCTCTGAAATCAAACCTATCTATGATCAACAGCACAGTTTAAATTTTGGCTTTTTAGTGGCCCATGCCTATGTGTATCTTAGCGTCAGTGCTTCTTTTTTTTTTTTTTTTTTTTGCGTCAGTGCTTCTTAAACACCCAGATCTCCTGTGACCCTCCAACCTCCTCCAGCTGAGACTCCCTTCCCGGATTCCCACACCTGCCGTTCCACTTTGCCTTTCTTTGTGTTTTCATATCCTTCTTCCACGCGGCTAACTGTGTGTCAGCCATGAGCTGTGAGTTCTTTGACAGCGAGATGTTTACCCACGACTGCTCTGACCTGAGGTCACAGATCCTCCATCTTCACGTCAAATTATTTTTGTTATTCTGCTCTGGTTTGGTTTTGAACCTGCTTGATGATACTTGGAAGGCATCAGCCATCTGTTGCTGTTGCTGATGCTCAGATATTTCTAGTTCAACAGAGCTTGAGAGAAATTCCTCAGTGTGGGGCTTAATGAAAGCCAGGGAATTTATTGAAAAGTAAATACACAGCCGGGCGTGGTGGCACACGCCTGTAATCCCAGCACTCAGGAGGCTGAGGCAGGAGGATCATTGTGAGTTCGAGACCAGCCTGGGCTGCAAAGTGAGCTCAAGGCCAGCCTGAACTGCATAGTGAGACCCTGTCTCAAAAAAGACCAAAAAAAAAAAAAAAAAAAAAAAAAAAAAAAAAAAAAAAAAAAAAAAGAAAAAAAGAAAAGTAAATACACAAACCCCTTTGTTAAACAATATACGAATCTACTAAACAGCTTAAACCACACAAGGCACCCACACACATTCCCATGCACAGATTTATATGTGTGCCTATGGGCACACAGTTATACCTGGACAGACAGGCAGGCAGACAGACAGAGAGACCAAGAAATGAGATGAGAAAAAAAAAAAAAAAGATAAAAAAAAGCCGGCGTGGTGACACACGCCTGTAATCGCAGCACTCGGGAGGCTGAGGCAGGAGGATCACTAAGATTTCAAGACCAGCCTGGGCTACAAACTGAGCTCAAGGCCAGCCTGAACTGCATAGCGAGACCCTGTCTCAAAAAGACAAAAAAAGAAAAGAAACGAGATGAAGGGAGACAGGTGCGGGGAGAGCCTAGGCGGACACCCTGGAGCCCCTGCGAGTGATAGAGGCGCTGATGTCCTCAGGGGTAGATTTCACCTCCCCATGAAGGCAAGGGACACACCCTAGCCCTGACCCTGGATGTACGTCTGCCCCTCCCACCTGCAGTCCCGCCACCTTCCTGCAGGGGCACGACCCCCTCCTCCCAGATCCGCGCCCCAAGCTGACAGCAACAGGGGCTGGACTTGGAGGCGGGTGGGGCAAGAGCCGACCTGCGCACGCACCTGGGTGGACTTTCCAACCCCGACCTGTGTGCCAGTCGGCCTTGTTCCCACAAGCCATTGCCTTCAGCAGGAAGGCAGCTGGTGGCGTCTCAGGAAGCAGTTGACCCTGATCCCCAAATCTAAAGTCACAAGCACTTGGCGGTTGTGTTCCTGCAAGGCCAGGGAAGCCCCGCCTGGAGGGGGAGCGCTTCGGCGCCGATTCCTTTACCTAGGGCCAGCCGCACCTCTAGCTTTGGTCCGGGGGTGGGAGCGGGGCCTCTGAGGGGGCGGGGCCTCGACACAGTGGAACCTCCAGAGAGGGCGGTCTGGTGGGCGTGGTGTCAGGCGGAGCTTCCGTGGGGCGGGGTTGGTGGGCGGGGTCTCAGCAGGGGCGGAGCAAGGAGACCTGGCCCCAGAGCCTTAGGACAGCTGAGCAGAATTACCTCTAGCATCAACAGCAGAGATTTCCGTACTGCCTACACCATTTTCTGAGTTTTGAGAAAAACTGAATTACAACACATAAAAAAAATTGTAGGAATACATTTTTTTCCTGAGTTTGAAATCATTGATCTGGACCTAGAGGTGTAGCTTACTGGTGAAGCACTCACCTAGCACACGCAAAGCCCTGGGTTCCATCTCCAGCACTGCAAGATAAATAAGTAAAAAATCAGTGGGGATCTTGGGGGTTTGGGCATAGCACAGCGGTAAGTCATGAGCTTTGCCTGCACAAGGCCATGGCTTCAATCCCCAGTACTACAAAAATAAAGAAAAATACCAAGTGATTTTTTAAAAATGATCTTTGTGAGGAAGAAAACAAAAATAACTGTCCCCTTCAAATATGTACACACAACGCTGGGTGTGGTGTCACATGCCTGTGATCCCAGCACTCGGGAAGCTGAGGCAGGAGGATCGTTGGGAGTTCAAGACCAGCCTGGGCTACAAAGTGAGCTCAAGGCCAGCCTGAACTGCATAGCGAGAGCCTGTCTCAAAAGGACAAGGAAAAAAAGAGCAAACACATATACAGTGTCTAGAAAAATATTCCAACCCACTGAAAATAGGCTTTTCAGAGTTTTGGAATTACAAGAGTTTGTTTTTTTTTTTTAAATCTATATTTTCTAATTTTACCATAATGAAAAATGTACTGTTTTGAATAGCAAAGACTGAAAGAATAAACACTGTCGTCGAAACCATCCTGCTGGCTTGTTTTGCAGAAGGGCCCTTGGGAGCTGCTGGCCACAGGATGTGGGGTGCAGGCGTCGGAGCCTGAGGCTTTTCCTGGATTGCCGTCAGTCCGCTGCATCAGCCTGGCTGGTCCCCGAGGCAGGTGGCCCTTGCGGGCGGGTGACATCCCGGTCAGTTAACAACGTGCTTCTGTTGGGCTCTGCCTGCAGGCCTCCGAAGGCGTCCCGGTCAGGTACTTCACTAAGCTGGACCAGCTCATTGAGTTCTACAAGAAGGAGAACATGGGGCTGGTGACCCACCTGCAGTACCCTGTGCCGCTGGAGGAGGAGGACGCCGGCGATGAGCCCGAGGAGGACACGGGTAGGAAGGGAGAGAGGGAGGCAGGGTGTCAGGGGTGCCTTCAGGACCTGGTCCTTGGGCCAGGGATGTAGCTCAGCGGCACAGAGCCTGCCTGGCAAGAGCAAGGTCCTGAGTGCAATTCCTGAGTGTAAATAAATAAGAATGGAAACAGGACCTGGTCCTCCACCCCCGAGTACTTGCAGATTAGAGGGTCCTCTATTTAGAGGGGGACGGCGTGGCCTGGTGGTGGAGGACAGGTTAGGAACGCAGGCTCTGACAGGACACAGGCACACATGGGCTGGAAGTCCGGCTTCCCAGCTAGTTAGCTTTGCGATCTGGAGTAAGTGACTTAACCTCTCTGAACCACAAGCTTCTCTTTAGAGACAGTAAGACAGCACCGTATCTACCTCTCAGGGTGTCGCAAGGATGAAATGAGCCAATGAATGTAGTGCCCCGTGCCTGGTACATAGTAGGAAACTCAATAAATGCAGTTCCGACATTTTCACCATCACAGTCTCACCATGGGGACAGGCGGGGAGGAGCGCCTTGGACTGGAAGGAAAGGGTGAAAGATGTTTCTTTATATCATCATTAAAAGGGAGGGACAAAGGTACAGCTCCTAAATATCTCTTGAAAAAAAAGCCCAGCAGGGTGGCACACACCTGTAACCCCAGCACCCTAGGAGGCTGAGGCAGGAGGATTGCAAGTGCAAGCCCAGCATGGGCAACTTAACAAGACCCTGTATGGAAATCTAAAAATAAATGAATAAAAGGCTGGGGAGGAAGTCCAGTGTGAGAAGGCCTTGGGTTCGATCTCCAGTACAGAAAAAAAGAAAAAAGGCCCTGAAGTGTGCGAGGCTCAGGCCTGCCCCTTACACAGCTCGGGCGCAGTGAGCACGGAAGTGAGTCACGGAGAGAAAGCTACAGAAAGAAAGCTCACCTGCGGGCCCCTTCGCCCCGCTCAGAGGGCCGTTTCCTAAAAGGAAACACGAGGCGCCTCCTTCGCCCCGCTGCTGGCCGGGCGGTTTGGGCAGGCAGCCTGGGCAGGTGAGACCCGAAGCACTAAACTCCCTGGCTGGCTCCGATCTGTCCGCCAGGCCCTGGTGACAACTGCCAGCCCCCTGCAAGGCTCTCTGTCCCCTCCTGTGGGCTGGCTTGTGGCCACCAGCCTCCTCTTCCACCCCGCCCTGGACTCCTCAAGGACAGACTGACAGCTGTCTCCCCGCAACGGGGCCCAGCTCCACAGGGCCGGAAGGGGCCCCAGGCAGGCCACGTCTTTCTGCCCTCACTGGCAGGAGGCCGAGGTGCCCTCAGTGACTAGGAAGGACCAGCAGGGCGTAGCCAGAGCTGAGCTGTGCGTGTGTGAGTCTACAGTCACCCGCCAGGGTGGTGCCCACTTGTGCTCAGGGACCATGCAGCAGCCTTGTCCTTGACCTTGACCTTGAGAAGCTGTCCTGCAGCAGTGCCTCCCGCACATCACCGCCCTATGCGCGGCGGGCGCCCCCCTCACCCCTTCAAGCTTGCTGTGCCTCGGGGGTGCTGTCTGGAGACAGATCCGGCTGACACACTTCCTGTAAGGACTGGAGACAGAAAGAGCCCCAGGCTCGTGACTGCCGGCTTCACTTCCCCAAAGAGGTCCAGGCGAGCGGACACGAGTCGGCCGGGTGCAAGGTGCCTGATTCGGCTCAGGTCTGCCCGCCTCCGGGGCCTGAAACTCACTCATAACCATCTCCAGAACCCAGCGCGGGAGAGGAAGTGAAATGCGGTCCACTAACAGAGAAAGTCCCCAGACAGCGCCTTGGCCGCGGGCTGTGCTGGCCACTGCTGTGAGAAAGAGCGTGGGCAGGAAGTGGCCTTTGCCTGTTCATGGTACACGCGGGAAAGACGTTCTACGGAGGCGGGCAAGGTCCCGGCGTCAGGTTAAGTCTGGTTTAACATTTCCGGTGTCTGAGTAGGGGGACTGCCCTCTCCCTCCATCTTTTCTTTTTTGAGTCAGGGTCTTGCTATGCATTCCAGTATTCCAGGCTGGCCTTAAACTTGCTGTGTAGCCCAGGCTGGCTTCGAATTTGCAGCAGTTCTCCTGTCTCAGCCTCCCAGGTGCTGGGATGCTAGGCATGTCCACCCCTCCCAGCTCACTTTTAAAAACTTTGTCCCTGAGGCTCTGCAGGAAAAGAGAGGGGGGCAGAGGCAGGAGAGGAGGTGCAAAGAGGTAGAAGAGTGAGGTGATGGAGGGGCAGTTGGCCAGGCCTCCCGCCTTCCCAGCCTGGCCTCCCTCGTGGGCTGTGGCCCCAGGAAGCCTGGCCTGGCTCCGTCTGTCCAAGGCCCACAGCCCTGTAGGCCACCCTGCCTGTGCCCGGCAGAGCCACCTGACCCCAGCAGGTGTTTGCAGAGTCCTGCAGTGGCCCCAGGTGCAAGGATGGGGAGAACCAGGCCTGTGCCCAGGGGCTTCCGGCCAGTCTGGAGTCTGAGAGGAAGTGGCTTGGGGAGGCAGAGTGGGCACAATGGGGACCTGGACTGGTGGTGGAATGTGTGGGAGGGTGATGCCCAGAGCACCTCACCAACGGCTCCCTGCTGTTCTTTTGGGTAGAAAGTGTCACATCTCCGCCTGAGCTGCCACCCAGAAACATCCCTGTCTCTGCTGGGCCCTGTGAGACCAAGGAGCTTCCGGTGCCAGCCGAGAACCCCCGTGCTCCCGAGGCCAGCCGGCCCAGCCTCTCTGAGACACTGTTTCAGCGGCTGCAGACCATGGACACCAGCGGGTGAGTCCCTACCTGGTGGGTGCCCCATGAGGCTGGCCCAGTGCCCAGTGCCAGGCACTCCTGGGCCCACGTCCTGGGCAGCAGCTGGCCTTCAGCCTGAGGAATGGCAGCTCTGTCCCTGCAAACCACATTTTTGCTCATTTCTAAATATTCCATTAATTGCAAGGTTGAAAACCGACTTGTTTCTAGCCTAGATTATCTCCCCCTCAAGTTGTACAGTTTTCTTTTATATAGTGCAATTGAAAATATGGCGAATGTGGAAAACTACACGTACCTTATGGGAAGTCTTTTTGATTGGGAGAATGACATTTTGTAAAAATATTTTTAAGTAAAAATTTTATGAAAAAATATCAGTTTGTTACAGTGAAAGAGACATTGCCATTAGCCCCCTTCAAAATCCTCCCCCGCACTTTGAACACACTTATCCCATTGTTCTTGCCACTTTCTGGAGCAGCTCTGGAAGTCCTCTTTCGTGAGTGTCTTTACTTGTGCTGTCCTGGCTGCCTTGATGTTCTGAATCCATTCAAAATGCTGACCTCTCACAGTCATTTTGACTTTGAGCAAGAGCCAGAAGTCCCGGTGAATAAGTGCCAGATCCGGTGAATAAGCTGATGAGGACACACTGTCATGTTTTCATTTGACAGAAAATGCCATACTGTTTTCTTTTTTGTCTTCTTGAGGCAGGGTCTCACTATGCAGTTCAGGATGGTCTTGAGCTCACTTTGTCGCCCAGAATGGCCTCAAACTCACAACGATCCTCCTGACTCAGCCTCCTGAGTGCTGGGATTGTGGGTGTGCGCCGCCATGCTCGGCTTGCCATGACGTTTTGAGGCAGTCACAGAAGGACACATTCAGAGCTGCATCAGCAAGTGGCCAGAACAGGGGAATGAGTTGGAAGTGGGGAGGACTTTGGGAGGCACTCATGACAATGTGTTTTTCCTGCAATACATTTTTAAATTTAAACTTTCACCATATATTTTGATCATACCTCATATATTAACCCTTTGTCCATCGTCTTTATGGGAAAAGAATCCTAGCTCCTAGCTCCTTGCTCACCTTTCAAGTTTGAGAATGTTTTTATCTTACTGAAGGGCATCATGCCCCTTGTGAACGCAAGTTCTCTTCTACTCTCAGAAGGTCGCTGTCACTCACCTCGCTACCCACAGTCACCAGGTGCCAGCCACCCCAGAAGGCTGTGGCTGCTCCTTCCCTTGTGTTCCTACGACAGTCAGATACAGAGGAACAGTCTCCTCCCCAGGCCACTTTCCCCACGGGGCCAGGGGAAGTCCAGCGCGTGTCCACACTCGGCCCCCTGCTCTGGTCCTAGGAGGGCATCCCGAAGTCACTGCCTCGTCAGCAGGGAGCACAGGGCTAAGCAGCAATAATGACAAAAGGTCTACTGTGCTGGATGAGGTGCTGCCCCAGTGACCAGGGCATGGCGCTGTCCCTCGGTGTGTGCGATGGGGCCAAGGGGTCACGATGGTCAAAGGGAGACAAGTTGAGTCCTGGGCTGGGCCTTGTGTGCACGCGCGTTCCTGTAGCAGGGAGGCGCAGTGTGGTTAGTCATCTGCAGCTCTCTCTGGGGCTTGGGTGAAGGACTCCTCTGCCCCCTGCTAGAGGATCGATCCACCGATCCACCGATCCACCGATCCATCCCCGCTCATCCTGTTACTCAAGCAGGAGTGAGGGGGAGCGGCAGAGATGCCCAGGCAGGTTAGGCCCTCGCTCCTGGCCTTCAATCCCTCTCCCTCCTTCCCGCCCGAAGGGCAGCTGGGGTGGGTGGGGAGCCCTGGGTTTATCCCAGGGGCCCTGCTTCCTGGAGCTGAGAGAGGAGGGAGGTGGGGACCGGGGACCCCAAGGGAATGGGTTCGTCTTTTCTTGTCCCCAGCCCCCAAACTAAACCCTGGCATTGGGACTTCAGATTGCTTTTCCATCTGCCTGGACAGACCTCCCTCACCAAGTCCTTGGTGTCCCCTTTTGTGTAGGCCAGGAGCAGTGGTCCTAAGGCGAGACCACCAGCACGAGGGGACAAGCGTCTAGCTGCCTGCCTCCTGGAAGCCCCACTTCCATCAGAGGCCAGGCGGCTGTTCAGAGTGTCCCGCTCCCCACACCAGGCCTGAGGGAGCCTGGGTGCACGGGCAGCCATGGACGCATGGGCACAAAGGACCTCGCTCAGATGCCTGCCCCCTGCAGGCCCAGCTATGGAACAGTGTCCCCTCCGGCGGACACCCCGGAACTCCAGGGCCAGGTGTGCCTATGTGCTGAGTCCCTGGCAGGACTTCTGGAAATGATCACAAATACCTCTGCTACTATGGGTTCTCAGGGGCTGCGGATTTAGCTCAGTGGCACAGCGCCTGCCTTGCAAGTACAACATCATGAGTTCGATTCCCAGTACCGGAAAAAAAAAAAAAACAAAAACCAAAAAAAAAAAAAAGTGAACTTACTATGGGTTCTCCCAAGTCCTCCCGTCAAAACCAGGGAGCTGCCTGCACCAGCTGGAGCCGCTGCACAGCCCCTTCCTGCTCTGGGGCGCGTGCAGAGCTGGCCACCGCTGGCCGCTGTCCATGTCACCCATCAAGCGGTTGGAGCACTGCTTCAGGTGCGGTGTGGATGCCAAGGTCTGCCCAGCACCGCTCTCCTGTCTTTGCCGTGGCTTATGAAGGCACTGTTGCCCCAACCCTTCTGACCTTTGCTCCAGGGTGAGGTGCAGGGTGCCTGGTGAAGACCCCTGGTTTCTGCTGGTCCACGCAGGCCAGTTCCTATGGCTTCTCCTGCAGTAGCCCTGGATGATGGACCGGAGGCCCAGGCCAGAAGGCAGGGCCATAGCAGGAAGAAAGCGCCAGGAGGGCACTTGAGTTCCCGGGCCCGGCACGCTGCCTGGCATGAGCAGGCACTCACCGGATGTGTGTGGGGTGAATCAGCGTCAGTACACCGGCACTTCTCCTCCTTAATGCTGCCATCTTTTTTTGGTCTTTGGTTCTCTGTGAGAAAAAAATCCCCCACTCCCCGCAAAGAAAATTTTAATAGCAGGACTGGTGCGGCTGCTTTTCCCACTGGAAAGGCGGACTGGAGATTCCAGGGCTGTGCTCCTCGCTGACAAAACACAGAGGAAGCCTCGGACGGCTCAGACACCTGCTGGCTGGTCCCTGCCCATTGCGCCTGCCGGCTCTTCCCCAGGCCCACTGCTTCTATTCCCTGGGTGCTTCTCTGGCTCAGCGCTCTTTCTCCCGGAGCCGAGGAGCCCGCGCCTTGAACCAGTCGGTACACTGCCATGACCACGCTGGTGTGTGTCTGAGTACCGTGGCTCGGTGGGAGAGCATTTGCCTTGCACGTGTGAGGCCCGGGGTTCCTTCTCTAGCACCCCAAGTAATAACCAGTGCTTACGAAAATAGTCCCTTTGTTACTTGTTACTTGTCTCCTTGGATTTCCATTTCTCCCTGGGTTTCATTGGCAAATGTGGTGAACTCCTGGGTGAACCCTGTGGAACCCCTTCCTCCTCTCCCTGTGCTGTCTGTCCTGTGGCTTCATCTCCTCATGGGTCCCATGGATCACGTGCAGGCACAGGGACCGGGACCTGCCCTGGCAGGCATCCAGCCTGCCATCAGGGCTCAGGGTCCAGAGGAACTGAGATTCTCATGACTGGTGTTTTAAACTTAATCTAGCCAGGCGTGGTGGCGCACGCCTGTAATCCCAGCAGTCTGCAAGTTCGAGGCCAGCCTGGGCTACAAAGTGAGCTGAAGACCAGTCTGAACTGCATAGCAAGACCCTATCTCAAAAAGACAAAAAAAAAAAAAAAAGGCGGGGGTGGCTGGGGATTTAGCTCAGCAGCACAGCGCCTGCCTGACAAGCACAAGGTCGTGAATTCGATTCCTGGTACCAGAAAAAAAAAAAAAAAAACCATCCCCACAAGAAAATTAATCAGCTTTGCTCGTCAAGTCGCTTTTTACACAGAGGAAAGACTGCTTGAGATTCCTCTTAAGTGTGGGACAATCCACACAGTCACTTGTTCAAGTGGATTAGATCTCATCAGTTAAGGCTCAGTTCATAGATTAATTATTACAAGGCTTCTGAGCAAGATTCACTTTCTCCATTAAAGTCTGTATTTTTATGTCAAGCTTTCTCTGCAACAAACATTTTTAAAAATATTGATTGCTATAACAAGGACTCATGGTCTCAAAGTAATAGTCACTAGAACTGTTCAGAGACATCATTACTAATCTTTATTTATGCAGTGCTGGGGATCAAACCCATGCCCTTGCACATGGTAGGCAATTTCTACCATAAGCTGCACCCTCAGCCCTTGATATATATTTTATTTTAGAAACAGGGTCGTGCTGTGTAGTCCAGGCTGGTCTTGAACTGACTGTATAGCTCAGGCTGGTTTCGAATTCAGGCTTGGGGTGAGTGATCCTCTTGTCTCAGCCTCCTGAGGGCTGGGATTGCAGGTGTGTGATACCTACTTTAATACAGTAGGAAAAATATTTTTTTGGAAAAAGACAGGAACTGGAATTTTGTGATGTCCAGACCCAGAATAAATACAGCTCTCAGCTGGATGTTAGGGCAATGGTATGTAACCATTTGCTAATTCCTCCCCTGGTCTTCACAGTCCGAATGGCTAATCCCACTCTGCCCTTTTGCAGGGAAATGAGCTTTCATTCTTCCCCTTACAGACAGACCCTTGTGACATTTGTTTGGATGGGATTTTGTATCAAAGCTGAACCTTACTGTAATTTATCCCCAGGTAACTAACATACCTGAGCCTCAGCTTCCTCACTTGTAAAATAGCAGTGACTATCACAGCATCTTGCGGGTTAAAGAATTAAATAAGAAAAAAAAATTAAATAAGCATTAAGTGTCTGGAATATTTGCTATTACCATGGGAACAAAGATTCAAATGTGACCCAGAATAAAATACGTTAAGAAACTGGGCATGGTGGCACATGCCTATAATTCTAGCACTCTGGGAGGCTGAGGCAGGAGGATCACAAGTTCAAGCCCAGCCTGGGCAATTTAGCAAGACTCTGTCTCAAAATTTTAAAAAAAGAGCTGAGGGTATAGCTCAGTATGAATATCTTGGGCTTAATCCCTGGTACCACAAAAATCAGTCAATTAAACAAACTAAAAAGTGCTGGGAGATACAATGTAGAGGTCTGATCCTGACTTTTGGTGACAGTCCCAGCAAGATCTGGCCTGGTTTCTGCCTTTGGCTGCAAATCCTACCCATCTTCCATTTACCTTGTACCTTGGGCCAGGTCAGGGTGGGCCACTGGATGGCACCTGGCCTGTTGGGTACCTGGATGGCCACTACCTGGTCCCCTCTTCCCAGCCCCACTGCTAGTCAACAGACTTCCCCAGAGAGCCTGGGGTGACCCCCAAACCCCCAGGATACATTGCACGGCCTTCTGATCTCCCCTAAACAACAACCATCTCCCCACTCCCACCACATCACTTTTCCAGCAGCACCCAAAGGTGTTTGTCCCGAGAGGCCCCCACTCCTGCTGGACACTTTGTCTTGCTGTGACCTGATCTCTGTCCCTGCAGTGAGACCAAGGGGACCTTCCCGAGGGTGTGCAGGTGTCCTCCCGAAGGACAGCCTTGCTGAGGACCTGCCATCTGTCCTTGCGCTCGTGTGACTGCTGCTGGCCGCAGGGAACCGGGGAAGCAGGCGTTCATTTTCCTGTTTTCCTTTGCAGGCTCCCGGAAGAGCACCTGAGAGCCGTCCAGGAGTACCTGGGCACTCAGCTCGCCCTGGACTCTGAGTTAGCAAAGACAGGCTCCAGCAGCCTTCCGCACCTGAAAAAGCTGATCTCGCAGCTCTGCAAGGAGCTCCACGGGTAACACGGGCCCCTGGAGGGTGGGGGGCACGGGGAAGGGCGTGGCCATTAGCTGGTGAAGTAGCACACACCTGAAACCCCTGGGGAGGCCGAGGCAGGAGGACCAAGAATTTGGGGGCAGTCTGGGCAGCTTAGCAATTTAGCCAGGCTCTGTTTCAAAATAAAATATAGGGCTGAGGATTTAGCTCAGCGGCATAGCGCCTGCCTGGCAAGCGCAAGGTCGTGAGTTTGATTCCCAGTACCGGGAAAAAAATAAATAAAACATAGGGCTGGGGATTTAGCTCAGTGGCACAGCGCCTGCCTGGCAAGCGCAAGGTCGTGAGTTTGATTCCCAGTACCGGGAAAAAAATAAATAAAACATAGGGCTGGGGATTTAGCTCAGTGGCAAAGCGCTTGCCTGGCAAGTGCAAGGTCGTGAGTTCGGTTCCCGGTACCGGAGAAAAACCGAGAAAAACCAAAAGAAAAAAAAAAAAACATAGAAAATTTGAAAAAAAAAGACACTAAGATTAAAAGTAACAATGTTTTATGGTTCAGAAGATGAATCTACAGCTATAAAAAAAAAAAAAAAAAAAAAAAAAGAAGTGGCT
>NW_004955453.1:2977593-2984583 GCF_000276665.1 Chinchilla lanigera | reverse complement strand
AAAAAAAAAAAAACATAGAAAAGGGCTAGGGCTGTGGCTTGGTGCAAACGCCCTGGGTTCAACCCCCAGTACAGCCAAAAAAAAAAGGCAGAAGGAGAGAGAGAGCAGTTGAGCAAAACTCTGTGTGTGTGTGTGTGTGTGTGTGTGTGTGTGTGTGCTGGGGATGGAACCCAGGGCCTGGTGCGTGCTAGGCTAGCACTCTGCTGCTAAACTGTACCCCCAGCCTGTTTTGTTTGGAAACAATTTAAGGCCAGCTGTCCAGGCAAGGGCGGAGAGGTGGAAGGATGGTGCCCACCAGCCCAGGATCCGGCCCTTTAGACTTCTGCTGCCGCTCTTCTTCCTTCTGCAGCAGGCGCCTCCAGCACGCACGGAAGCGCCCGGAGGAAATAACCAGCCAGGCTGCTTTCTGCGTAGGTGGTGTTGGCCCAAGGTTTCCAGGGACAGCAGTTTTTTTTCCAAGTGAGCTGATTCACCAGGACTCCAGGTTTCCGGTCTGAATTCACTGAACCACTAACGGCAAAAATGCTAATTTTGCCTCCACGATTCTTTTGATTTTACATTTTTCATTTCATTACTAACCTTACAATGAACTTCAAGCTTTTAGTTACAGTTTGCTAGAAATGCGAAAGTGAGGCTGATATGTTAAATGCCTAAAGCCTGGGGGCTGAGGGGTGGGAATAACTTCTCAAAGCCTCTGAAAGAAATCACAAGGAGTCTAAATCAGCCCACCGTGGAGGAAAGGCCAGCACTGTGGCTGGGACACTAACAGGCAAGGGTCTTCGACCCATGCAGCTTTGCATGGTTTCAGTTTCTCTGGAGCCGGATCATCCTTAGCTTCGTTAACATGCAGAAAAGGATTTTTCATCATCAGTAATCAAATTCAGCTTTCTTCTCAAAGGCTCTTAAAAGCACAGTCAGTACATTAGGTAAATCTGACAAGTAAGGTCTTTGACAGAGTGAGCAGTTATCAGATTGGCCAGACAGCCTCACTTTGAATGACCTGGCTTTCAGCTAATGCCGTTTTATAGTCAGTTGGAGCCAGAAGCATCATTTTTACAGGTTTGTGTGGTAGATTCTGTTCTGTTTGATGTTAGTAACCATTATCACCAGGGGGAAAAATGCATACTTGGTACTTTCTTAAAAAAAAAAAAATCACTGCCTGTGTGGCACACTCCTGTAATCCCAGCACTCGGGAGGCTGAGGCAGGAGGATCATTGGTAGTTCAAGGCCAATTTGGGCTACAAAGTGAGCTCAAGGCCAGCCTGAACCGCACAAGGAGACTCTGTCTCCAAAAACAAAAAGACAAAAAAGTCATTTCATGATGACCGATTAAAAACAAGCTTTTTGTTTCTGCTGCATTGAACATCCTGGTCTTCACAGTGCCCTTGCGGAGGCAGACGGATATTTTAAGTCTTTCTGCTAGGCTTCCCCCAACACTGCTGCACTCTGGCAGCTTCTCCCAGATCCCGGGCTGCTACCTGGATTATTCTGGCATCTTGGTCATCTGATCACTATGGTGACAGCGTCTTCCCCAACTTGCCTACCTTCCTGGTCCATGGTGCCCTTGTGAGAGGCTCCCCCTCTGCCTTGAGCTCATTTACAGACTGGTTAACTTCAACAGTGTTCAAACGGCTTGGATTAGAACAGGTGTGTTCCTTAATTTATTCACTCACCATTTAATAAACATGTCATGGGGGTATCAGCTAAGCCCTGTTTTGGGGGTTGTAATACAGGAAAATTTGTCAACTTCCAGCACTCCCAAGGCTGACAGGAGGATCACTATGAGTGAGAGGCCAGCCTGGGCTACACAGTTGGTTCAAGACGAGCATGAACTACCTAGTGAAACCCTGTCTCAAACACAAAACAATAAATAAAGAAAAGAAAAGAAAAGAAAAAGGAAGTGGGGCATGGTGGTGCATGCCTATAATCTTAGCACTTTGGGAGGCTGAGGCAGGAGGATCACAAATTCAAACCCAGTTTGGACAATTTAGCAGCTTATGGAGACCTTGTCAGAACAACAAAAACAATAAAAACCAAAACGGAATAAGTAATACAAGAGAAAACAACATTCTTCATAGAAAATCCTCAAGATAGAATTTGTATTTGTGTTCTTTGCGTGCTATTCTGAAAAAGGGGAGCAACGGAGGGCGTTGTATTTGCCCTTAAAACGCGTCCTGAAGTGGTGCTGTAGCACGTTGTGGGCTGGAATTCTCTTATGATAACTCCGAGTCCGCCTCTCAGCAGAGGGGCAGGGAGCGCCAGGACAGAAGTGTGGAACGCAGGACCTCGCAGCCCGTCCCCTCTTCGCTCGGACACCCCTGCCTCGCACGCCCCAGGGCCACGCCTCGCTCCATCCGGGCCCCTAACGGAGTCCCCCTGGAGTCCGCCCTCTCTTCCTCTTACCCTGTGCCGGCGTCTAACTAGGGCCTGGTGCGTGCTGCCGAGCGCTGTACCGCTGAGCCGCAGCGCGGGGGCGACCATTCCGCCGCACCCTGGAAACTCTACCGGTTACAAACTCTCCAGTGTGGCAGTGCCCGGAACGGGTGCACTGGTAGCTGAGTTAATGAGACAGAGCTTGGGAGATGGACTATCCGGAGAGAGCTACCAGGAGGGGCATATTTTTTTTTTTTAAAAAGAATAAAAGAAGGATAACATAATAATAGGGGGGACTTAGCAAATTACAGACAAAATGGTAGGAAATTATCAATGGTTATCATTTTACATATTATTGTCTACAAAATAGTTTCTCAGGAAAACAAATAGACAAATAATAGTGAGTTACAGACAAAAGAGGTAGGAGATTATCAAGAGTTATTGTACTATACTTTGGTATCTTCAAAGTGGCTTCTAAAGAAAATAAATAGAGCTATACATGAGTGACCTACTGAAAAATCATTAACTCTTCTCAATGGTTGTTGTAGGAAACACATAATAATAAACATACATCCATTTATGAAATAGGATAGGAACATTACAAACTTTACACAGTTATGGATAGATTAGTAGGAAAATATCAATGGCTGCTGTAATACGTGGTGGTATCTTCAGAGTGGTTTCTCAGGAAGACAGAGATATGCAAGAGGGACCTATTAAGGAGTTACAGCCTAAGTGTTGTCAAAAATAGCATATTACCTCCTCACCAGTGACTCCTTTCACTGAGGTATGATGGCTGGAAGGAAGGCCAGGATTGAAAAGAAGGACCGAGAGACTTGCACCTGTGTCTAGCAACAGGCTGTTTTCTTGTTCCTCCATAGTCATGATTACCCAGGGCTCCTCGATGGAGATGACAGTCTGGCCAGAGGGAGAAGGCAGACCATGCCCCAAGCCCTCTCATTCCTGTTGGACTAACTGGTAGCATGGGTCTGAGCTCTGGGGCCTCCACCTCAGAGGGCAGACCGATCTCCAGTGGTCTCCTTTGCATCCAGGGCATGGCCCATGGGGCCTCTTAGGGCAGTTCCTCTTGAGGTGGCCTGGCTTTTAACAGTGGTAGCAGATGAATGCAGTTGTCGAGTTCTTCTTGGAGCCCCGGGAATCAGACCTGGGATCTGTTTCTCTTAGTGGTGCAGCAAAAGCAGCTGCTTTTTCTCAGTCTCTTTGTTTTCTCTCCTTGGCCTCCTCCTCATCATCGCTATAGAATGCTGAGGAGGCAATTCTTACTAACATCTCAAGTGAGCTATCTGGGGTGAAAGCCATTCTTGTAGCTTTTTCTCTCCAGCTTCCCATTGCTTTGGGACCCCACAATCAGTTAGTGTCCTCTCCCCAACTGTCAGCACAGTCAGCAGGAATCCTGCTGCAGACTTCTCCTGAGCTCCACCACAGCCTGTACTGTCAGGGGAAGAATGGCTTCCAATGAGTCTCTGCAAGTATTGTGCAAGGTCCTCCTGGTTTACAGCTTCCGAGCGGCTCTGGGGACCCCAGTCCACAGGACCTCTGACTCCGTGGGCTTGGTCTGCATTCTCATGTTCTCTGAGTCCTTGTTCAGCAGCTGCTCCTCCGCTGACTCTGGACCTTTCTGGTTCCCAATGGCAGGAGGAAGAGTGGCCCGTTGTATGGCATGCATTCCCAAGGGTTGTTCAAAGTTTCAATGATTCACACACATCCGTGGGTGGGCAACTGCTGTCGGTGCATGGCGGACCAATTGTGTCACTGTTTCTCTGTGTCATGATAGATCTCAATTGAGCGGCGGCGGCCGGCCTAAGGGCCGGCGCGCAATAGCGCTCGCCACCGCATGGCCCACCCCAGGAGGGGCATATTATGGGATAGGGGGAGATGAATGCAGTTCTACACCTACTACGAACAAGCCGTGAGGGCGCCTGCGTGTAATTCCAGCATTCAGCAGAGGCAGGAGGATTGCTGCAGGTGCAAAGGCAGCCTGGGCTACCATAGCAAGACTCTCTCAAAACAAACAAACAAACAAACCTAGATGGACTAGGGAATTAAATATATACAACATCTCCAAAAGATCCCATCTATACATATGTAACATAATCTTAAAAAGAGGAAACAATTTCAGCTGAGAGAGTAGTTTCTTAGAAATATTGATGACGAATTTCTAGCTATAACAAAAAAATTACCACTGGGAAGATGAAAAACAAGAGAATAAAAATTACAAATCACGTTTTTTTTGTCTTCTTCTGAGACAAGGTCTTGCTATACAGTTCAGGCTGGCGTTGAACTCACTTTGTAGCCCAGGATGGCCTCAAACTTGCAGAGATCCTCCTGCCTCAGCCTCTTTCCTGTGGTGATGCCAGGTGTGTGCCACCATGCCCGGCTATAAATCACTTTATAATGAAGTCTATCTCCTCTAGGATAAAAATAACACTGTCATGGGGGAAAAAAAGTAAAGCACAGAGGTTAAATAAAAAGCAAAGCAGGCCTGGCATGGAAGTGCACACCTGTAATCCTAGCACTCAGAAGGCTGAGGCATGAGGAGTGCTACGAGTTCCAGGCCAGCTTGGGCTACAGAAACAAATTCAAGGCCAACCTGTACTACATAGTGGGACCCTGCCTCCAAAAAAAAGGACAATTAATTAAAAATAAATTTAAAAAACAAAGCAAAATGTAAAAATACTGACAAAATTCCCAACTAAAACTTGGCAAGGCCACCAGGCACAGTGGCACATGCCTGTAATCCCAGCACTAGGGAGGCTAAGACAGGAGGATTGCCATGAGTTCGAGACCAACCTGGGCTACATAGCCAGATCCTGTCTTTTAAAAAAAAAAAAAAGCAAAGGTGCTAAACAGTTTATGCAAAGAAAAATACAGTAAAAATCAATCAGAAATCAGAAAGCATTAGGGATTAAAGATCTCTAAATCCATTCTTTGTGTGTGTGTGTGTGTGTGTGTGTGTGTGTGTGTGTTACTGGGGACCAACCCGGGGCTTCCACGTGTTATATTCACTAGTATCTTTTTCTTACTGTGTTTATACTGTGTTTGGTAAGCAGTAAACACCTGCATGGTGGGGAAGTTAGGTGCTTTTTCTCTCCCCTTTCCCTCTCCACCCTTTCGAAGAACCAACTCTGGTTTCTTGTATATTCATCGATATTGAAGAGAAGTATTACGCACATTAGAAAAAAAGTGAAACTGGCGAACAAAGAGATGCAGGCAAGATAGAGGACCAGCAGATTTGAAGAGTGCTCAAGGGTTATGTCTCTGGGTCTCCAAATTCCCCAACTGGGAATGTGAAAAGAAGAGCTGTAAAAACCAAGCTGTCCAGAGCCACGCCTGTAATCCCAGCACCTGGGAGGCTGAGGCAGGAGGATCCAATCGCCTGGGTTACATAGTGAGACCCTGTCTCAAAGAGAAAAAAAAAAAGAGTGAAATTGAACTCAAAACTGTCTCTGTCCAGGTGCTTAAGAGCACGTGGAAACAATAGAAAGAGATGAGGTGAGAACAAAGAACCGACAAAGCCCTGGTGTCCTCCCCATTGGAGAGGGGAAATCCCGCGGCCTCCCTCGCGGCTCGCAGGGGATTTGCATCGGAATCTGCCCCCTCCCTACTCTGTGAAGCCTTCCCGTTTAAAGTGCAGATTCCAGACCAAATCAGGTGCTGGCCCAGAAATTTGCATCTTCGCCCGGGGCTGTGCGCGATTCCTAGGAACTCTGAAGGCCGAGAACCACAGATCTCTACGTGGCTTCAAATCCCATCGTAACTTTATTTTAGCTTTGCCTCTTCCGTCTCGTGTGCCTAGGAAGCCGAAGTAAACGCAGCCGCGCGCATCCCAACTCCATTTGGATGCGCATGGGGTCCCTGAGGGCCCCGGAGGGTGGGCCGGGCTGGTGGCCTATAGCTCTCTGCCCGGGCTTGTCCTGCGGGTGTGGCCACGACCGTCGCGGAGCCTGCGCTGCCTCGCCGCCTCGTTCCAATAACCCGCGCTCTGCACTTTGTGCCCCGGCTGCAGGGAAGTCGTGCGGACCCTGCCGTCCTTGGAGTCTCTGCAGAGGCTGTTTGACCAGCAGCTCTCCCCGGGCCTCCGTCCGCGGCCGCAGGTAAGCCGACTGGCGTCGTCGGAAGGTGCGGTCCCTAAAGCAGGCAGGGGAGCGGTCAGCCGCGTCCCCCAGGCGCAGAAGGAGGAGGGGCCCTGCCCCCACGTCTGTGCGCTGGAGTGGGGGTCCTGGCCTTTGCGGAACGGCGTTTCCCACCGCTGGATTGTGCTTGGAGGAATAAATTTCCACCTTAAACACCCACCAGCCAAACCGCTTTTTTACTCTGCAACGACCAGGGAAGCAAGGCCTGTTCCTATTCATTTTTCTCCGCAGCCACTGAAAGAAAAGAGAAGTGCGGGTGCTTCGGGTTTTTTACTTCTGAGATAAGGTCTCACTGAATTGTCCAGGTTGGTCTCCACATGGAATACGGACATGTGCCATCCCCAGCCTATATCTTCATTTGCATATTGGGGATTGTACCTGGGGTCTTTGCACTGAGACACATCCCCAGCTCTTTCTGTTTCTTTCTTTCTTTTTTTTTTTTTTTTTTTTTTTTTTTTTTTTT